>NC_065537.1:16910463-17267077 GCF_932294415.1 Quercus robur
TCAAGTGCTTCATAGCTTCTAGAATTAGGTGTGAGTGAGTTTTGATCAACTGTTCCCAACTCCCATGTTAAGTCTAGAGTCTGTTTTAGGGTTTTGTCACGGAATAGCCAAAGGGGGAGATTGTAAGGTTGAATTTATTCAACCATCTAATTGGCTTTATTCCGTGCCAAATTTGCTTGTAATTCAGCATTTAGTAACCCTGTATTTAGGTGGGATTGTTGTAAGGGTAGTGAGTGAGATAGTGTGAAGATTGCTCAAGAGTGTGCAAGAAAACAGAGTGTCGCGGCTGGGACTCGCGGCTGGACTCGCGGCTTCAACCCGCCAGAAGATGCACACGTGCCAAGCATGCTGGAAGATGAACAGTCATGCTAGCTGGAGCACTACAGGACAAAACAGGACAACTGGCCATACGGTTAACTCGCGACTGGAACTCGCGACTTAGTCAAGCCGCGAGGTCAAGCCGCGAGCCACCCCTGTTTTGGAAAAACCTGACGTTTCGCATTCCACTCCACTTCAGTATAAATACCCTTTTAACCCACGATTGAAAGAGAGCTTCCAGAGAGAATTTTGAGAGAGAAACCCTAAAGAAAAACCAGATTGTTTCACCCACAATCTCTACCTTAGAGTCTCATCAAATTCCCTCACTCTCTTCCTCTCCATTGTTAAATCCTTGAGAGGCATTATCCCAAACCTGGTTCTCACCATTATCATCTCTGTGAGACAGACGTTTGGAGTTCTGGGAAGCAGTTAGGAAGGAGCCAATCTTCATTGGTTGATGCTACGGTGTAGTAGCGGAATCCGGAAAGCTAGAAAAGAAAAAGGTTCGGCGCAACCTCGTTGGAGCAAGAAGCTTGGAGGGCTTAGGTGCACTGGGTAGATTAGGCTTGGAGGGTCTATTGCTGTCCTTGTATCCCAACTGTATTTTCTAGTGGATTGATTACCGCTTGGAGGGCGGCGGAGAGGTTTTTCGCCGAGGTCTTCGGTTTCCTCTTCGATAACACATCGCGTGTTGTCTTTGTGTTTGCATCTTCCTTCCTTTCTATCTTTGCCTTTACATTATCTGCTGTGGATTTTATTCTGTTATGGCTTAGATAGTATTTAACCATATTTCACATTATAGCATATGTTAAGTTTCCACACACTTGTTGTTTGACATATTGCTTGTGTTGGTTAAGTTAATTTTTGGGGGTCTAAACGTTCAAAAGTGTATTGGTACACGTTTTTGAACTTTCAATTGGTATTAGAGCGGGTACACTTGTTGTGGTTTTAATACCTAAGTGTGATCCTTGACCCCTTGTGTTTATTTGCCATGGATTGTGCTTTGTATGACTCTTTGCATGATTTGGTTGGTGATGAATGTAACATGCCACGTGTTTGTGAAAATGCCTCTATGAGTGTTAATCCTCATAAGTGTGATGACATGTTATTTGAATCTATGGGTGTTGTTGACAAACTCTTCAAGAAAAATGCTAAGAAGTTTCAAAAGAATTTGAGCAAGTTATTTTGTGAAAATGATGATTTGATTGCTAAGCTCAATGAATCCAACAAATTGGTTGAGAAATATAAAAAACTTGCTGAAATTTCTCTTGAAAAGCTGAAAGAGCTTGAATGTTTGAATATGGACTTGGATGCTAAACTTGTTTTGTCTAACAAACTTGTTGATGATCTTAAATGTGAAAATGAATCTCTTAAGATGCATGCCAAGTGTTTGATTGCTGAACCTATTGTTAAAAAGGATGATAATGTTTGTTGCAATAATGTTGTGGTACCCGATTTTGTGCCTAGTGTGTGTTCTACCTTAAAGGACAAATCGGTGTACATTCCTCCACATAAAAGAAATCAAAAGGTGGAGAGAAAGGCTGTTAAGTCAAAGCCTTCGTTTAGGTCTCAACCTAAAGCTTTGGATGGATCTAAGTTTGTTCCAACTTGCCACCATTGTGGTGTGATTGGTCATATAAGACCTCAATGTCATACGTTGAAGAGGGAATAAAACCATGTTGCTAGATCCATTCCCAAAAAGCCTAGTGGACCTAAACACATTATTTGTCACCATTGTGGTGCCTTTGGTCATCTAAGACCTCATTGCTCTAAGTTTCAAGCTCTTAAGAGAATCAAAAGAAAAGAGAAACTTGAGCTTTTTGGAAGTTGTGCTAAAAAGAGTAAACCGGTTTTGAGTGAAAATAGCATGTTGTTAAAGAAAATGTTTGATGCTCTTAACTCCTTGACTATGTGCATCTCCGGTTCTCATTCTTCCAACCCTCGTCTCACTTCTCTTGAGACACTCATTCCAAACAATCGTTCCGTTTGGATGAGGAAGGGTTCCTATGGTTGAGCCTTTTCTCTTTTGGTCCTTGATCTAATTCTTTCGATCTTTGTAGGACCCTTCATGCATTAAATGTCATATCTTCATGCATTTTGTGCATCTTGCATTTATTTGTATGCATTGTTTCATTTTTTATCTTACTTTTATGTTTCTATTTTGTGTGAGTAAAAATCCAAAACCACATAAAAAGTGAAAAATTCAAAAAGTTTGATCGTATATGTTTGAGCACATATCACATGTGAGTTTGGCCTTGTACCTTTGTACAAATGGCTTTGTGCATTTTCGAGCTTAGCTTGTTATTTTTGCACTTATATCTTTGTGGGAAAAATCTTGACATCTTTGTGTGATTGTTGTAAATCGATCTTCAAGCTTGTCATGAATGATTTGTCAATAGTCATGTTGGTTTTGATACATGCGTAGACTTGTGCTTATATCTCTTCCCACTCTTTTATCTTTATTGCTTAAAGAGCTCAATAAATGTAAATCTCAAAATGAAAAGAGATAATGAGCTGCAAAAGCCGTCGCACATACTAGTATTCGACTAGGAAAAAGGGAAAGCGACTTATATGAAAATGTATGATGCCCAAAAAGCCAAAGGCTTGTTCATCAAATTGAAATATCAAAAATTTCAGGCATCAATCTCAAAAATGAGATGTATTGCTCAAAATGAGTTGTATTGATTCAAAATGATCAAATGATATGAATTGTAAGAAGCCAAATGAAAAGCTTTAATCTTATGTAATCATTTTCTTGTGGGAGGTCATATATGTTCACTTCTATAATTGAGATATTCCACTTGACTTAGTACTAGTTGGGTATGACTTGATTGAATTGATCATTGAAGCTTCATTCTAGACTAAGGACCATTCCACATTTGATACACACACATAACACACTTGCCTTATGTTCAATGAATGTCTTATTCATTTGTTAGATTGTACTTGTCTAAATGTGATGTGTGTGTGCTCAATCATATATGGTTCAATCCAAAAAGATTTTTGATCATTTTATATGTTTTTGGAAGTGATTTTTATCACTCTTTGAGTTTATGTTTAGTGCTTACTTTGTTTTTCAATGTTTAAACATGTTCTGGTTTGAAAAACAAGTGTCAGATTTTTTGGCCACTCATTTTGGCTACTTGCGTGAGCTGCCAGCAAGCTGCCAGTTTTGGCTGGTCGGTTTGGCGGCTTGCAAGCCGCGAGTCTAAGCCGCGAGCTCAGACAGAGAGGTTTCGCGGCTCACTCGCGACTTGGCTCGCGACTCGCCAGTCGCGAGTCGCCCAGAATCAGCTTTTTAAAGAGCTTTTTCGTGGGAAACTTGTTTTAAACCTCTCCCATCTTCTCTAAAACCCCTCTTTCAATATTTTTACATCAAAACCCAACCAATTTGAATGGTTTTTCAATCCATTAACATCTCTAAGGTAATTATAAACTCTTTTCATTGATTTTGATCCTTAGATTATGTTTTGGAGAGTTTTGTGCTCTTGGTTGGGATTTTTATCATAGGGGTTGGGAAAACTTAATTTTTGTCAAATTTTTTTCATGGGATTGGTTTATTTTGTTGATTTGCATTGGTTGTTGGCCCCTTGTGGCAGAAAGAACATGTATTAAGGGTGGATTTCATGATGTTCATGCATTGTTTCACATTATTGTTCATAGTGTGCATGCTAGGTGTTTGATAAAATGCCTCTTAGACATTTTCTCGCTTGTTTGGACTCCGATGAGTACCAAACTTTGGGGTTTCTCATGTTTCCTCGTTAGGAACATGTTTGGTTCATTAGTTGTGTATTTTGCACACTTTGCCCCACATGTGCATTTTTCATGCATTGGTCATGCATTGCACTTAGCCACCTCTTGCACACACCTTTGCTACCCTTGTCATGCATTGGTCTTTACCTTATTTCTTCATCCTAGCATGTCATGCTTACCTTATGCTTTGTAGCATGTTACTTTGTCTTAGGTTTGAGCTTCATTTTCTCATTCATCTTGCACCCCTCATGCATCATTAGCATTGTTCATACCTTCATATCTTACCCTCGTTTCTTCTTGACCCTTTGTCTATTCCTGACAAAAAGGGGGAGAGTACACTCTAGAGAATGTTTCGGAATGTTTCGGAGTATTTTGTCATTTCTATATGACTCTTGTGCACATCCTTAGGGGGAGAAATTCTATTTCTCATGCACATTTGTAGGGGGAGAGATATTCCATAGGGGAGATGCATATACCAAGGGGGAGAAGACATTGTATTAACTAGAAAACCTTGTTCTGTTTGTTTTCTTGATTGGCTTTATGGTGCTTTGTGTTATGCTTTGGTGCTCTCTTTGCATCATGTTTGTGCTTTGGACAAGCATATATCCCTATGTTATTATGCTTCATTGAATGCATGTTCAGATGATCATTTGCTACTTGTTATACTTGTCATTTATTACTTGCTTTACCTTGAGGGTCTAATGTGTTTTGTGCAAGTGTTTCAGGGTACAAGTATATATATGTTCTAAGTGCATCACAGCTTCTCATCACTTTGAAGGGGAGAAATTTTAAACACTTTTAGTTTATATTGTTTAAGTTTTTATTCAATATAATGTGTTTGTACCCATATGCTTCTGTAAGCTTTTAGGGTTTATGTTTTATGCATAGTTTGTAGGCCTTGTGGTATGTACCATGCTTAAGTGCAGCCTTTATGCTATGTTGAAATCAGTACTTTAATCTAAATGTTATGCATTTTGGTTTATGTACTGTCACTCTTGTGCCCTTGTAGGATTGTTCCTAGATGCATATGCCTTGTGTGCTATGCATTGGTTGAGTGTTGAACATACAAGTGTCTTGCCTTGTGCCTGTTAACTTGTATGTCCTTGTGTTCATTCCAAGTGTGAATGAGCACTGTGATCACTACCTTGTGGTGTTCACTTGGTTGATCAAGCCATGGTTTGTGTATTAACTCCATCTATGCTTGATCTCTTTTTGCCTGTTTCATATGCATTTATAATTTTCTGCTTACAATGATCATGGTGTATTGTTGTGTTTCAGGAGTTTATGTTCATATGATTCAAGTGCTTCATAGCTTCTAGAATTAGGTGTGAGTGAGTTTTGATCAACTGTTCCCAACTCCCATGTTAAGTCTAGAGTCTGTTTTAGGGTTTTGTCACGGAATAGCCAAAGGGGGAGATTGTAAGGTTGAATTTATTCAACCATCTAATTGGCTTTATTCCGTGCCAAATTTGCTTGTAATTCAGCATTTAGTAACCCTGTATTTAGGTGGGATTGTTGTAAGGGTAGTGAGTGAGATAGTGTGAAGATTGCTCAAGAGTGTGCAAGAAAACAGAGTGTCGCGGCTGGGACTCGCGGCTGGACTCGCGGCTTCAACCCGCCAGAAGATGCACACGTGCCAAGCATGCTGGAAGATGAACAGTCATGCTAGCTGGAGCACTACAGGACAAAACAGGACAACTGGCCATACGGTTAACTCGCGACTGGAACTCGCGACTTAGTCAAGCCGCGAGGTCAAGCCGCGAGCCACCCCTGTTTTGGAAAAACCTGACGTTTCGCATTCCACTCCACTTCAGTATAAATACCCTTTTAACCCACGATTGAAAGAGAGCTTCCAGAGAGAATTTTGAGAGAGAAACCCTAAAGAAAAACCAGATTGTTTCACCCACAATCTCTACCTTAGAGTCTCATCAAATTCCCTCACTCTCTTCCTCTCCATTGTTAAATCCTTGAGAGGCATTATCCCAAACCTGGTTCTCACCATTATCATCTCTGTGAGACAGACGTTTGGAGTTCTGGGAAGCAGTTAGGAAGGAGCCAATCTTCATTGGTTGATGCTACGGTGTAGTAGCGGAATCCGGAAAGCTAGAAAAGAAAAAGGTTCGGCGCAACCTCGTTGGAGCAAGAAGCTTGGAGGGCTTAGGTGCACTGGGTAGATTAGGCTTGGAGGGTCTATTGCTGTCCTTGTATCCCAACTGTATTTTCTAGTGGATTGATTACCGCTTGGAGGGCGGCGGAGAGGTTTTTCGCCGAGGTCTTCGGTTTCCTCTTCGATAACACATCGCGTGTTGTCTTTGTGTTTGCATCTTCCTTCCTTTCTATCTTTGCCTTTACATTATCTGCTGTGGATTTTATTCTGTTATGGCTTAGATAGTATTTAACCATATTTCACATTATAGCATATGTTAAGTTTCCGCACACTTGTTGTTTGACATATTGCTTGTGTTGGTTAAGTTAATTTTTGGGGGTCTAAACGTTCAAAAGTGTATTGGTACACGTTTTTGAACTTTCAAATAGGTTAAATACTATCTAAGCCATAACAGAATAAAATCCACAGCAGATAATATAAAGGCAAAGATAGAGAGGAAGGAAGATGCAAACACAAAGACAACACGCGATGTGTTATCGAAGAGGAAACCGAAGTCCTCGGCGAAAAACCTCTCCGCCGCCCTCCAAGCGGTAATCAATCCACTAGAAAATACAGTTGGGATACAAGGACAGCAATAGACCCTCCAAGCCTAATCTACCCAGTGCACCTAAGCCCTCCAAGCTTCTTGCTCCAACGAGGTTGCGCCGAACCTTTTTCTTTTCTAGCTTCCCAGATTCCGCTACTAGACCGTAGCATCAACCAATGAAGATTGGCTCCTTCCTAACTGCTTCCCAGAACTCCAAACGACTGTCTCACAGAGATGATAATGGTGAGAACCAGGTTTGGTATAATGCCTCTCAAGGATTTGACAATGGAGAGGAAGAGAGTAAGGGAATTTGAAGAGACTCTAAGGTATAGATTGTGGGTGAAGCAATCTTGTTTTTCTTTAGGGTTTCTCTCTCAAAATTCTCTCTGAAAGCTCTCTTTCAATCGTGGGTTAAAGGGGTATTTATACTGGAGTGGAGAGGAATGTGAAACGTCAGGTTTTGGCAAAACAGGGGTGGCTCGCGGCTTGACCTCGCGGCTTGACCAAGTCGCGAGATCCAGTCGCGAGTTAACCGTATGGCCAGTTGTCCTGTAGTGCTCCAGCTAGCATGACTGTTCATCTTCCAGCATGCTTGGCACGTGTGCAGCTTCTGGCGGCTTGCAGCCGCGAGTCCACCCGCGAGTCCCAGCCGCGACTCTCTGTTTTCTTGCACACTCTTGAGCAATCTTCACTCTATCTCACTCACTACCCTTACAACAAACCCACCTAAATACAGGGTTACTAAATGCTGAATTACAAGCAAATTTGGCACGGAATAAAGCCAATTAGATGGTTGAATAACTTCAACCTTACACCAATCTTCAAGACAATTATAACTCACTCCTGGATAGGTCGGGTGAGTACACAAGGGTGCAAAGGCAGCTGTGAGAAAGATGAAGAAGGTAGAGGAGGACTATAAAAGTCTCCTAATTCGCTATAAGGAGGCCAAATGTGAGATAGAAATACCGAACAGTGAGCTGTCAGAAGCTTACACAAAAGCGAGATTTCTTAAGCAAGAGGTTGTGCAAGCAAATGGTAAAATAGAGAGGGTCACCACCAAGAAGCTAGATGATGTTATTTCATCTCAAAAGAGCTTTTCAGACAAATCCGGATTGGGATATACCAGAGGAAGTAGCTCATCTAGAAATGTCACTAAAGAAGTGAAGTTTATAAAGGCCAAAGAATCAGCTGATGTTGGTCCTACTGCTGAGAAGCCCAAGATAGAGGAGAAGAGAAATGTGGGGAACGAACGGTTGTTGAATTCACATAATCAATTTGTTGGCAGGTCTGAATCTCGAGCCAAGTCTCATCCACGACCACAAAGAGGTCCTAGATCAAATTATGTGTGTCATCATTGCGGACTTTAAGGGCATACTCGACCAAATTGTCAAAAGCTGAGAGCAAAGAATAGTGTAACTCCTCAAAGGTCACGAGAACCTAGAAATGATAGAAGAAATTGGACTGGTGAACCATCAAGAGATCAAAACGGTGATCCTAGAATGATGAACTTGATGAAGATGATTGGTGCATTCACCAACTACTTGAAAAGCTTCACACGAAGGTTTGAAAGCCCTAACTCCCGTACCCAATCCTATAAGGAAATCACCCTAAACGCAAGTGACGTGTGGGTGAAAAAGGGTACTCATGCATAAGCATTACAATATGTCCATGCATTAATTCTTCCTATGCTTTTATGACGGTGTTTGATTGTTTGCTTATAGTTTATGTTGATGGTTGTTTGTTTGTCTATTTATGCATACTTTTGGTTTTTTTTTTTTTTTTTTTTTTTTTTTTTTTTTTTTTTTTTTTTTTTTTTATCAATCCTTTTCTTTTGTGTCAAAAATCCAAAAATCACATAAAAATTAGAAAATCAAAATTTTGATTGACATTGTTGAGTTTTGTCTCAAAACTTGTTTTGCCTTGTACTTTTGTGCTAATGGCTTTGTGCATTTTCGAGCATAGCTTGTTTTTTTGTACTCTTATCACTGTGGGAGAAATCTTGAAATCTATGTGATTGTTGTAAATAGATCTTCAAACTTGTCATGAATGATTAGTGAATGGTTATGATGATCTTGAGACATGCATAGACTTGTGTCTATATATCTTCCCACTCTTTATTTTTGTTTTTGCTAAAAAAAGCTCACCAAATGTAAATCTTCAAATGAAAAGAGATATTGAGCTGCAAAAGTATGTTGCACATACTAGTATTTGACTAGGAAAAAGGGAAAGTGACCAAAAATTAAAGTGAATATTTATTCAAAAAGCCAAAGGCTAGCTCATCAAAGTGAAATATCAAATATCACTCTCACAATGAGAGGTGATTGTCTCAAAATGATCAAAAAGATCAAATGTTATGTTTGAAAGTGGAGTCGCATGTAAAGCTCTAAATTATGTTATCAAGTCTTGTGGGAGGTCATATATGCATACTTCTATAATTGAGATAGGTCACATGATCTAGTGCTAATTATGTATGCCTTGGTTGAATTGATCATTGAAGCTTCCCATTAGACTAAGGACTATCTCATTGTTGATATCCACACACAACACACAAGTTTATGTTCAATAAATGCCATATTCATTTGTGTGATTGTACTTGATGAAATGTGTTTTTACGTGCTTAATCTTTGTTGATTCAAGCAAAAAAAGATTTTTGAGTGTTTTAAGTGTTTTTGGAAAGTATTTTGTTCTTAAAAAAACTGAAAATTTCAAAAAATCACTTTTTCCCTGTTTTGGCGACTCAATCTCGGGTAAGTCAAGTCGCAGGCCTCAGTCGTGAGTTCGCGGGTCATTTTTGGCGACTTATTTGTGAGTGAAAGGTCCAGTCGTGAGGGTTACATAGAGATTTCAGCGACTCATCTCGCGACTCCCTCGCAGGTAGACCTTCCAGTCACGAAAAACACTTAGAAATGTTTTTCAAATTTTTGTCTTTGAATGTTTTGGCGGCTTGACCTGGCGGCTTGTTGGCAACTCACTTCAGTCGTGAAAAACGTGTGTTTGGCAAAAACATGGGCAGTTTTTAAATCTTTTTCAGTTTTCCATCGAACTTTTGTGACTATTCATCTTCTCTCTCAACTGCCTCCTTCCCAAACGCTCCATGTAACCATTTTCAAACTCCATTGTTGCTTCCTTTCAACTCAAAATCTTTAAGTAACAGGTATGGGTTTTCTTTCTCGAACTCTGTTTTACTTGATTTTGTGTTTTTCCCTCTTGAATATTCGCATTTGTGTCTGTTTTGAGATGGGTTTTTGTTTCGGCTGTTGCTCCTTGTCCATGCTTAGTTAGTGGATGCTATTGATTTAGTTTGAACTTGTTTAAGTTGTTAGTTTTGGTCTACATCATGTGCTTAGCTAGGGTTTGTTATCTGTTGGTTACTCATCTTGTTTGATCTTATATTGATGTGTTGATTCAAAATGTTTCTGTTTTGGATGTGGGGTTTATTGTGCTGAATATGTGCCTGTTCATTTATTATGTGCATCTATCTTTTGTTCTCTGGGTTATTTCATACTCATCAAAATGTATGTCTCATTGACATATATTTGTCTTTTGGGTGTTTTCATTCTCTGTTGCTCTAATACTCCCCTGCATTATACCAGTTGTTCTTGTGTATTCACTTTTAGACTTGTTCATCTGTGTGGTTGATTTAAGTAGCATGAGGTTTAAGTGTTTTAAGTTCATTTGTGTGGTTGCATATTTGTCTTTATTACTAGCAAAGTACTGATTTGTTCTACACATGTACTATACTATGTTGTTGTGGCCTCTTCTGATTGTTCACAGATGGCTCCTTCATCCCCAAAGAAGAAAACTCTTGCAAAGAAAGCAGATAAGAGAATGAAAATGGACCCTAACCTGTTCAGATCTGTTTCCCATTTTGAGAGATACAAGGACTTCTTCTTAAAGGCAGGAATTATTCAAGAAAGGTTTGTGGATTTGGAGGATTTGAGAGACACTTTTATCCCTATCTGTTTTGAAGGGAAAGGATGGGAAAAGCTTCTGTGTGATCTCCCAGTTATGTGTGAACCCCTGATTAGGGAGTTTTATTCCAATGCTGTGATAAGAGAGGATGAACTAAGCTGTTGGATTAGAGGTAAAGAGTTCACTTTGGATGCACATGACATTGATGATGTGCTAGGCCTTGAGGGATTAGAATATCAAGAGTTTGTCAATTACAAAGATAGGATTCTGTCTATTAAAACTGTACAACAGAGGATAAGTGGACAGAGAGAAGGGAAGTGTCTGAATACAACAGCTTTTCCAGTGGACATGAGGTGTCTTACTATAATCATGATGTTTAACCTATATCCCATAAGGAAGTTGACTACAATCAACAGTGCAAGAGCAATTTTTCTGATGGACCTCAACGAAAAGACATTCATTGACATCAGTTCCCACATATTTGACACTATTGTGGATGAGACTAGAACCACTTCTAGGCCTAAACTGATCTTCCCTAGTCTGCTCATGTGGATCTTTAGAAAGAAGGGTGTTCCAATCCCTCGAGACATCAGTCCCATGTCCACACCTTCTGCAATTAACAAGCTAACCTTCAAAAGGATAAGTGTTCAGCTTCCAGGTGAAGAAGGTGAAGGTGATGAAGGAGAGGGTCTCCCAATGGAGACTAAGGCAGAGGCAGTAGAGCAAACATCAACCTCAACACCCAAGAGGAGTGGCAAAAGGACTAGAGCATCAAATTCTTTAGATACACCTCCAAATGCATTTCAAATCATTCTAGAATGACTTAATGGAATCAGAGGAGTCCAGACCGAGCACTCTGAGAGGATAGCAGCCATGTAGGACCAGATTGATATTTTGTCTGCAAAACTTGACAGTTTCACCACCCAAAATGGACAGTGGCCCGTTGGCCATTCCGGTCAAAAAGGGGGAGACATATAACGTTTTATTGAGAAGCAGAGAAGCAGCTCTTAGTTTGTTTTGTTGAGAAGCAGAGAAGTAGCTTTCAAGGGGGAGCAGTCAAAGAGCAGTCAAAATCATACAGTGTCCATCTTGTTATCTTGTTATTTTGTTATCTTTGTTTATGTTTTTTTTTTTTTTTTTTTTTTTGAATAACTTAGTGATACTTTGGGTTTGATACACTGTGGTTTTAGTGTATGCTTGTTTCTAACTCATAACTTATAAACTTGGTTTACTCTTTATATATATATATATATATATATTGTTGATGTTATTTAGTATATATTGTGTATCTGTACCCATGTTGCTTATGTAAGCTTTTAGGTTTATGTTTTATGCATATTTGTAGGTTTTATGGTTTGTACCATGCTTTATGCAGCCTTTTATGCTTTGTTCAAATTAGTACTTCTATCTAAATGTCTTGCATTTTCTTTTAAGTATTGTCTCTCTTGTGCCCTTGTAGGATTGTTCCTAGATGCATATACTTGATGTACTATACATTGGTTAAGTGTTGGGCATACAAGTAACTTGCTTTGTTCTTGTTAACTTGTATGTTCAAGTATTCATTCCAAGTGTGAATGAACACTATAATCACTACCTTGTGGTGATTACTTGTTTGATCAAGCTATGATTTGGTTCTTAACTTCATCTTTGCTTGATCACTTTATGCCTGTTTCATATGCATTTCATATTTTTTGCATACAATGATCATGGTGTATTGTTGTGTTTCAGGAGTTTCATGTTCATATGATTCAAGTGCTTCACAGTGTCTAGAATTAGGTGTGAGTGAGTTTTGTTCAACTGTTCCCAACTCACATGTTAAGTCTAGAGTCTATTTTAGGGTTTTGTCACGGAATAGCCAAAGGGGGAAAATGTAAGGTTGAATTTAATCAACCATTTTGTTGACTTTATTCCGTGCCAAATTTGCTTGTATTTCAGCATTTAGTAACCCTGTATTTAGGTGGGTTTTGATATAAGGGTAGTGAGTGAGGTAAAGTATTGAATGCTCAAAAGTGTGCAAGAAAACAGAGACTCGCGGCTGGATCTCACGGGTGACTCGCGGCTGCAAGCCGCCAGATGCAGCACACGTGCCAAGCATGCCAAAAGTTGAACAGTCATGCTAGCTGGAACACTACAGGACAAAATAGGACAACTAGCCATACAGTTATCTCGCGACTGGATCTTGCGACTCAGTCATGTCGCGAGGTCAAGCCGCGAGCCACCCCTGTTTTGAAAAACCTGACGTTTCACATTCTCTTCTCACCCCAGTATAAATACCCCTTATACCCACAAATGAAAGAGAGCTTCCAAAGAGAATTTTGAGAGAGAAACCCTAGAGAAAAACAAGATTGATTCATCCACAATCTTTACATAAAGTCTCTTCATATTCCTCAACTCTCTTCCTCTCCATTGTCAAATCCTTGAGAGACATTTTACCAAAACCTTGTTCTCACCATTTCCATTACTGTGAGAGGGTTGTTTGGTGTTCTAGGAAGTAGTTAGGAAGGAACCAATTTACATTGGTTGATGCTATGGTCAAGTAGCGGAATCCGGGAAGCTAGAAAAGAAATAGGTTCGGCGCAACCACGTTGGAGCAAAAAGCTTGGAGGGCTTAGGTGCACTGGGTAGATTAGGCTTGGAGGGTCTATTACTATCCATGTATCCCAACTACATTTTCTAGTCGATTTTTTGCCGCTTGGAGGGCGGCGAAGAGGCTTTACGTCGAGAGCTTCGGTTTTCTCTTCGATAACACATCGCGTGTTGTCTTTGTGTTTGCATCTTCCTTCCCTTTTATCTTTGCCTTTTATTATCTGCTGTGGGTTGTGATTTTAATTTGGCTTAGATTGTTTACCAATTTTGTTTTATAGCTTTTGTTCATTTTCCGCACACTAGTTGTTCGACATAAAGCTTGAATTGGTTAATTTGTAAATTGGGGGTCTAAATGTTCAAGGGTGTTTTTACACTATTTGAACTTTCAATTGCCTTTTCCAAGCTTACACATCAATGACTTTTTTTTTAAAATATATTATTTACAAATTTTGAGTTTGCAATTAAGTGTGGTGGCCCTCAGATTACCTCTTCTAATGGGAATGTGTATGAGAGGGATAATGAGACACTTGGTCCGGCCACATATTATGTGGTTGACACAAAAAGGTGGGCAGTTAGTAATGTTGGATATTTTAATGAGTCCAATAATGCTCAGTATACGAGTTCTTCATTATTACAATTCACAAATACTTTTGTTAGGTTCTAAAGACTTAGGATTTTATGTATTTATAATTCTAACGTGTATTGTTGGCAAACCATGATCAAAACAATATGTTTAGTCATGTTTATACTTGCTCAAAGTTGATTCATTTATGTAAAGTTGGGATAAGCTGTTGCAGGATTCATTTAAGCTTCTCGGCCTAGTTCGATTGATCGAAGCTTAGGCTCGATCAATTGAAAATTAGGTCAGAGCTGTTTTTCTTCCGAATTCCAACTCAGCCCTAGTTTATTTAAAACATTTAGGGTTTTCTAGTTTTCCCTAGGTATAAAAGACAAACCCTAGCCACATTTTATAGTTTCTCATATTGCTATTTGTGTAAATCTCTTGTGAGATCTGTGAGGAGCTTTCCTTTACATAAGTTTAGGATTATCAAGAAGGATTTTTCTTCAAAAGCTTGATGATCATTCAGTTGCTGCACTAAAGAGCTTAAAGAAACACAAGCGGGTGTGCTTGTACTTGCTGGAGAATCCAAGAAAGAAGGAGTCTGCGGATTCGGAGCTTGTACGTGGTCGTGTCAGTAAGTTCTACTGGATGGTAGCAATAAGAAGTCGAGCATGGGGGCTTGTATGTCTCATTGTATGAATTTTGATTCTTTCAAGATAGTGGATTCAGGTTTATCTTGAGGATAGCTAGGTTAAATCCTCCCCAGGTTTTTACCGGTTTGGTTTCCTAGGTGATCATATCTTTCTGTTATTTATCTTTCCACTGCTATGCATGATATGATTTTTTGATTATGATAACCTAGATTTGGAATTTGGACTAAGTAACAACTTGGCTAATTACCTAGGTTAATCCAATTGTGTTTTTAAGGGGTCTAAAAACCATAAAATAGCATCAGAGCAGGTAGCTCTTTTGTTTTAGATCTTTTGATCTAAGAGCTGATCCTTAACCCCTGTTGTCATGGATAATTTGAAGTGTCTTTCTGATCATGTTTCTGCTCATGCTTCTGTTGATTTTATTGATGCCTGTGAAACTCTTTGTAAGGAATTATTGAAATCTATGAAAATTGCTAAGAAATTTAAAAAGAGTATAAGATACAAATATATTGACTGTCTTATTCATCAATATAGATTTTTGTTGAATATGATGCATATTTACAATAGAAATTATCTAATCAATTCTAAATTTGCCACTAGTAGTTCTCTATCTTGTCCCCTCCACATTTATTCTTTAACAATCTATTTTGCTCTTATTTTTATCAGAATTTTTGTCAAGTACAGTACAACCATTACCTCTATGATTTCTTCACATTTTTTGCAATTTAACTCCAAAATTCACAATAGTTTTGATATCTAAAATATGTCTATAATCATGATAAGGATTTTGAATGAAACCTTTGATGTATTCCCTCTCTAATTTTCCTAAAAATGACCTCTTTCCTCTTATTCTAATTCCTTTTTTTTTTTTTTTGGGTGCTAATTTTTGAATTTGTTTACTCCAGGGGAATCTTGTTTTAAAGGATTTTGACATATGAAAGGAAGCAGATGGTGCCTCTTACGTAGCTGTTCAGAAGGAATATAATAATGTTCAAGTATCACAAAACTACCTTGAAATCCATCTCTTTTGGGCAGGAAAAGGGACTTGCTGTGTACCTGCTCAAGGTACTTACAAGCTTTCTATTTCAGCCATTAGTGCTACCCTAGGTAAAAAAGTGTAGAAACTATAGATGCAATTTAGAAAGATTAGGTATTGGTTTCTCCACATTTTAGTAGCATATTATTGACTATCTTACGTTGGTATAGAATTTACACCCACTATTAGTAACAGTCCTCCAAGCAGTAACAAGAATAGGACTGGTCTCTAATTATGGGTCTTGTTGTGGGTGTTGGGGTTGTGAGTTTTCTGGCTGTTTTTGTTGTTTTCTATATTGTTCGAAGAAGAAAACCACCAACCAATGATCATCCTTGCTCATCCTTCAAAGCTTGAGTTTTCACCGATCTCTCACACTCATCCCTTATAATTAATCCCACATACATACAGGGATAATGATTGAAGAAATTACAATCAAATTTGACATGGAAAAGTGCTAGTCATATCTGCGCTATACCTCAAAAGGACTAGTCACAATTGAGGCTCTTTGCAGTTGTTAATAAAGCCCAATTCAATCCAGTAAATACCCAATGTGGGACTCATCATACACCCACACACGTCACACAATCAATGGAATTAGGGCATCACAATCTCCCCCACTTAAATCCCTAACGTCCTCGTTAGGGCCCACTTTGTGGGGTAGTGTCTCTGAGCCCACACGGGATTACCGGGTCGACTACGATACCATATGTAACGACCTAAGGAAAAGCACTAGCCACATCTACGCTATACCTCAAAAGGACTAGTCACAATTGAGGCTATTTGAGTTGTTAATAAAGCCTATTTCAACCCAGTAAATACCCAATGTGGGACATATCACACACCCACACACATCACATAATCAATCAAATTGGGGCATCACAACTGGAGAGAGGCAAGTTCAAACATCTTAGTGCTTATATTATGGACAGATGCCATAACGTTGTCTAACTTCTCATCATAGAAGGATGAGCTAAAGTGTGAACCACTATGAGAAGCTAGAGTCTCTGTTTTGATTCCATTTCGACTATGACCAATGCTAGTGTTGAGCGTACGAATGTTGATTGGACTTGGCTTCAGGTAGGGAGACTCATCTTCCAATGGATAAATGCTTTTGAGTTTCAATATCCTTGAAATGAGGCAACAAAAAGGAATATAGGTCCTTGAGTCAGTTCTTGCAACAGTTTTACGCAAAATATGAAAGATATGAGAGCAAATATCAATCTCTTCATTAGTAATTAGATCATGAAGGAACAAAGCTTTTCCGAGATTCATGTACCCGGTGCTGGATAGAAGATATAGATTGTGGAACATGATTATTGTAAGCACCCTTAGTTCTGTGGATAGTGAGGAAACACTAATTGAGTTCCCATTTCGTGAGAATTCCAAGTTTCTTCCAAGAGTGCCCCAAAGCAAATCCTTACCCAGATTCAAATCATCATATACCGATGGATTAGTAAACATCAGCCGGTTGATGTGTAGGATTTCTGCCAGATAAACGGGAGTCACTTAGAAAATCTGTCCTCTAACCCAGCATTTGAGCTCCTCTCCCTCAACAATGGTACTAGCATAGAACTCTTTCACCAAATTTTTGTATGCATCATCAAGGTTGGAGAGAAGGAAGTTCCAATCCTTGGTGGCAAACCATTTAGGGATATTGGTGTCCAAGAGAGATGATTGGTTAATAGCCCTTTCGACCAGTAATGAAGCTTCTCTAAAGTATTTCCCATAGGTCTGAAAAGTAGCATAAGATCTAAACTTGTTAGGGTCATACACTCCCGTCGGTGATCGGGTCCTTTTTGACTTAGGAGAAAGATTATCAACATCAATCATGGGCTCTTTCTCTTTGTTGCTACCTCCTTTCACAGCTGATCTTTTGAATGGAGACATTTTCAAGCTGCATCATGTTACACCAAAGAGCAACAAAAACCACACAAAACAACAAAATCTATTAGCACTGAGTTAGTCCTAAAACATGAATATTGAAGAAAACACTAAAATCATGAGATTAAGGTCTCAAACATGTCACTGAATGTGAGTGTGCCATAAATAACACATTGTACGACCAAAGCCAGAGTGTAATAACACATAACCAACAAAACCCACACCACAATCTCACCAAAGCATCAAATACCCATATTCAAGCATCATATTCACATATATCATCAAAAACACTCAATTCAAGAAATCTTTGGCAAGAAATGTGAAATACATTGTGAAAGAACCAGAACCCATACCATTTCTTGAAGATTGGTGAGGAAGTGAGGAAGAATATGGAGAGTTTGTGTGTGAACACGGTGACTTTGAAAGAGGGAAAGATGGACAAGAAGATGAATAGTCATGAGATGTGAGGGAAAAATGAAAAGTTTTTGAAAAGCATGCAAAATTGTTGACTGCAAAACTTGTTAGGACATATGTGGATATTGTTAGAGACGTAAGTTATGTAAACTAGCAAATCTTTCGACAAAACACGCTTTACTTGTAATTGGATAGATCTAGGACCGGTTTAGTACTTCAAGGAATAAGAGTTCAAGTTTAGTATTGAAGCCATGCAAATTTGTCCAAGAAACAAGTGAAGAGAAGTGTTGCTCATTAAAGCTCGACATATAGCTCGACAGATTCATATCCATCGAGGTTTAATGATGAAGCTCATTAACAACTCGACAAAAGTTGTATCTGTCGAGGATTACGAAATTCAGAGTTCTAGATCTGATTTCACGCATATCCATGTGTATTTGTGTAGGGTTTTTTTTTTCTCATAACCCTAGACATATATAAGGATTATTTGAAGGGCCATCAAAGGTGATGCAAAGTGATGCAACTCAATGCAAATTGATTATGTATGTAATTTGTCACCAGAGATAGAATTTGCCTAGTACATCATATTCCTTGTAGAAGCTATTGCGTCTTTGTGTAAAAGGTTTTGTAACCAAGGAACTTCTTGACCTTCATCGTTGGATGAATTGTAGAACTTTGTAACCAACATCTTCCTCAAGTTGGTGTGTTAGTCTCGTACTTGGATCTGTGCATCAATTGGTTAGTCACGTATTAGGAGCGGTGTATTGAAAGGAGAGATTGTTACTATATCACAAGTCCAATTGGGTATTGGGGTAAGGGTTCAACTGTAGGTTGATATTAGGTACTGTGATTCCTTTTACTTGTAGCCGCTTGTTTTAATAATAGTGCATTCTCGAGAGTGGTGATCTTAAATTCACCTGGTGGGGTTTTTCCTCAATGGTTTTTTCCATTTGTAAACAAATCATCTGTGTCAAATTTATTTTCCGCTGCATTTAACTTAGTTCGTGATTTGTTTGTGCTACCACACTTACCGCATGTAATTGAATCTAAGTAATTCACTTGTTTAATTAATTGATTAATTTTACCAAAGGAGTCAATACATTCTTGGCCTATCGAGTGGTATCAAAGTGGGCACACTTTAATTAGGGTTAATCTTTGTTTTGTGATCCATTGACCCCTGTTGTCGTGGTTGCAAACAGCATGAAAGATCTTTTATTTCAAATACATCTTGCCTTTTTAATCTCTATTTGGTTGAGTGTTTCTAAAAATGTAAGTTTAAAAGTTATTTGGAAGGTTATCTTGAGGATTATTGAAAAAGGTCTTAGTATGACAAAGAAAAAAACTGGACTGTTTTAGAATGAAAAATGTGTAGAGGAGTTCGTTTGAGAAGGTTGAAACTAAAAGGTTTCCTTCTTAAATGGCAAATGAGAGAGAAAACCATTCCTACTGATTTGTCAAGCAAGCATGAGATTGCTTTATGATTAAATTTGTATTTAAGGTAATGGACACATATTTGTGGTACCTTGACAGTGGATGCTCATGACACATGACTGGAGACTGCTCTTTCTTTAAGGTTTTCGAGTCTAAGTAAGGGGGAAATGTCACTTTTGGTAATGGGAAAGGAACCATCTCTCTACTTGGTGATGGAAATATTAAAGTACGCTACGGAAAATTAACGGATCAACTTCAAAAATCAAGAGAGTGTGCTATGTAAGTTTTAGAATTCAAGAACAAGAGAGTGTACTTTGATGCGGTGAAATTCAAAAACCAAAGATGAAAAGTACTTAGGAACTTTTAATCTTCACTCCAACTCCACTTGATGTCCAAGAAGTGTGGTCTCTCAATCAGTTAAATGTGTGTGTTCAAGAGAGAATGAAAGACTGTCCAACCCACACATACACACCATTTTGTATGTTCATACAAATTTTGTATGTTTCTCTCCACATAACTGATTATCTAATTGGGCTAGCCTTTTGGGCCTTTCCAATTAGGCTTTAGTGTGTGGCTTGGAATGGGACCAAAAGGGAACAAATAAGACTCTAGCTCTAATGGACCTTGGGCTTTTCTGTCAACTCTTGACAAGTCGAAAGTTACCATTAATTATATTCAATACCACTATATAAATATAATTGCACTCTAGGCCTTATTAGTAAATTATATCCCAAGACTTTATTGTACATGCAACCCATTCATAAAATATTCGTAGTAATACAAAGTCATGAAAGCAGACTGCCATTTTGTGAATTATATCTTAATCCTTGAGTACCCGGTTTAATCCATTAGGTTATTCATCATATATTTATGAAATCTAATTTCATAAATATATACTTTAGTAACTATTTACTAAAGTAGTTAGGCCTAACATTCTGAATAACAAACCCATTAAACTTATCTCAAGAGAATATTTTTTATCTCCGTTAAGAGACTATGAATTCCATCTTGAGAATATATATTCCATCAACACTAAATGTGGCTACCCAGCATACTAAGACTTTGACCGTTATCTTAGATCTCACTCCTAATATATCAAAACAATCTACACTTCTTAATCAGGTCCATTATTCTCTCAGGATTAAGAGTTCATGTAAATATAAGTCGTGAGATTTATTATTCAATTGACAGTCGTTAGGAGAATGATAAATCTCACAGCAGTGCAGTTTAATATGTTTTAATTCTAAAAACATATCAACACATCAACTAAGTTTTCACTTCCATGATCAAGATAAATCATCTTAGTTGATATGTTATAGTCTTTGCAGAAGAAATGCCCAATTTCATCATCGACTATGAACTAAAATTCTGAGTTTATAAAGAACCAGTGATTTATATCTTCTGTGACTTTTCACATAAATCACATACTATGCGTCTCATGGACTATATGATAATGTCCAAATATTCATGCTACCATAATTTTAGATAATAATGAAACAACTTTATTAATAGTAACATTAAGTCATATATAATGTCATACATAATAACACATGTAGCATCATACAATAGGATTTTAGCACCATACAGCTTCCTTTACCGCTTCACAAGTAGCAACATACTCAGCTTCCATCGTGGAGTCTGCAATACAAGATTGCTTAGTACTCCTCCAACTTTTGGCTCCACCTCCCAAGGTAAATACACATCCTAAAGTGGATTTTCTGAAATCTAGATCCGATTGAAAGTCTGAATCTATATAGCCAATGGAATCAAATCCTCACACCGGTAAACAAGCATATTATCTCTCATTCTCCATAGATACATGAGAATATGCTTTACAGCTTGCCAATGGTTTGGTCCTGGATTTGATTGATATCAACTGACCATGCCAACTGAATACCAGATATCTGGTCTAATACAAAGCATGACATACATAAGACTTCCCACTGTAGAAGCATAAGGAACTTGTTTCATCATATCTACTTCCTCTTGAGTCTTAGGCCTTTGGTCATCAAACAGAGGAACTCCATGTCTGAAAGGAAGTAATCCTCTTTTCGAGTTTTGCATGCTAAATCGTTCTAGAACCTTATCTATATATCCAGCTTGTGATAAGCCTAACATCTTATTCTTGCGATCTCACCATAGTGTTAGGGCATATGTGATTCGCTTGTTAGGAATATATGTCACTATTTTATGTGATTGTCTAATCCTTTGACAAAACGCACTTTACTTGTAATTAGGTAGATCGAGGATGTGTTTAATACTTCAAGAAACTGTGTTTCAAGATCAAGTGTTAAAGCCATGCAAGTCTATCTAAGAAACAAGCTGAAAAAGTGTTGTTCATTAAAGCTCAACAGCTAGCTATCTATCGAGACCTGTAAAGCTGTTGAAGCTCGTGGCTCAACAGCAGCTTAACAGATAGGCTATCTATCGAGGTTTATGAAAAATAGAATTTCAATTCTGTTTTAACCCCAATCCGTGATTATGTGTTTGGGCCTTTTTTTCTCACAACCTTAGACATATAAAATGATTATTTTAAGGGTCATCAAAGAGTACACAAGTTGCACAAGTTTTGAGCAAAGTTTGTTCAAGCAAATTGTGACCAGAGAGAGAATTTGCCCTAGTTTATCATTCTTGTGAAGAAGTTTCTATGTTTGTGCACTGTAGGGTTTTATGACCAAGAATTTTCTTGATCTTCATCGTGGATGAACTGAAGAAATTTATAGCCAACAACCTTCTCTAGTTGGTGATTGAAGTCACACACTAGGATCCGCGCAATTGGTTAGTCATGTACTAGGAGTTGTGCATCAAAAGAAGAAATTGTTACTACAGAACAAGTTCAATTGTGTATTGGGGTAAGGGTTGAACTGTAGGTTGGTATAAGGTACTGGATTCCTTTACTTGTAACCGCTTGTTGTGATAATAGTGGAATTTCGGGAGTGGTGACCTTAAAATCACTCGGTGGGATTTTTGCCATGTTGGTTTTCCCCATTCGTAAACAAATCACCGTGTTAATTTATTTTCCGCTGCATACTTAATTTAATTGGTGATTTGTTTGTGCTACCACGTGTTTGCATATTAATTTGATTAATTAATAAACTTGGCTAATTAATCAATTAACTCATCACAAAGGGTCAATTCGTTTTTGGCCTATCAAGTGGTTTTAGAGCAGACACATTCTGATTAGGGTTAATCTTTGCTGTGTTGATCCATTGACCCCTGTTTGTCATGGATAGAGGACAATCATTAGTTATACCTCCTTTATTTGATGGCACTAACTATGCATACTGGAAAGTATGCATGAGAGCTTTCTTACAGTCTCTAGATGAGAAGGTGTGGCAAGTTGTAGAGATTGGTCGGACCAAGCCAAAGGAAGCACCAGTTGATTGGAATGATGCCAAAATCAAGGCAAAAAACTTCAATAGCAAGGCATTGAATGCTTTATTCAATGCAATCACTAATGAGGAGTTCAAGAAGATATCCTATACTGAACCTACTAAGGAGGCATGGACCATCCTCTAGACAACCTATGAAGGAACTAAGGCTGTCAAGGATTCGCATTTTCAGAGGCTCACTACAAGCTTCGAAGAGATTTAGATGGAGGAGGATGAGTCGTTAGATGAGTTCTATGCCAAGCTCAAGGACATAGTGAACTTAGCCTTCAATCTTAGGGAAATCATTCCTGAACCCAAGATTGATAGGAAAGTACTCAAATCTCTACCCGAGAGATTCCATGCAAAGATCACAGTGATCAAGGAATCAAAGGATATGGACAAGATTTCTTTGACAAAGCTGGTTAGAAATCTACAAAACTAGAATTGGCAAATTAGGTAAAGGCAAGAGCATGGCACTGAAGGCCAAAAGCAGTGACATGGATGAGTCTTCAGCCGATGAAGATTCTAAGATGAAGTCCTATATCACTAGGCAATTTAAGAAGTTCATGAAGAATGCCAATGGGAAGGGCTTCGACAAGGACTGTAGGCAATCTAGTTCTTCTCAGTTCAAGAGCCAAGATAAAGGGAAGAAGGATGGTAAGGATGGCGGTCAGTACACTGTTCACGCAGGACCTAAGTGCTTTGGATGTCAAGGCTTCGGTCACATGAAACAAGAGTGTCCTATATATCTCAAAAGCATTGGGAAGAGCAAGGCACTCGCTACTACTTTGAGCGACACTAAGCCTGAGGATGATTCTAACAATAAGGATGACAAAATCCTGAATGTCTTCACTGCCACTATCGTAACTACTGAAAGGATTATTCATGATATGGATGAAGAAGAAGAATTGGTGGAGTCCAAGTTTGAGAAGATGGATGATCAAGATAATATCTATACAGCCTATGAGAAATTATACAAGCTTTTTAAGAAACATGAGAAACTTTATAGGCTGACCACCAAGAAGCTCAGTGATGTGGAACTTGATCATGAAGTGCTTTCCACAAAGTTTGATGAAGCTAATCAGACAATTGGAGCATTGAGGTTCGAGAACAATTTCTTGGTTGAGAAGACCAAAAAGCTTGAAGCAAAACTATTTCAAATCAGAGCTCAATTGGAGAGGACTTCAAGTGCAAAGCTTGATGAGATGCTCAGTCTTCAAAAATCTGCTTCTGATTGAACAGGTTTAGGATATGATCTCTCTTCTTCTAATATTACTTCTACTAGTACTACTGTCTTTGTTCCTCCTAGTAATAATGTTATTGAGAACAATGATGTTAAAACAGATATAGCTAGTGAGAACAAAGACAAAGGTAAATCTATCTTAGGAGCACCCCCTAAGCAAGATAAGAACGAAGCTAAAAACCCTAGGGCTAAGAAGGCTAACTCTCAGATGCCTAAACAGAAGAAGCAGCATCTCTGTCATCATTGTGGAATTGCCGGTAATACTAAACCAAATTGCTATAATTGGTTAGCCACTCAACAGAGAAACGATATGATCACATTTGGAAGCCAGAATCAACTTCAATCCTCTCTTGCCATGGAGATCTTCTCAAAGCCTTCATGTTCCTTTCGAACTTGAAAGGTTTCAATTCTTCCCCCTTACCACCGGTTCAAGGGTTTAATTAAAGGAAAGGTTCTTCCAGGGTGTGGAAGGAAAAGGGCTCCAAGTGATTCTATCACTTTCTTCTCTCTCTTTGTGTTTTTGTTTTTGCATAACTTGTGTGTTTCGCTTTTATTTTGAGTCAGTTTAGTTTTGTTTTGCTTTGCTCTGTTTAACATTTTTTTTTGTTTACTTTTAGTTTTTTTTTTTTTTTGATATACAAATAAAAAAATTGAAAAAAAAAATACAAAAACAGTGTGTGTTATGTGTATATTGGTACTTCTGTACCTTGGATGGCCATTGAAACAAAGTTTTCTAAACTTTGTACTTTTGTAGCTTAGATGAGCATCTTTATGCACAACTAAGCAAGTGAGCTTTGTGGCTCATGTTTGTGATGAGTAAGGTTAAGTGATCTTTTGTACTTAACACTCGTATCACTCTTTTTAAAGGAAAGGACTAGAAAATCCTTAGAGAAAAGCATAAATAACCATCTCACCAGTCTTGCCCGCCAATCATGAAATGACATTTGTGTGCTTCGGCATAGCAAAACTGGAATGTCAAAAGCTTAACATAATTGGGTATTTCTTTACTATCTCTTATATGCCCATGCATGATTTGCTTAAAAAGAAAAATAAAAAGCGTAAAGATTTAAATGCTTTAAATATGATTGCAAGCATGTATTCTAGGAGATGTGAGAGTTATAGGATTTACCTCTAAGGTGATAGTCCCCATCAAATAGTTATGATTGTGTGCAAGTTAAAGTGATTTTCTCATATCTCAAATCGTCATAACATGTATACACTTATACAATCTTGCGATGTTTTTTACACAACACGCAATATTCTTTGCTACTCCTGATACATGTGTAGGTACAATGTGATTTGGCCATCACAAGGTTTACATGTGTTAATGTATGCTCACTAAACTGTCTTGACTTGTTTTTGAAATATAAAATTGGTTAGACTTGTTTAGTGTGTGTGTGTTTTTTTGGGATCTATGTGCTTAAAATTATTGTTGAGAGATGATTTTAAGAGCTTAAAATTATTGTTGAAAGATGATTTTAAGAGCTTAAAATGTTTATTGGATCCTTGAGTTAAGTTGCATGCTTGATTGCATTCATATCTATGTTCTTCCCTTCTTGGAAAATTGATTTTAAGCAATCTCAACACCTGGCTATCTATCGAGCTCTTAAACTGTTTCTTATCACAATCTCGACCTTTCCTCAATAGCTAGGTGGATCGATCGAGTAAGTTCCTGGATGCTCGATAGCCTTGCGAGTGCTTGTGGATTGATCGTGCTTCTTGTCTTGTGTCTTTGCCTTGTACCTCGACACTTTCTCGACAGCTTCATCTGTCGACGTTGTTTTTCTTGACACCTTCCTTAACAGATGGCTCGACACCTCTTGACACCTCTATTTGTCAAGATTTACTGACCTTCTATATAAAGTTCCAACACGATCCAGTTCTCATTTCTCTCCATCTCTCTTCCCAAACCTCTCTCACTCACTCCAAACTTCTTCCTCAAGGTTTCTTCAAGCTTTTTTCTTCACTTGGTAAACTTCGAATCTCTCATTTTCATGCATTTTCATGTTTTGAAACCTAGGTTTTGGGGTTTTTGAAAAATTTTAAGATTTTTCAAAATTGATGAAGTTTTGGTGAAATTTTTGAGTTGGGATATGCTTATGTGATCTTAAAACTTCATAAATTGCATCTCATGTGCATTATAACAGTATTATCACACATTTAGATGTCTGCAAATTGATTGTATGTTGGTAGGATTGGATTGGGCTAAGCCCATGATGCAATTTCTTTTGCATGTCACATGTTCATGCATTCCCTATGCATACGTACTCCTTTTTCAATATACTTGCTATTTTTGAAATGTGTTGGGACTTTTCTAATTGTCTTTTTCTCTCCCTCTCTTTTCTGTTTACATTAGTCGTGTCTATGGCACCTAAGTGTAAATCAGCTCCATCCTAGAACCCTTTGCGTTCAAGGGTATCATCTTCATCTTCTGATTCTACTCCTTCTCATATTCGGTTTCGTGATAAGGATGCCTAAAAGGACTTCTCGAAGAACTTTTCTCAACGAGATGTTCATTTGGACTGCTGAATCATTTTGGCGGACTTTGCTAACACCGACCTACCTGATGTCATTCACAGCCGAGGTTGGGAGTCACTGTGTGACATCCCGGTCACATGTCCATTCGTGCTGACTTAGGAGTTTTACTTCAACATGCATGGATTAGATTATTCAGTACCTTTCTTTTTTACTCGCGTTCGATGTACGCACATTGTTGTCATACCGCAGCTTGTTGCGGACATGCTCCGTGTTCTGAGGGTAGAGCATCCTCACTACCTCAGATATGAGTGTCTGAGGACTGTGTCCAAAGACTAGATGATCTCTGCTTTCTATGAGCACCCTTTTGATTGTGGTGATTATCAGTTTACACCATGTAAGGCCTTTGCTAAAGGTCCTAGATTCATAAACATAGTAATGACCTTTGTTTTGCACCCACTTTTGCACTACAACTCTATCACAAAGCCTTGTGCTCGATTTTTGTTTTCTCTTCTTGAGCATTTTACTATTAATTTTCCTTCACATTTTGTTCTTTTTCTTATATATGTGTATAGGAATACAACTACCCGTGTAAGCTCATTTTCCCTTCAGCTATCACGGGGTTTTATGCCATTTTTCTGTTTCTTTTCCCTCTTTTGACCATTTTTCTGTCATGTATGCCATAGACGCTGCTACCATTAAACATATCGAGGTACAGTTTAGGTCACAACAGTCGGATTTAGCAGCTCCTCCCTCCCATTTAGCTCCATCTCGTTCTGTTCCATCCACATTCGCTCCCTCCTCTTTTATGAGTGATGTGTCACTCGGAGACATCACGGCACAGCTACAATGCATGGATGCTCACCTTGATACATTCTCTACAGAGTTGTATCCGGTGAACGTTCATGTCAATCGTATTGCACGGCAACAGGTGATGATGGGTGGCTTTGCTCCTGAGGCTTCTCCTCTACCTCCTTTAGTGGCTTCTGATTCTGAGGATGAGGATGATGATGATGGTGATGATGATGATGATGATGATGATGGAGATGCTAGCTCTATCGATAAGATGTCTACTTGACACTCTTACCCTTTGTCACTCGTGACAAAAATGGGGAGTAGTTTTGGATATGAGAGTAGTCATTCTTAGGGGAAGAGTTAGTATATGACATTTTTGTTAGGGGGAATGTTGATATTTCTGAGGGATGTAGTGAGGTTGACATGTATCTTTTTCTTTTCTCTATTTTAGATACATTTATTCTTATACATGGGTCTTGTGACCATTATTGACATACATTGTACTTATCTTCTTTATATATGTTGATGTATGTTTCTTTCACCTACCCTTGCATGTGTTGTTTCTTTTCTTTCTTTATACACACGGTTCTTATTACTTGTATGCAATCTATTATTTCTGTTTCACACAAAGATACCATGATGAGTTTTGTTTAAATTTTTTTCAGAAATACAGGTTGTGAAAGTCTACTTGCCATAAACTCTCTTTTTGCAAAGTTTTCAAGAGTTTGTGTTAGGATAGATTTTATTGTATTCAACAAGTGAGTATGAGTTGAGTTTTTTATGACTTCTCTCATATGTTCATTTATTTGTTGTGATTTTATCACGGATTTTATTTGTTGTTAAGACATATATGATTCACTTGTTAGGAACATATGTCACTATTTTATGTAATTGGCTAATCTTTTGACAAAATGCACTTTACTTGTAATTGGGTAGATCTAGGATGTGTTTAATACTTCAAGAAACTGTATTTCAAGATCAAGTGTTAAAGCCATGCAAGTTTGTCCAAGAAATAAGTTGAAGAAGTGTCGTTCATCAAAACTCAATAGCTAGCTATCTATCAAGACCTATAGAACTATTGAAGCCCGTGACTTGACAGTAGCTTGACAGATAGGGTATCTGTTGAGGTTTATGAAAAACAGAATTTCAGTTCTGTTTTAACTCCAATATGTGATTATGTGTTTGGGTTTTCTTTTCTCACAACCCTAGACATATAAAATGATTATTTTAAGAGCCGTCAAAGAGTACACAAGTTGCACAAGTGTTGAGCAAAGTTTGTTTAAGCAAATTGTGACTGGAGATAGAATTTTCCCTAGTTCATCATGCTTGTGAAGAAGTTGCTGTGTTTGTACACCGTAAGGTTTTATGACCAAGCATCTTCTTAATCTTCATCATAGATGAACTGAAGGACTTTGCAACCAATAACCTTCTCTAGTTGATGATTGAAGTCACGTACTGGGATCCGTGTAATTGGTTAATCACATACTGGGAACCATGCATCAAAAGGAGAAATTGTCACTACAAACCAAGTCCAATTAGGTATTGGGGTAAGGGTTCAACTGTAGGTTGGTATAAGATACTGGGATTCCTTTACTTGTAACCGCTTGTTGTGATAATAGTGGAATTTCGGGAGTGGTGACCTTAAAATCACTCGGTGGAGTTTTTGCTGTGTTGGTTTTCCCCATTCGTAAACAAATCACCATGTTAATTTATTTTCCACTGCATACTTAGTTTAATTGGTGATTTGTTTGTGCTATCACTCGTTTGCATGTTGATTTGATTAATTAATAAACTTGGCTAATTAATCAATTAATTCATCACAAAGGTCAATTCATTTTTGGCCTATCACATAGCTTGATCCCTAGAACAAAGTTGGCCTCACCCAAGTCCTTCATATCAAATTGGCTTGACAACCAAACCTTTATTGATGACATTACCCCTACATCATTTCCAATGAGTAGAATATCATCAACATAAAGTACTAGGAACATTACTACTTTGTCTTGATGTCTTTTATACACGCATGGTTCATCAAGATTTTGCTCAAAACTAAATGACTTGATTGCTTGATCAAATTTGATATTCCATGACCTTTATGGACCTTTTCAACTTGCATACCATATGCTCTTGGTATTTTGCTATGAAACCTTTTGGTTGCATCATATAGATTTCCTCTTCAAGATTGCCATTGAGAAATGCAGTCTTGACATCCATTTGCCAAATTTCATAATCATAATGAGCAACAATGGATAAGAGAACTTTGACAGAATTAAGCATTGCTATTGGTGAAAAGGTTTCTTCATAATCAATACCTTCTTTTTGTGTATACCCTCTTGCCACTAGCCCTGCTTTAAAGGTTTCAACCTTTCCATCTATCCCTCTCTTCCTCTTGTCATTTGCAACCAATAGGTTTAATGCCATTAGGCACTTTTACAAGATCCCAAACTTAATTAGAATACATTGAATCTAATAAAGATTTCATAGCATTGACACAATGATGTGCATCTATATCATTTATTGCTTCTTCATAAGTGTAAGGATCAATTTCAACCTCTTTTGAGATAGCTTCATAAGTTTCTCCTAAACCTATAAATCTTATAGGTGGCCCAACAATCCTCCCACTACAACAAGGAACCTGTGTACTAAACATCTCATGAGTAGTATCTTGTGGTGTATCTAATACAACCACATCATCCCTAGTTTCATCCATTGGTTGTTCAATTACAGGTTTATTTATTCATATAATCATTTTCTAATAATTTACCTAAGTAAGTTGCATAAATTAAATTCCTACAAGCATTAGGTACATATAGACAGTCTTCTAATATTAAAACCCTAGACTCAAAGAATAAATTAAACACTCCACCAACTATAACCAGAATCTTGCTTCCATCAGCCAAAGTAAGAAACAATTCCCCTTCATTAAGCTTTCTGGTCTCCTGGAACCCCTGGAAAGAATTGCAGATATGATTAGTACAACCTAAATCCACACACCAGGAATCTGTGGGATTTTGTACTAAACATATTTCGAGGAATGATCTTTTCATACCTTTATTATTGGTAGCCCTGAATTTTGGACAATTCCTCTTCCAATGTCCTTTCTCATCACAATGGAGACATTTTCCTTTGATTTTCTTTCCTTTGTCAGCAACCCCTAAGGCAATTTGTTTATCATCCTGCTTGGTGAAGTCCTTCTTCTTCTTACCCTTGCCTTTCGACTTAGGTTGAAAAGTAGAAGCTTCAGCCATATTGGCATTAACACTAGAAGTACCAAGAATGCCTTCTGCTGCTACCAACTCATTCATTAATTTAGACAAAGAATAAATCTTCTTGTTCATATTATAATTGAGTTTGAATTCCATGAATGATTCCGGTAGTGACTGGAGTATCATATCCACTTGGGATTCTCCATCAATATCGGAACCTAAAACCTCCAGTGTATTCAAATTAGAAGTCATTGTAAGACAATGCTCCCTTACTGAACTACCTTCAGCCATTATGGTATTATAAATTTGCCTCATGGTTTCTTGCCTTGTAGAACGACCTTGTTCACCAAACATCTCCTTCAGACTTAGCATAATGTCTGAAGCTAGTTCTATGTCCTACATTTGATGCTGTAGAACATTTGAGATAGTTGCTAGGATGTAGCACTTGGCCATCTCATTAGATTTCTACCAACGACCATACTGTTGTTTTTCCTTAGGAGGAGCATCTAATGATGGAAAGCTAGGACATGGTTGAGTAAGCACATATTTGTGCTCTTCAGCTGTAAGAACAATGTCCAAATTTCTTTTCCAATCAACATAATGGGATCCAGTCAGTTTGTTTTGATTAAGAATAGTAACAAGTGGGCTAAATGATGCCATGTTCAAATTTGAAAATGATATACAAGAATATAATAAATAAACTAGACATTATCAATTTAGCATATAAACATATAGCATGGAACCTTAATAAAACCATAATATAATATACGCAATGACAACCCAATCCCATATTCAATATCCCTCAGCATTTTTCACAAGTAATTTTGCAAGAACGTTACCCACGAAAAACCCATGTTTTCAATTTTTGAAGGGAAAATCTTGAATAGTTTTCAATCGTTTTCATGAATAAGCAAACACCATATGAACATGATTGATAGAATTTGATATCAAAACTGAATTCCGTTGATGCTACAGCCTTAAAGTTCAATTCAACATACTTGAATTCAAATTTAAACAACATCATAACATTAATATCAGTTTTCATCAAATCATAGTTTCAATAACCATGTAGAAAATTAAATACCTACAATCTTCTAACATCATGAAACTATTATCTCTAATTCCAAAACTCACAAAACATGTCATACATATTGGAAATTGAAAACCGCTCTGATACCATTTGATGGAAATATAAATGTACGCAGTGAAAAATTAACGAATCTACTTCATTCACAATTGATAACATGTGCTATCTCGACACCTCTTGATAGCTGGTGGATCGATCGAGAAAGCTCCTGTCTCCTTGATAGCTCCTCGATAGCTGTATCTGTCAAAGGTTAAAGCTCGGCACCTCCTTGACACCTCCCGATCGATCGAGGTTATGGGAATTCAGATTTCCAAATCTGATTTTCGGCCCATGTTTTTGTATTTGTGTAGGGTTTCTTTTCTCACAACCCTAGACCTATATAAGGCTTATTTTAGAGGTCGTCACATATGAAAATATAAGGAGAACATATGCAAAAGGTGACCGATGCCTTATTCTCTCTGAAAGAAGCTACTGTATCTTTGTACCTTAGGGTCTTGTAACTAAGTGCTTCTTGATTTTCATTGTTGATGAAGTGAAGAACTTTGTAGCCAACATCTTTTTCTAGTTGGTGATTAAGTCGCGTATTGGGATGCGCATCAAAGGGTAGCATTCATATATTGAAGAGTTCAGAGGTTCTGAAGTGGTAGAAGGTTTCTACAGTGAGTTCATCTACGGGGATTATAAAGTCTAAGGGCAAAGGTTTTGTACTAGATCTGAAACTTCTCTTTACTATAGTGAATTGCTTTTTGGGAAGGTTTCCCTGCAGGTTTTTTACTATGAAACTAGTTTGTTTCATTGGTTTTCCTGGGTCATCATATCATGTCTTATTTAGTTTTCCGCTGCATGATTTTGACATGATATTGATGTTTGATTGTTTTAACAAGGTTTAGTCATAATTAATCTAATTAACAACTTGGATTTAAAACTTGTTATTTCTATCAATTGGGGTCTAAATTTCCTAACAAGTAGTATCAGAACGGTTTCACTCTGATTGGATTAATTTCCTGAGTATGATCCTTAACCCCTGTTGTCATAGATTGTGGACAATCTCTTTTAATTCCTCCTTTATTTGATGGAACTAATTATGCGTATTGGAAAGTTTGTATGAAAGTTTTTTTTGCAGGCTCTAGGTAAACAGGTATGGCAAACTGTTGAAGTTGGCTGGATTAAGCCAAAGGAAAAGCCGGTGGATTGGGATGATGCAACAATCATAGCGGCAAATTTCAACAGTAAGGCCCTGAATGCTTTGTTTTGTGGGGTGACCAACAAGGAATTCAAGAAAATATGATCCACAGAAGTTGCCAGGGAAGCATGGACCATTCTTGAGACCACCTTTGAAGGTACCATGGCAGTAAAGACTGTGAAGCTTCAACAACTCACTAGTAGTTTTGAAGAAATAAGGATGGAGGAGGATGAGACCTTTGGTGAGTTCTATGCCAAACTAAAGGATATTGTGAATTCTGCCTTTAAGCTTAGAGAATGTATTGCAGAATCCAAAATTGTTAGGAAAATCCTTAGGTCCTTACCTGAAAGATTCCATGCCAAGATCACTGCCATTGAAGAAGCAAATGACATTGATCAAATTCCTTTGACTGAGCTTGTAAGGAATCTTCAAACCTATGAGATGGGATTAGGCTTAATGGGAAAAGGTGGAAAGAGTGGAAACTTGGCTCTCAAGGGTATAGAGGAAGAGATTGAGGACTCTAAAGATGAAGATGAAAGTGAAGATAAGGATGAGGATCTAACTTTCGTAACTGATGAGATTATCAATCTTCTTCAATTTAGGAAGAAGAATAAGGACAAGCCTCCTAGGAAATCTAAATCCTTTAGGAAGGGCAAGAATAAGAAACTCCTTATTCAATGCCATGAGTGCAAAGGCTTTGGTCATATGAGGATAAAATGTCCAAACTACCATATGAAGGAAAAGACCATGGTGTTAAAAGATAAAGGGTTGGTTGCTACTTGGAGTGATACTATGAATGACTCTTTTGATGAGTATGTAGATGAATGTATTCACGTTATGGCTTTTGTTGCCTCAACCAATAAGGTGATTGTGAAGAGTACTAGTGACAGTGAGGATTCTTCTGATAATGAAGTATCTAAGAAGATGACCCTTCAGGAAGCCTATGATAAGCTATGCACTGAATTCGTAAAATCTAAAAAGACTTCTCATCTTTGTAGAAAAGAGCTTAAAAACGGAAAAAGCTGATCTGTTAGTCAAACTCAATGAGACTACAAGGTTGGCTGAGACTCTTGTTGTGGAGAACACCTCATTAGAAGAGAAGGTCAAGAATCTTGAGGTTGAGCTTAGTCAAGCTAGAACTCAAATAGAGAGGATGTCTAATGCAAAACTTGATGAGGTATTGAGTGCTCAAAAGTCTAGTTCTGTTAAGACTGGCTTAAGATATGCTGTTTCCTCTAGCCCCTCCTCTTCCACAACTTCTGGATCAAGGACTGTCTCTGTGCTTCAATCTGAGAAAGGTAATAAAGGTATGAAATCCAAAACTGATTTGACTAAGTCTAAATCCTTTGTTAGACCTCATGTTTGTCACCATTATGGTGTTTCTGGACACATTCGTCCTAATTGCTTTAAGTTGTGTCCTTATAAGCAATTGTCCAAACGGTCACAGGTTTCCTCTCAAGAACCTACACCTTTGTTTTGTGAGTTATTAAAGACTTTGAGCTTTTTAACTCAATTTCATGAGAATTCTAATTCTTCTATGTCCTTTAGTAGACATACTAGGACACCTGCCTTTTCATCTTCATGGCCAAAGACTCGTGCTGTGTGGGTGAAAAAGAAGCCTAAGACTTAATTGTCTTTTCTGTTTGTCCTCTACTTTAATTCTTTCTATCTAAAGTAGGACTTTCTTTACTTGATTTTTTATCTGCTTTTGGAATCATGCTTTCATGCATCTACACCCTTTTATCATGCCTTTAAGCATTTGCATCTTTCTTTCATGCTTTCATGTTGTTTGTCTATTTTGGTCTGGTTGTTTAGTCTTTATTTTGTTTTTTTTTTTAAATAAAAAGAGAAAAATAAAAAAAAAAAAAAAAAAAAAAACAATGTGTGTTTTGTGTACATTGGTACTTGTGTACTTTGGATAGCCATTGAAACAGAGTTTTCAAAACTTTGTATATTTTGTAGCTCAGATGAACATTTCTATGCACAACTAAGCAAGTGAGCTTTGTGGCTCTTATTAGTGATAAGTAAGATTAAGTTATCTCTTATACTTAACACTCGTATCACTCTTTTTGACGGGAATGACTAAAAAAATCCCAAGAGAAAGGCATAAATAACTATTTCACCACTATTGCTCGCTAATCATAATATGACACCTGTATGTTTTGGAATAGCAAAAGTACAATGTCGATGACATTTGTGTGCTTCGGCATAGCAAAATTGGATGTCAAATGCTTACCATCATTGGATATTTCTTTTCTATCTCTTATATGCCCATGCATGATATGCTTAAAAGAAAAATATGCAAAGAAAAATCAAAAACAAAAATATCAAAATGCTTTAAAAATGATTGCAAGCATGTATTCTAGGAGATATGGGAGTTATAGGATGTACCTCGAAGGTCATAGTCCCCATCAAGCAGTTATGATTGTGTGTGAGTTAAAGTGATTTTCTCATATCTCAAATCATCATAATATGTATACACTTATGCAATCTTGTGATATTTTTCACACACAACACGCAATATTCTTTGCTACTCTTGATACATGTGCAAGTACAATGTGATTTGGCCATCACTAGGTTTTACATATGTTTATGTATGCTCACTAAAATGTCTTAAGATGTTTTTGAAATATAAAATTGGTTAAACTTGTTTAGTATGTGCGTGTGTTTTGGGATCTATGTGCATAACCCTTTTCTTATTAAGAGATTTGTTTTTCACATGTTTTGCATCTTTCTATTATCTTGTCATCCATAGCATCTTGTTTCATTCGTGCATTTATATGGATTTTTTGTGCCCCCTTGATCATCCTTGATCATTTTTTTGTGTCTCTCGGGTGAAGCTTTCCAGCTTCTTGTACCCTTTGTATATCATGACAAAAAGGAGGAGAAATTGTGGAGAAATTGTGATTGGGTTTCTTTTTTAAGATTCTACATGTTAGAGGGAGAAATACATTCCTTGTAAGGAGGAGATGTGTTTCATCTTGTTAGGGGGAGTGCTTACTTCCTTGTTCTTGTACACCAATCTTGTGACCATGTTTCCATACATTGTGCTTATCTTTGATGATGTATGTCTTCTTCAGCTACCTCTACATGTGTTGTTTCTTTTCTATCTTTATACACATGCTTCTTATTACTTGTATGCAATCTATTATTTTTGTTTCACACAAAGATGCCTTGATAAGTTTTGTTTAAAGTGTTTTAGAAATACAAATTGCAAAGTCTACTTGCCATATGAGTTAAGTGATTTATGACTTCTTTCATATGTTCATTTGTTTGTTGTGGTTTTGTCACGAATTGGCAAATGGGGAGATTGTTAAGGACATATTTTGTATAATTGGCTAATCCTTTGACAAAGCGCACTTTACTTGTATTTGGGTAGATCTAGGATGAGGTTTAATACTTCAAGAAACTGTGTTTCAAGATCAAGTGTTGAAGTCATCAAGTCTATCCAAGAAACAAGTAAAGAAGTGCTGAGCTTTTAAAGCTCGACAGCTGCTCGACACCTCTCGACAGCTAGGCTATCTATCAAGCTCTTCAGTTGATTGTTATCACAATCTTGACACCTCTCGATAGCTGGTGGATCGATCAAGAAAGCTCCTGTCTCCTCAATAGCTCATTGATAGCTTCTCGATAGCTGTATCTGTCGAAGTTTAAAGCTCGACACCTCCTCGACACCTCCCGATTGAACGAGGTTACGGGAATTCAGATTTCTACATCTGATTTTCGGCCCATGTTTTTGTATTTGTGTAGGGCTTCTTTTCTCACAACCTAGACCTTTATAAGGCTTATTTTAGAGGCCGTCACATATGGGAATACAGGCAAAACATATGCAAAAGGTAACCGATGCCTTATTCTCTTTGAAAGAAGCTACTGCGCCTTTGCGCCTTAGGGTTTTGTAACCAAGTGCTTCTTGATTTTCATTTTTGATAAAGTGAAGAACTTTGTAGCCAATATCTTCTTCTAGTTGTTGATTAAGTTGCGTATTGGGATCTGCGCATCAAAGGGTGGCACTCATATATTGAAGAGTTCAGAAGTTCTGAAGCGGTAGAAGGTTTCTGCTGTGAGTTCATCTACGGGGATTGTAGAGTCTAGGGACAAAGGTTTTGTACCAAATCTGAAACTTCTCTTTACTATAGAGAATTACTTTTTGGGAAGGTTTCCCCCTATGTTTTTTACTATAAAACTAGTTTGTTTCATTGGTTTTCCAATGTTATCATATCTTGTCTTATTTATTTTTCCGCTACATGATTTTGACATCATATTGATGTTTGTTTGTTTTAACAAGGTTTAGTCATAATTAATTTAATTAACAACTTGGATTTAAAACTTGTTAATTCTATCAACTGGAGTCTAAATTTCCCAACGGAGGTCTAAATTTCCCAACAGAAAGAAGTGAAGAAGTGTTGTTCATTAAAGCTCGATAGATAGCTCGATAAATTCATATCCATTGAGGTTTAATGATGAAGCTCGACTGTAGCTGTGAGAGGCCTTGACAAAAGCATCCCTCAAAAAAGAGATTTGGGTATCTTTTTAAGGCACCTTTCTTTTTGGTAAGTGGTATGGAGTCGCCATTTATTTTTTTATACAAAAAAATAAGAAAAAATACTAAGACTAAATAGTTCCATTCATTGATTGAATAAAAAATTACGTATTTGGAAAATTGAAAAGTTACATAGCTTTGGGTCCTAGTTACAATCTACCAAATATTTAGATGGCCTTTTGTCCTAGTTACATTCTACCCAAAACAAACAAAGATAAGGCTACATCTACTTAGCCAAAGACCTAAATTCGGAGGCTAGGTTACGAAATGGGAAGGTGTTAGGTACCCATTCTGCGTAGACAAAGTTTGGTCTTCTAGAATCTGGTGACCAATGTACTATGTTATGCATGTCATGAATGATATGTTGAACATGTGAAACAAATTTATTTATAAATGAAATCTCTTCTTTTGTTTAAGAAAATTCAGATCTGTTTTGGTGATTAAGAAAATTGATTTTAGTATGTCAAAATACCAGATTTGATTTGTAGTATGTAGGAAAAGTGGTTTTTGGAGATAAAAATTCAAATATGCTTTTATTACATAAAATAAAGTCTTTTGGATTGCAAAAAGTATCAGATTTTTTTTAAAAAAAACTGAAAAAAAAAATGGTTTTTGGATTTATAAAAGATCAAATCTATTTTGAGATAATAAAAAAAATGTTTCTTTGACAACCAAAAAAATTAGATCTGGTTTTTATATGTTAAAAAAGAATGAAAAAGATTTTTTAAGAAGAGAGTCTCACTCATAATCTAAATTTATGCAACATGAGTTAAAGAAAACAAACATAAACACGATCATGTTTAAACTTTTTCTTTATTTCAAATCTACATGTGTTCAAGAAAAATCAGATCTGTATCTAAGAAAGATACAAATCAATTTTTAATTGAGAAAAATTCAAATCTGCATCTAATGAAGATGCAGATCTGTTTTTATTTTGAGAAAAAGTTAGATCTACATCTTTTAAAGATGTAGATTTGTTTTTATTTTTAGAAAAAGTTGGAACTATATATTATAAAGATGCAAATCTGTTTTTTTTTTTTTTTGAGAAAAAGTCAGATCTACATCTTTTAAAGATGCAGATCTGTTTTTGTTTTGCGAAAAAGTTGATCTACATCTAAGAAAGATGTAGATCCGTTTTATTTATATAAAAAAAATTAAGAAAAAGATTATAGTAATGATAAAAGAATCAAGAACATATTTTGATAATCTGAATTAAAAAATTAGAATATGAATATTTAAAACAAGAAAGCAAGCATCATCATGATGAAAGAGCATAAGAACAGAACGGTTAGAAGACTCTAAAAAATTGTTCAGCTACCTTTGAAACCTAAAAACCCTAATTCTTCTAGCAAATCTTAGAGAGGATCAATTAATCTCGACAATTTGTGAGTCTCCAAAACGTATGCCTCTCAAAGCATAAAAAAAAAAGTGTTGAATTATGAGGTTCTTTATTTATAAAGGCCAGAAGACTCTAAAAAATAGGCATGGACGATTCAGGTTTGAATCCAAATGCATCCTTTTGCGAAAAGGTCAAAAAGGATGTGTCTTATCATCACCCGAAGGCTATTGGGCCAAAGCTCATCACATGAAAATTCGGCACTCCAAAAGTGCCGAATTGGCCCCATGGCTCTGAACACTCTTTCTTGTTCGGGTGCTATTTAGACTCTTCTTCTAGGGTTTTTTGGCCGGTCCTTGTACCTAGATGCATTTTCATCCTCTGTCTATGATTTTTCATCTCTTTTTCGGTATAATTCAAGCTATTTAAGAACAATTATCTTGAAGTTAAATATCTTAAAATAAATCTTGATCAATTTCAGATTATCCACAATTTTATTGTTATCCAACCATCCCTTTTATTCCCATGCATGCATCCCTATTTTAAACACTAATTATCAACCAATCATAGAATTATCTAATTAATTTTTATTGTTTAACTAATTAGAATTAATTTAAACTAATTGTATGTGGTCGACCTTACCTAGACACAATGCATGTTGACTGTACAAACTTGATCATGTGATATCTTTCAATCTGATGGTCCAATTTGAAAACCGGAAATGCTGTTGTGACCGTTAAAATCACAGGATCATTTTTATGATATGCAATTAATGAATTAATGCATGTAATGCAAGGACAAAATGATGCATGTAATGCAAGAACAAATTGATGCATGTATTGCAATTATGATTTTTAGGGTACATGAATTGGTCATTCAAGTCATTCTCCTCGATTAAATTTTGGGTGAAAACTTGAGTGTCTACAGTAGCTCAACAGAAGCTATATCTGTCGAGAATTACGAAATTCAAATTTCCATATCTAATTTCACGCATATCCATGTGTATTTGTGTAAGGTTTCTTTTCTCATAACCCTAGACATATATAAGGATTATTTTAAGGGCCATCAAAAGTGATGCAAAGTGATGCAACTCAATGCAATTTGATTGTGCACGTAAATTGTGATCGAAGACAAATTTGTCCTAGTTCATCATATTCCTTGTAGAAGCTACTGCGTCTTTGCGCCAAGGGTTTTGTAACCAATGAGCTTCTTGATCTTCATTGTTGGATGAACTGAAGAACTATACAGCCAACATCTTCCTGAAGTTGGTTTGTTAGTCACATGTTTGGATCCATGCATTATTTGGTTAGTCACGTACTAGGAGCCATGCATTGAAAGGAGAGATTGCCACTACATCACAAGTCCAATTGGGTATTGAGGTAAGGGTTCAACTGTAGGTTGGTTTTAGGTATTATGATTCCTTTTACTTGTAACCGCATTTTTTGATAATAGTGGATTCTTGGGAGTAGTGATCTCAAATTCACCCAGTCGGGTTTTGCCTCGGTGGTATTTCCCATTTGTAAATAAATCACCTGTGTCAAATTTATTTTTCGCTGCATTTAACTTGGTTGGTGATTTGTTTGTGCTACCATGCTTATTGCATGTAATTGAATCTAATTAATTCACTTGGTTAATTAATTGATTAATTTTACCAAATGGGTCAATACATTCTTAGCCTATCAAAATTGAAGAGAATATAATTGCCAATACCAAAAAGAAGAACGCACTACCATGGTATTTATCTTGAAATAGTTTTTTTAAGGAAAAATGAAATTAGATATTATTTTTATGTGATGCATTGAACTAGTTACAAATTTGAATTATTAGGGATTTTTAATTTGTTGTTTTAAATAGGATTTTTGTTTGATAATTTGTTAGTTTGTTGTTAATCTAGTCCTTTTATATATATATATATATATATATATTTTTTTTTTTGGTTCAAGGGGTTAAGGATTATGTTTTGGGGCCAAAATTATTTTTGGAGTAATGTTATATTCACAACATTTTTATAACAAATCTTATAAGACAAGCTATTATTAGTAGGTAAAACAATGATGTAAGTATTGTGTCTTAATTAGAATTAGTAACAGCTTAATTTCATTTTTAAATTTAGTAAGAGAGATACTATGATCATGAGTTTTCCTTGACTGCACCGACAACTTTGCTCTTATCCTAGCTATGCAGAAGCAATAACTCTACTTTTCTCAATGGCTTGACTTGCACTCATAATAGTGTCATTTGTTGTTCTTTGTGTCTTTCTTTTTTTATGTCCTTATATTCAAATTATATTTTAGGCAAAAACATCATTTTGGTCCCTACATTTTGGAGTCCCAATCAATTTGATCCCTATATTTTGGTAGTAGACAATTTAATCCTTGTTATTTTCAACATGCAATCAATTTGGTCCCTGCCTTTAACTCACTAATGGAAGTGCCTATGTGGCAAACGTACGGCTTACACAGGTGGAAAAATTGATGATGACATGGCTACTAAAATTATAATTAAAATGCCATGTCAGCCACTAAGTTAAAAACAACAAAAAAATAATTTCTTAGTTATTTTTATTTTTAAAGAAAGAAAATAATTCTTCAAAAGCACAACAAAGAACACTCATATTACCTTCTCTACAAACTGTACCCAGCCAAAACCTAGAAATTCAACTCATACATTCAAGCTCTCTTCACCAAAAATTTCATTTGTGAACCCACATCAAAGAAATAAGAAAACCCACTGAAATAGTCATTCAAACAAAAAACCCAAACCATCCATATGCTCAAAGAATACCAAGTGGACCCAAGAGCTCAACATCTCCAACAACATAGAAGGTCGGACAAAGAAGGATAGGAAGAAGCAAACTCAAATTTTAATAGTGACCCCAAGGCCAAAGCCCCACTTCGTAAACCCGACCACAAATCAAAGATTTCTCACAACTAAAACAAAACCAACCCATTATATGAACCAAAATGGAAAAATTTATATTAAAAAGAAAAATGAAATACAAAATGATTTTCAGTCGTAGATAAGAAAAACAAGAGGAAAAAATTAAAAAAGGAAAATAATAAAGAAAAGCAGAGGGGGATAAGGAGTGATGGCTACAATTGGTGATGGTGATGCTATCGTGAAACCGTTGTTTGTTATGGTGGATCTCGTAGAGAGACAAGCCATGGCTGAGCTCACAAACGAGAGAGAGAGAGAGAGAGATCTCCACCCTATTGTGTTTGGTTTTAAATTGGGGTTTGAAATCTGGGTTGTGTTTGGTTGCAAAGAAAGTGTAAGGAAGTCTAGAGAAATTTTTTTACTTCACACCCTTCAATTATTTTACTAGCCATGTATGTTGTTAGCTATGCAAGCTGTTTGCCAATTAGGCAATTCCGTTAGTGAGTTAATGGTAGAGACCAAATTGATTGCATGTTAAAAATAACAGAGACTAAATTGACTACTACCAAAATGTAGGGACCAAATTGATTGCGGCCCTAAAATGTGGGGATGAAAATGGTGTTTTTGTCTATATTTTATTAGATTTTGTATATAGTTAGATTTCTCACGGACTAGCCTAGAAAAAAATATTAGTAAGAGGTATATGCTTGTATTATTATACGATAATGGAAAGGAATCATGATGAAAAGAGTAGTGAAAAATCTTTTGAAAAGCTAATCCAATCTAGTACCATATTATTCTATACAGATATATGTCAAGATATTTATTAAAAAAGACTTTAAGAATAATAGATTTTCTCATATCACAATGGCACAAGAAAGAGCTCTCCAAGACACAAATATAACAAACGTGACCTCCCCCATAAATTTTTATCAAAATGAAAAAAAAAAAAAAAAAATCCAAAAACGTTTTTATAACAATTTCTTGAGACCACCTTTATTTACTCACAAACAATTCACAAGCTCTTTTTCATTTAAGTAAAGTAACTAGATACAAACCGGCGTTAGCAATGTCCTCCAAGTGCTTAGTAGATTTGCCAATGGGATTGGTGTTGCCATAATTCTCGAACATGTAATCGCAATTATTGTAGTATGACTTGGCCTCATTGATGTGGATCTTCAGGTCTTCGTACTTACCGGCCTCGAGGTCATTCAAGCCGATTTTGGCGTAGTTAATGGCAATATTAAAATACAATATGCATGTATCAATTTTGAAGGACTTGGTTTGCCTTTGAGCCACCACCTTTGCAACTTTGGTCTCGTAAACCAATTTGTGACAGGTTGCAACCGAGGCATCATGAGGGTCAGTCCGATTATAAACAATTGAATAACAGACTTGCTTATTAGGAGAATTGTCGCATAGGCCAGCGCCATGAGCATGGCCAGTGAAGAGGATGACGGCTGTCGCTAAAAAGACATAATAGAAAAAGGTGTAGTCCTTGAAAACCATGGTTTTTGTTAGATTTAAAAACTACAAGGCTTTCTCTATTGTTGGGGTCCAGTGAAAGAACTTATGATATGGTTGGGAAGTGATTTATACAATTTTCAAAAGGCTATTTATAGAAGAGAAATGCTATGTTAATATTTTCTACAATGAAGTGTTTGACTAAAAGCCACCTTAATGTTTTTATTTTTTACGAATTCAGAGGAAAAGAAGGGTCGGTTTGTGAGGTTTACCTTGATTATAGAGAAAAAAATTTGGGTGTGTTTTTTCTTTTTTAAGGAACAAATTGGAGTGACAAGTTGGACATATTTTGGTTCAAATAATTACTCAACATCGATGTGGTTATCAACACAAGTTAGCTATTTATAGTGGACTTTAAGATTAGAGGGGATAAGAATTTTGATGGGCCTTTTTAAGATTTTACTATCGAAGATCATATCTCTTTTTGATGAAACATCAACAATTTTCGAACAATATGGGCAATTCCAATTTTCTGTTCCACTTTTTTTGTTTCATTTTATACTCCATTAATCACTATTTGTTATGTATTCATTTAACTTTCCTTATAAAATAACCAAAGTTAAAAAATGAAAAAAATAAAAAAATCAACCTCATGGGAAGTTTTGATTAGTGGAACACAAAAATTGCCACAGAGAATTTTTGTTCCACTTACCTAACATGCACCCAACTAGATTGCATGAAGAAAAAAACAAAAATTGAAAATATATAGGACACTACAAAAATATTAAATTGTAATATCTACATCTTCTTGGTTTAGGAGTTTAAACCACTCAGAGGAAGCATAAACTCCCCTGTTCCCACACGAGCTCATTTCCTTCTCTTATTTGAATGCTTATGATAACTGCTTAAGCTTTTTGCTATTATCTTAGTTTTGATAGGTGATATTGCATCAATTTTATATTTAATTACACGTGAATTTTATATTTAAAATATTTCTCTTAAAGAATCTCATTACGTGAATTTTTCTCTTGTAGGATATTAAAACTAGTGAGCTAATCATGAAGTCAAAAGAATCCAAAGGTCAAGATCAATAGAGGCTTGGTTTTTGAAGCATTAAATAAGTAGCAAACTTAGAAGAATAAAAAAGGATACAATTGTAGACACCTCATTTTGTACATAATTAACAAAATTTAATCTCCAGTCCCAATGATGAGCTTGACATGTCCACAAAAAGTAGTTGAAGTTATTTTGATAGTTTGAAGTAATCACAATTCAAAAGTGCTCAAATCACTTTGAAAACAATGCTAAAAAATGGCATTTACTCACTGTTTTAACATATTAGAGGACCCTTTGTTAGGATTGGGATTTGGAACACAATGAGAGGAGGCCGACCTATAGGTTGGTTGGGTTTGGGTGCCTAACACCTTCTCATTCCCATACCTAAACTCCAGACACATGCTCTGATAAAGATCAGTCCTTCCACAAGGGCGCTTCATTTATGGTTTCTAGACCTCATCTAGTTTATGACTCCATTTACACCCTCTGCCATAGTCCACCCAAGACCAAGGCATACTTCCTATGAGGAGAACTAAAACTCGTCACAGGCACTTGCACCCACAATGGCGTCTCCATAGGGCAAGGAGAAGTTTTCCTCCTATGTGTTCCATTTCCTAATCCTAACAAAGGCTTTTTTAATATGGATTTGCATACAATTTGACTTGGTTCTTTGTCCCATTGCCATGGTTAGTGATGAGTGGGAAAGTTGAGGCTCCATCAAGGAACAAGACTTGAAAGTTCAAAAACGTGTACAAAAACACTTTTGAACGTTTAGACCCCCAAAAACCAACTTAACCAACACAAGCAATATGTCAAACAACTAGTGTGCGGAAACTTAACATATGCTATAATATGAAATTGGTTAAACAACTATCTAAGCCATAACAAAATAAAACCACAGCAGATAATGTAAAGGCAGAGATAGAGAGGAAGGAAGATGCAAACACAGAGATAACACCCGATGTGTTATCGAAGAGGAAACCGAAGTCCTCGGCGAAAAACCTCTCCGCCGCCCTCCAAGCGGTAATCAATCCACTAGAAAATACAGTTGGGATACAAGGACAGCAATAGACCCTCCAAGCCTAATCTACCCAGTGCACCTAAGCCCTCCAAGCTTCTTGCTCCAACGAGGTTGCGCCGAACCTTTTTCTTTTCTAGCTTCCCGGATTCCGCTACTACACCGTAGCATCAATCAATGAAGATTGGCTCCTTCCTAACTGCTTCCCAGAACTCCAAACGACTGTCTCACAGAGATGATAATGGTGAGAACCAGGTTTGGTATAATGCCTCTCAAGGTTTTGACAATGGAGAGGAAGAGAGTGAGGGAATTTGAAGAGACTCTAAGGTATAGATTGTGGGTGAAACAATCTGGTTTTTCTTTAGGGTTTCTCTCTCAAAATTCTCTCTGGAAGCTCTCTTTCAATCGTGGGTTAAAGGGGTATTTATACTGGAGTGGAGAGGAATGTGAAACGTCAGGTTTTTCCAAAACAGGGGTGGCTCGCGGCTTGACCTCGCGGCTTGACCAAGTCGCGAGATATTGTCGCGAGTTAACCGTATGGCCAGTTGTCCTGTTTTGTCCTGTAGTGCTCCAGCTAGCATGACTGTTCATCTTCCAGCATGCTTGGCACGTGTGCAGCTTCTGGCGGGTTGCAGCCGCGAGTCCACCCGCGAGTCCCAGCCGCGACACTCTGTTTTCTTGCACACTCTTGAGCAATCTTCACTCTATCTCACTCACTACCCTTACAACAAACCCACCTAAATACAGGGTTACTAAATGCTGAATTACAAGCAAATTTGGCACGGAATAAAGCCAATTAGATGGTTGAATAAATTCAACCTTACAATCTCTCCCTTTGGCTATTCCGTGACAAAACCTTAAAACAGACTCTAGACTTAACATGTGAGTTGGGAACAGTTGAACAAAACTCACTCACACCTAACTCTAGAAGCTGTGAAGTACTTGAATCATATGAACATAAACTCCTGAAACACAACAATACACCATGATCATTGTAAGAAGAAAATTATAAATGCATATGAAACAGGCAATATGAGATCAAGCAAAGATGGAGTAAATAAACAAACCATGGCTTGATCAACCAAGTGAACACCACAAGGTAGTGATCACAGTGCTCATTCACACTTGGAATAAACACAAGGACATACAAGTTAACAAGCACAAGGCAAGACACTTGTATGCTCAACACTCAACCAATACATAGCACACAAGGCATATGCATCTAGGAACAATCCTACAAGGGCACAAGAGTGACAGTACATAAACCAAAATGCAGAACATTTAGATTAAAGTACTGATATCAACATAGCATAAAGGCTGCACTTAAGCAAGGTACATACCATAAAGCCTACAAACTATGCATAAAACATTAACCCTAAAAGCTTACAAAAGCACATGGGTACAAACACACAAAAAAAAACTTCCTGAATAACATCAGCAACATATATTAAAGTTTTAAACCAAGAGTATAAGTTTAGAGTTAGAAACAGCTATACACCAAAACACAGTGTATCAAAACCATAAAACCACTAAAAATACCCAACATAAACATATATAAACACATTACTCCCCCTCAACTAATTACTCCCCCTTAAGAGCTGCTTTTCTGCTTCTAAATCATCAATGAACTTCTCCCCCTTTTTGACAGGAATGGCCAAAGGGTCACTGGTCATGCTGAGTTGTGAGGCTGTCAAGTTTAGCAGCCATGACATCAATCTGGTCTTGCATGGCTCTCATCCTGTCAGAGTGCTTAGTTTGGACTGCCCTGATCCCATCAAGCCTTTCCAGAATGATTTGGAAAGCATCTGGAGGTGTATCTGCAGAAGTTGAAGCTCTAGACCTTTTGCCACTCCTCCTGGGTGTTGAGGTGGATGCATGCCCTGCTGCCTCTGCATCAGTCTCCATTGGGACTTCCTCTCCTTCATCACCTTCATCTTCTTCTCCTGGAAGCCTAACACTGATCCTTTTGCAGGTAAGTTTGTTAATTGCAGAGGGTGTGGACATGTGACTGATGTCTTGAGGAATTGGAACACCCTTCCTTCTGAATATCCTCATTAGCAAACTGGGAAAGATCAGTTTTGGTCTAGATGTTGTTCTTGTCTCATCCACAATGATGTCAAAGATGTGGGAACTTATATCTATGAAGTTCTTCTCTTTGAGATCCATCTTGCTCTAGCACAATTGATTGTGGTCAATTTCTTAATAGGATAGAGGTTAAACATCATGATTATGGTTAAAACCCTCATGTCCACTGGAAAGGCAGTGGTGTTCAAGCATTTCCCTTCTCTCTGCCCACCTATCCTTTGTTGAACTGTTTCAATAGAAACACTCCTATCCTTGAAATTGATAAACTCCTCATCATCCAAACCTTCAAGCCCTAGTACTTCATCTATGACATGTGCATCTAGAATGAATTCTTTACCTCTAACCCAGCAATTTAACTCATTCTCCTTTATTACAGCATTTGAGTAAAATTCCCTAATCAGGGGTTCACATACCAAAGGGAAATCACTCAGAAGCTTTTCCCATCCTCTTCCTTCAAAACAACTGGGAATAAAAGTTTGTCTTAAGTCCTCCAAATCAACAAATCTCTCTTGAATGATTCCTGCATTCAAGAAGTTATCCTTGTATCTCTCAAAGTGGTGAACTGATCTAAATAGTCTAGAATCCATCTTTAATCTTTTGTCAGCCTTCTTTGCAGTAGATTTCTTTTTCTGAGGTGAGGGAGCCATCTGTGAACAATCAGAAAAGGCCACAACAGCATAGACAAATATATGTGCAGAACTTAGTCAGTACCATGATTATCAAAGAGATATCATCCACACAAAATAACTATGAACACTTAAACCAAAAGGCTACTTAGATCAATCTCATGGGAAAACCAAGCCTGAGAAAGGAAATACATGAACAACAAGGAGAAACTATCCTAATGACATTGAGACAAATAATGGAAAAATGATATGATGCACACACAGTATTATGAGCCTAACAGAAGCTCCCAACAGATTAACACACCAAAACATGCGAATTTAGCACAGTAAAACTCACAACCTTAAAATGAACAAAAAGAAACAACTCAACATCTCAAAGTTCAGATTGAAACAAAAGAAACACTTAGCTAAGCACAAGATGAAGAGCAGTAAGGATATGCCTATTATCAACACAAACTATAGCAACAGCATCCACAGGTTAAGCAAGAACAAGGAGCAAAAACCGAAACAAAAACCCATTTCAAAAACACAATCATATTCGAAAAATCAAAGGGTAAAAGCACAAAATCAAGTAGAAAAGAGTGTAAAACAGAAAACCCATACCTGTAACTTGACGATTTTGAGCTACAAGAGTGCAACACAAGAGATTGGAAAAGAGAGCACGGAGTGTTTGGGAGGGAGAGAGTTTAGAGAGAAGATGAACAGTCACAAAAATTCGAGGGAAAAACTGAAAAAGTTTAAAAACTGCTCCTGTTTCTGCAAAACACGCGATTTTCGTGACTGGAACGAGTCGCCAAAAAGTCGCCAGAGTAAGCCGCCAAAACACTAAAGAACAAAAAGTTGAAAAATTTTCTAAGTGTTTTTCGCGACTGGAAGGTCTACCCGCGAGTGAGTCGCGAGCTGAGCCGCGAAAATCTCTGAGTGAACCTCGCGACTGGACCTTCCACTCGCGAACAAGTCGCCAAAAATGACCAGCGAAGATGCGACTGAGGCTCGCGACTTGACACACCCACGACTGAGACGCCAAAACAGGGCAAAACTGTATTTTTGAAATTTTCAGATTTTTCAAACAAAATACTTTCCAAAAAACACCTAAAACACTCAAAAATCTTTTTGTGCTTGAATTGACAAAGATTGAGCATGTGAAAACACATTTTATCAAGTACAATCACACAAATGAATATGGCATTTATTGAACATAAACTTGTGTGTTGTGTGTGGATATCAACAATGAGATAGTCCTTTGTCTAATGTGAAGCTTCAATGATCAATTCAACCAAGGCATACACAATTAGCACTAGATCATGTGACCAATCTCAATTATAGAAATATGAATATATGACCTCCCACATAACTTGATAACATAACTTGGAGCTTTTCATTTGACTCCACTATCAATCATCACATTTGATCTTTTTGATCTTTTGAGGCAATCATCTCTCATTGTGAGAGGGAGATATAACATTTCTCTTTGAAGAACAGGCCTTTGGCCCTTTTTGAATGAAATTTCACTTTTAATATAAGGTCGCTTACCCTTTTTCCTAGTCAAATACTAGAATGTGCGACAGGCTTTTGCAGCGCAATATCTCTTTTCATTTGGAGATTTACATTTGGTGAGCTCTTTTTAGCAAAACAAAAATAAAAAGTGGGAAGATATATAGACACAAGTCTATGCATGTCTCAAGATCAACATAACCATTCACTAATCATTCATGACAAGTTTGAAGATCTATTTACAACAATCACATAGATTTCAAGATTTTTCCCACAGAGATATAGGTGCATGAAAACAAGCAATGCTCGAAAATGCACAAAGCCATTAGCACAAAGGTACAAGGCAAAACAAGTTTTGAGACAAAAAACTCAACAAAGTCAATCAAGCTTTTTGATTTTCTAATTTTTATGTGATTTTTGGATTTTTGACACAAGACACAAAAAGATTGATAAAACAAACAAAACAACAAAAAAATATACACAAGAAGATAATCAAACAACCAAAATCAAAAACAACAAGCATACCAAACAAACATAGTCACAAAGCATAGGAAGTATTAATGCATGGACATGTTGTAATGCTTATGGATGAGTACCCCTTTTCACCCACACGTCACTTGCGTTTGGGGTGATTTCCTTATAGGATTGGGTACGGGAGTTAGGGCTTTCAAACCTTCGTGAGAAGCTTTCCAAGCAGTTTGTGAATGCACCAATCATCTTCATCACGTTCATCATTCCGGGATCTCCATTTTGCTCTCTAGATTGATCACCTGCCCAAGTTCTCCTATCAATTCTGGGTCCTCCTGACCTTTGAGGAGTTGCACTGTTCTTTGCTCTCAGCTTTTGGCAATTTGGTCGAGTGTGCCCTTGAAGTCCGCAATAATGGCACACATACGTTCCTCTAGGACCTCTTTGTGGTCGTGGACGTGACTTGGCACGAGATTCAGACCTGCCCACAGACTGATTACGATGATTCAGCATCCGTTGGTCCACCACATTCTTCTTCTCCTCCACCTCGAGCTTCACACCAGTAAGATCATCTACAACTGGATCTTTGGCCTTAACAAACTTCACTTCTTTAGTGACATTTCCAGATGAACTACTTCCTCCGGTATATCCCAGTCCGGATTTGTCTGAAAAGCTCTTTTGAGATGATATAACATCATCTAGCTTCTTGGTGGTGACCCTCTCTATTTTAGCATTCGCTTACACAACCTCATTCTCAAGAAATCTCACTTTTGTGTAAGCTTCGAACAACTCACCATTCAGAGTTTCAATCTCACACTTGGCCTCCCTATATCTGATTAGGAGACTTTTGTAGTCCTCCTCAGCCTTCTTCATTTTTCTCACAGCAGCCTTGGCAACCCTTGTGTACTCACCCGATTTCTCCAAGAGCGAGTTATAATTCTCTTGAAGAGTTGCTGTGCTTTCTTCTTCTTCAGCTTCTGATTCTTCAACAATTCCTAGTGAGTCATCATCACTATGTTCTCCAAGGTCTTGAACAAGCAAATTCAACTCATCCGAAGACTCAACATGAGCAATAGTCATGAAAGCTGAATAGTTCCCCTCTCCATCACAGCTCTCTTCAGATTCTGAGTCAGACGAGTCTGAGTCACTCAAGGTCGTGGCATACACTTTGCCTTTCGATTTCAAATAATTCGGACATTCCTTCTTAAAGTGTCCATGCCCGTTGCATTCAAAACAAGTGACACCTTGTGTGGATTGGGATTCTTTTCCATCTTTCTTTTTGAAATCCCTCTTCTCCCTTCCAGAATTTTGGAATTTTCTCTTATCGTCAAATTTTCCATTATTTTTGAATTTCAAAAACTTTCTGAAATTTTTAACAAGATAGGCTACATCTTTATCAACCACATCTTCTCCCGATGAGTCTTGATCTTCCACCTTCTCATTAATGGTCTTTAGAGCAAGGGATTTACTCTTCCGTTGATTGGGCAGCGACATCTCATAAGTCTGCAGAGAACCAACCAGCTCTTGTACTTTGATGTCGTCAAGATCCTTGCTCTCTTCAATGGCTGTCACTTTAGCACGAAAACTTTCCGGCAATGATCGAAGGATCTTCCTTACAATCTTTGAGTCCTCTGTTTTCTCCCCCAAGTTAAACTTACTGACAACCACCTCATTTAGCTTCCCATAGAAAGAGTCGAAAGACTCATCCTCACTCATCTTGAGCTCCTCAAACCGAGTGGTCAGCATTTGTAACTTGGTATCTTTCACTTTCTTCGTGCCTTCATAAGTTGTTTCCAGAATTTCCCATGCTTCTTTGGCAATGGTAATGTGAGAAATCCTGTGAAATTCATCTGGAGACACACCACAGAAAATAGCATTTAGAGCTTTACTGTTAGCATTAGATGCCGCAAGGGCTGCCTTATCCCATGTGGATTTGGCTGCCTCAGGTTTTGTCCAACCAATCTCAACAGCATCCCAAACGGACTCATCAATAGAACATAGAAAAGCTCTCATACGAACCTTCCAAAAAGCATAATTACTACCATCAAAATATGGAGGTGCATTTAGGGATTGAGACCTATCCATCTCAAAAGGGAGTCAAGGATCACACAATGGTAATGAAACCAACAACAGTGTACCCGCTCTGATACCAATTGAAAGTTCAAAAACGTGTACAAAAACACTTTTGAACGTTTAGACCCCCAAAAACCAACTTAACCAACATAAGCAATATGTCAAACAACTAGTGTGCGGAAACTTAACATATGCTATAATATGAAATTGGTTAAACAACTATCTAAGCCATAACAAAATAAAACCACAGCAGATAATGTTAAGGCAGAGATAGAGAGGAAGGAAGATGCAAACACAGAGATAACACCCGATGTGTTATCGAAGAGGAAACCGAAGTCCCCGGCGAAAAACCTCTCCGCCGCCCTCCAAGCGGTAATCAATCCACTAGAAAATACAGTTGGGATACAAGGACAGCAATAGACCTTCCAAGCCTAATCTACCCAGTGCACCTAAGCCCTCCAAGCTTCTTGCTCCAACGAGGTTGCGCCGAACCTTTTTCTTTTCTAGCTTCCCGGATTCCGCTACTACACCGTAGCATCAATCAATGAAGATCGGCTCCTTCCTAACTGCTTCCCAGAACTCCAAACAACTGTCTCACAGAGATGATAATGGTGAGAACCAGGTTTGGTATAATGCCTCTCAAGGTTTTGACAATGGAGAGGAAGAGAGTGAGGGAATTTGAAGAGACTCTAAGGTATAGATTGTGGGTGAAACAATCTGGTTTTTCTTTAGGGTTTCTCTCTCAAAATTCTCTCTGGAAGCTCTCTTTCAATCGTGGGTTAAAGGGGTATTTATACTGGAGTGGAGAGGAATGTGAAACGTCAGGTTTTTCCAAAACAGGGGTGGCTCGCGGCTTGACCTCGCGGCTTGACCAAGTCACGAGATCCAGTCGCGAGTTAACCGTATGGCCAGTTGTCCTGTTTTGTCCTGTAGTGCTCCAGCTAGCATGACTGTTCATCTTCCAGCATGCTTGGCACGTGTGCAGCTTCTGGCGGGTTGCAGCCGCGAGTCCACCCGCGAGTCCCAGCCGCGACACTCTGTTTTCTTGCACACTCTTGAGCAATCTTCACTCTATCTCACTCACTACCCTTACAACAAACCCACCTAAATACAGGGTTACTAAATGCTGAATTATAAGCAAATTTGGCACGGAATAAAGCCAATTAGATGGTTGAATAAATTCAACCTTACAAGACTTTTTGAAGTTCATCCCACCAACTCCCAATCTATGCCATTGCCTATGATGGGCTTTGAGTACATTAATGGTTTGCCTTCAATCCATGTAGGCCCAAGGTTGAAATAATGGCCCACCTAGTTGCAAGTAACCTATTGATCTATCCCTTTATCTTTAAGAAGCTTACCCACACATAGTGTAACCCTAGATCCAATTCAAAGGGAAGCCCAAGTGCATGTGTTTGATCTTTGTTTGCTTTAACCTAAAAGAAAATTTTCAAAAAGAAAAAAATTCAACAAAAGAAATAAATCTTTTGCAACCAAGAAAAGTTTTCAAAAAAAAATAATCTTGTGTAAATAGTTATTTTTTTAGAAGAGGAATTTTAGGGGGAAAAAAAGAAGAAGAAGAAGAAGAAGAAGATCTTTTGCACAGAAAAAGAATTCAAGAAAATAAATTTTTTAAGGAGAAGAATTTTTAACAAAATTTTTTCTGTAAATAATATTTTTTTTCAAGAAAGGAAATTTTCAAGATAAGTGTAGATACCATATTTTATCTATCCTCGATTTTCATGCTAGACCCCAAAAATTCCAAAACTATTAACTCCTCACCAAGGGACCACGAGAACATCTAGATTGACGTGGCATGACCCGTTTAAGCATTAGAGTACTCAAAGTGCCTTTTTTGGTCAAATTGACCAAAATACCCTATACAACCTGACGAAAAGTAAAAGTTGATCAGAATCACACTAAAATTACATTTTTCATGTTCTAACATTAAACCTGAGCTATTTGAAGATTTTTGTCAACTTTGACCAACTTTTCCCTAGAAAGCCTAATTTTGATCTAACCATTTAAACGGATTGGAACTAAAGTCATTATGAAGATTATTGAATTCCCTTTCCAACGACTATTCATGGATCAAAATCAGAGTTCAAATGGTTGAGGTATCTTGAAAACCATGCCAAGTCGTCAACTCGCTTCTCGAGGACATAACTTTGGATCCGATTGTTGGATTTTCAATTCCTTTAGATTTCTAGAAACTACACATCCATACCTTTTTGTGAAGACCTTCAAATATGTGATTGATGTCAGGTAGGAATAGGACAGGATTGTTAATATTAGCAATCAACCCCAGTGCACATTTAAGGCTGCCGAAAGCTGAATAGTCACATTTTCAACCCAGATCCCCAGACAGCAAAAAAAAACAAAAAACAAAAAAAAAAACCAAAAAAACAGAAATTTTGCATTTTTGAGCACTTCTAGGCATATTCTCTCACTCTTTCTCTCTAAACTCTCTCCAAAATAGACAGATAAAACCTTTGATTTCACACTTTTCCCAACTATCAAGAGGTATTGTTCTTGGTCTCATCTTCTTCTCCTTTGTCTTGGAACCTTGGATTTCAGGTTAAGGGTGTAGATGTAGCTTTTTAACTACTATCTACACCCATTTAATTTCATAGCTTTTTTATTATTCTACCTTGTTTTCTAACATGTTTATAGCTTTTCGTAGAATATATCTTGCTCTCTTGCCATGTTTATGTGCTTCTTGCCATATTCAAATCTACATGTTTATGTGTTTTAAAGTTGTTTGGATGCTATGCTTAGTGCTTTTATAGCTTTATATCTCTTGCTTTTGCTTCTTTCTTGGGCTTTGGCTTTTGGGTAGGATGTAGATTTAGATCTAGTGGTCTAGGCCTACATCCATACACCCACATTTTAATAAAAGGGTTTGGATAAGTTTCCCTATGCCTGTTTTTGTTATGTTTGCTCTTTTCCATGTGTTATGTTTGGATCCATGCTTGTTTGCTTCGATCTAGGCCTTGCCATGTTCTTGTATATTTTCCCTTTATGGGCTTGTTGCTTGTTGCTCTTTGGGGGCACTTGCTTGTTTGGTAGCATCTTTCCCCTCTTGGTGGCTTTCTTACTGCTTGCCTTTCTCTCCTTTGCTTAGCTTTGCATGTTAAGGTTTCCCATGTTAGTCTTTCTATGTGCCTTATAACATGTCTAGCTCTCCCTTTTGTGTGATAACATGATTTTCTTCCTTTGTGATTGCTATGCTTGTTTTATGCCATCTTGTGATAAAATGTCAAGCTCTCCCCTTTGCATCTTTGTATCCATGTTTAATTGTTTATGCATATGTCTTTATGTGCTTGTCTATGTAATCAAGCTTAGTTCCTACCTATAATCTTTTGCGGGTTCGCACTAGTCTTTTGTGCACGAGATCCCAAATCTTTTTTTGGAACTTCACTTTGATGGCACATGTGTGTCTGTATTCCAATATAATGGGACTAGGGATGCCAAATCCAAACCTACATTTGTCCTTTTAGGACATATTCTCTATTTTCCTTGTTTAATAAAATGTTTGTTTGCCCCTTTTGTGTGTTCATTTTCCTCTTTTGCCCTTTAGTGTTCTATCTTTGCTTCATTGTTATCTCGTTTGCTTGTCTGCTGGTTTTGTGTGTGTGTGTGTGTGGGTGTGTGTGTGTGTGTGTTTTTTTTTTTTTTTTTTTTTTTTCATGTACACGCTTGGAGCAAGGGTGTAACTTCCAAAATGCAAGATAAAAAGGGTAAGAATGCAAGCAAGAAGATGCAAGCCGAAAGAGGGCAAGGTTCAGTAGATAGGAGGTTTAGCCTCCTCAAGTGGTTTTCTTACTCTCTCTAAGCCTTTTCTTTAGAACCATGTATCCACATTAGGGCTTCTTTCTTTGTATCTTGCTTTAGGCTACATTCCTAGGGTATGACAATATTTCTTTTACATTTCCTGTACCTTGTTAGGTCATACCCTTGGGATGTAGGTGATGCTTGTTTTTATCTTTCCTATACCTTGCTTGGGTTGCGTTCCTTGGCATGGCAATGTCTGGTTTACTTTTTCTGTACTTTGCTGGGCCATACCTCTAGAATGTTAGCAATGTCTAGTTTACTTTCTTGCTCTGTGTGTTTGCATTGTACATGCTATATATATACCTGCTTGCTTGTAGATGGTCATGCACTTTGTATGATGGACTCACATGGTTAGGAGAGCAACTATATTATGATCATGGTTGCTCCTAACCTTGAAGTGTGGGTATGCACTAAAGGCAATTGTTGTAAGTGCATATTCATGCTATGTTATATGCATGATCACCACGATATGATTGTTTCAATCCATGTCAGCTTGTGACATTGATTTTCCCATGAATACGACATGCATCAACATGTTTGACGTTTTGATGAGCTTCGGCTCACATTAGGTGCCGTATACACAGGCGTGAAACCTTGCTGGTGCGTCATAGCGCACCAAACTCTGCCGGATTTTTGCTGTGAAAATGGGGCACCTTTATTGTTGTATTCTCACCACGAAAGCTAGGTGAAAGTAGTGTTTTGTGTACTATGACACACTTGAAGCAAAATGCTGACGTTATTCTGCAAAGAAAATAAGGCGAGATGCTACCAGATTTTCATCATGGAAATTTGGCAACAATTCCAAATGTGCTAGCAAAGCGTTGATAAAGGCCACATCCCTTCCAAAATCAAACCTTAAAGTCCGTATCTTTTAAAGCCCTGAAAGCTAATGCTAATAGCCTGTTTTCACTTGCCAATGTCCAAAAATTAAGATTTTACCAAAACAATGGACCGTCTTCGGACAGGCGTTGCAGGGTGCCTAACACCTTCCTCGCATGTAACCAGACTTCTAAACTCAAGAATCAAGTTTTTTTTGCCATCCACATAAGATTAGGAAAAACAACCATTTTTCTTAGCCTAGGATTGATAATAAAATCAAATGGAGTTAGATAACTAATCACACCTTAGAAAAAACCCAATGATTGGTGGCGACATCACTAACCTTTGGTCAATAATAGGTTATAATTGACTCAATTCAGTCACACACCAGAGGTTCTTTCACCCTCATTTCACAGCACCCGAGCTCAAGCATTTTGAAAATTAGATGTGACCATCGCTGCGATGGGTGGTTGACCACTGTGATGCATCGAAAGTCTGGCTATTCCACTGGGGAAATTTAGAGAGTTTATGTAATATCCTGACCCAACTTTATTGTTAACAATGTGTTTGAGTGGTTAATTATTAGATTAATCAACTTATTTTCTATAATTAATATAAGAGTATTTAATAAACATATTATTTATAATGACATTGAATCAAAATTTTAAAGAGTATAAATAATTGAATGGCTTATTGTATTATGATTATATATTAGGTATGTACAAAGTAATATATTCTATTTAATTAAGTGGTTAAGGTTGTAAATAGGTAACTATCTAATTACAGATTAAGGAAGTCAATGCATTGGTTGTTAATTTAACATAATCATAGGTTAGTGCTATGCTGAAAATAAAGTTTTAAGTGATAAGAGTATTAAGAAAACAACTAGTAGGTGATAATATTGAGGTGTAATTAACCATTGGTGTAATAAGTGTGGATTTAAATCTAAGATAATCAAGGAGATCAAGGACTGGTGTTGTTTAATAAAGGTAAAAGTAATCTGAAATTTTGCATAAACGACGCTTGCCTCCATATTATTCCAAAGACCAACACCTAGTCGGGCATGCATTAAGCAAGCTCCACCTCATTTCTTCTATTGACTTCCTCAAAAAAACTAGAACAACCAAGAAGTCCTCTCCCTCTCTATTGCCTTGGGTCTAAACATCAAAACGGAAAAGCTCTCAACTCTCCTCTCCCTGTCATACCCATGGGTCTAACAGCAAGAAGGGAGTTTCCTTCGATTATTTTCTAGTTCTTACTCACAACTTAAAGCTAGAGTGATTCTAGCTCCATCCCTCCAAGAACCCAAGCCTAGGGTAAGGGAAATTGTAATTCATTTATTCTATTGTCCCTTTAAACTTAAGTGATTGTTAATTGTTGTGCTGAATGTGTAGATTAAGTAATTGGAGCTTACTGAGAGTTAGTTAATGAGCATTTCATGAATTTGTTAAAAGTTGAACTCATTGGTTAACCTGTTTGCTCATTTTAAATCCTGTATTTGTTTGGGACAACTATGGTTAAAAGTGATGATGTGCTAAAATCATCAGTGAGTCGTAGGCTTCAAACCACCCCAATGGGTACCTACGAAATAAGAACAAATGGACCAAATAGAAGGCATCAATGTGGTATCAACCAAGAACTCTCTAATGGTCATGTTAGTGAATGACAAATCTCTAAGAACTCTGTAGTGAGAAAGCTAGGGCATATTAGACACTAGCCTAAACGGCATCTTTCTCACTAAAAAATTGTAGATACCCTAAGACTAAGAAATCTACTGAGGCTTGTAGCAATAGAAGAACTCGTTAAGGGTAAGTTGACGGTTCCCACCACTAAGCTGGCCGTAGATCACGTCAGCCCTAATAGATATTCTTTGTGCATTGGGAGAAATCTTGCTGATGGACAAGCCTAAATATTTGGCAAGCTGATGGTGTAAACCCGTCAATGGATCCTCAACCCTACGATGAACATGGCATCGTACATGCCAACGTCTGTAGTCCTCTTAGAGTAGCACTTCTCAAACTTTCAGGGTAGACGAATGGGGATGTTCTCAGGGATTTGGTAACAATCTTGAATGGTGTTACAAACTTTATCAGACATTTTCAAGTTAAAATCATTGACCTTCCATATTAAGGGGAGAATAAAGGGACGGGAACCCTTGTCCACCTGACCTACTACCTCTACTCCCTTGGACTGATATCCCCTTGTCTTCCTCACCTCCCTCATCACAATCACCTCCCTCGTCATTTTCCTCATCCTCCTTCCTTATCCTCCTCCTTCCTTGTCCTCCTCGTCTTCCTCGGGCTTATGCCCTAATGGATAGACCTCGTTGTAGCTTGCACCCTCACGGACTGATGATGACAGTTCACTTGATGCTTCTCTATATGACATCTATCCACCTACAAGTAACGTAATTTTTCTAAGAGCCTATTTAAGGGGTCTCTAAAAACAAATGATGAATGACCAAGAAAATAGAAGTTAAAAATGACAAGAAAAAGAAACTTACGAAAAGAAACAGATAAAGGATCGGGACGATGGTTTCCTCGGAAGCAACGGGGTCACGAGTGATAGGCGATTTATATGACGGTACAATTGCTTTGGTCTTAAAAAAGGGCTCTAAAAAAGAAGTAAAGAAAAATAAGAGGTTGGGGGTGGGGGGGGGGGGGGGGGAAGAACTATTTATAGGGTAAGGGGGCACGACATACAAAGTGACGCCTATGATTAGAAACAAGGCAAACCAGCTGGTGCCATGTGTCGCCTAGCATTTGAACTCAAGGTTGCTTAAGCCATTTAATGACACCCTCTTCAAGAAAAGGTATAATTAATGATCATAAATACTTATAATACACCATTGCCCGTCAGCTAAAACCGACGGAACCATGGACTAGGGGGCAGCTAATAGAGTATTTTTTACCATAGCCCAAACACGTCATACAAAGACACTAACAACACCCACAGGTCTACCTGTTCCACATTAGCGGATAAAGGACCTAGAGTAATGAGATAAAAAGAGATGGGACCACTTTAAAACCCAACCGACGAAAGAAACGCTGACAGGGCAAGCAAAAGCCTGACGAGGCAAGTATAAAGCCAATGGGTCCAACAGAGTCTTGGTCCCTACAAAAGTCCATATAAGGAAACATTTTTCATATCATGCAAAGTTATTCTGCTACGGAGTCATGCCTCCCTCATATGGAAAGACACCCTACAATCTCAAAAACCTTAAGTACTAGGTCTTCTTCATAAGGAAAGATACCCATGCTCAAGGGATCTTGTCTTACCACTAACTGCTATATAAGCACCAGACCTCCACTTTTCTTAGGTATTAGAAAATCCCTAGCTCTCTCACTACAAAGTTCTTAGAGATTTTTCATTCACTAATTTGACCTTTAGAGAGTTCTTCGCCGATACCACACCGGTGCCTTCTATTTTGTCCATTTGTTCTTATTTCGCAGGTACCTATTGGAGTGGTTTAAAGCCTACGACTCACTGATGATTTCAACATCGCATCACTTTTAACCATAGCTGTCCTAAATAAAATCAGGATTTAGAATGACCAAACAGGTTAACCAATGAGTTCAACTTTTAACGAATTCATGAAATGCTCATTAACTAATTCTCAGTAAGCTCCAATTACTTAATCTACACATTCAGCACAACAATTAACAATCACTTAAGTTTAAAGGGACAATAGAATAAATGAATTACAATTTCCCTTACCCTAGGCTTGGGTTCTTGGAGGGATGGAGCTAGAATCACTCTTGCTTTAATTTGAGATCAAGAGCTAGAAAATAATTGAAGGAAACTCCCTTCTTGCTGCTAGACCTATAGGTATGAGAGGGACAGAGCTTCTTGGTTGTTCCAGTTGGTTTGAGGAAGTCAAAAGAAGAAATGGGGTGGAGCTTGCTATATTTTATTGTATATGGAGCCCATGATGCAATTTACTTCGCTATACATTGATATGATATATTTGTGTTAACCCAGATTTGTTAATTTGACTAAGTAATCACTTGGCTAATTACCTAGGCTAATTTGATTGTGGTTTTAAGGGGTCTAAAAACTCAGATATGCATATATGACCTCTCGCAAAACTTTATAACATAACTTTGAAACTTTTCATTTGGCTCCATATACATCAAATCACCGTGTAGGATTGGATTGGGTTGAGCCCATGATGCAATTTACTTTGCATGTCACATGTTCATGCATTTCTCATGCATACATACTTCATTTCAATATACTTGCTATATTTGAATTGTTTTGGAGCTTTTCTGATTGTCTTTTTCTCTCCCTCTCTTTTTGTTTATGTTAGTCGTGTCTATGGCACCTAAGCGTAAATCTATTCCAGCTTGGAACCCTCTTCATTCCAGAGCCTCTTCATCTTCTAATTCTGCTCTTATCTCTCTTCGGTATCTATATCCATCTAATTTAACTATAAGGTTGAATTTAATCAACCATTTTATTGGCTTTATTCCGTGCCAAATTTGCTTGTATTTCAGCATTTAGTAACTCTGTATTTAGGTGGGTTTGTTGTAAGGGTAGTGAGTGAGATAGAGTGTTGATTGCTCAAGAGTGTGCAAGAAAACAGAGACTCGCGGATTGTTCTTGTGGGTGGCTCGTGGCTTCAAGCCGCCAGACGCAGAACACGTGCCAAGCATGCCAGAAGGTGAACAGTCATGCTAGCTGGAGCACTACAGGATAAAACAGTACAACTGGCCATACGGTTATCTCACGACTAGATCTCGCGACTCAGTTAAGTTGCGAGGCCAAGTCGCGAGCCACCCCTGTTTTGTAAATCCTGACGTTTCACATTCTCCTCTCACCCAGTATAAATACCCCTTATACCCACAAATGAAAGAGAGCTTCCAGATAGAACTTTAAGAGAGAAACCCTAAAGAAAAACAAGATTGATTCACTTACAATCTATACATTAGAGTCTCTTCAAATTTCTCAACTCTCTTCCTCTCCATTGTCAAATCCTTGAGAGGCATTTTACCAAAACCAGGTTCTCACCATATTCATCACTACGAGAGGGCTGTTTGGTTTTCTGGGAAGCAGTTAGGAAAGAACCAATCTACATTGGCTGATGCTATGGTCTAGTAGCGGAATCTGGGAAGCTAGAAAAGAAAAAGATTCGGCGCAACCTCGTTGGAGCAAGAAGCTTGGAGGGCTTAGGTGTACTGGGTAGATTAGGCTTGGAGGGTCTATTGCTGTCCATGTATCCCAACTACATTTTCCAGTGGATTGTTTACCGCTTGGAGGGCGGCGGAGAGGTTTTACGTTGAGAGCTTTCGTTTCCTCTTCGATAACACATCGCGTGTTGTCTTTGTGTTTGCATCTTCCTTCCCTTTTATCTTTGCCTTTTATTATCTGCTGTAGGTTGTGATTTTAATTTGGCTTAGATAGTTTATCCAATTCTATACTATAGCTTATGTTCATTTTCCGCACACTAGTTTTTTGACATAAAACTTGAATTGGTTAATTTGTAAATTGGGTTCTAAACGTTCAAGGGTGTTTATACACATATTTGAACTTTCATTAACATTATCTACTTTTGTTTAACCAAACCGTTTCAATTAAATTTTTCCCACCAATTGGTGTTCCGTTGCCTATATAAATTACATTTCTTTTTTGTTGCTATGTTGGTGTGAATTGATGCTCTAACCTTTTCAAGTTTCCCTGTTAAAAAAAAAAATGATATATTCATAATTGCCTTTCACTATTATTGAGATCGCCAATAAGGGGCAGTGAGATTCAGACTATCAGAGAGGGAGAGAAAAATCCATTGTTAGACCAATCTTTCTCCAAAATATTACTAGTAAAGTTCTTTATTTTGTTTTATACACTTGCCGGTTTAATATGATTTAGGCTTTGGTATTTTCAGTTGACTTGATTTTGGTTTAGAGTTCTTTTGGATATGTATTTGTTTTTTTGAATGATTAGCAGAGGTAGTGGGTTTTGATCTCACTTCAGCATGTACTAATTTGATTGGGTGCATTGCTCTCTCTTTCATATTTCAATAATTCAATCAAAACTGCATCTCCTAACCACATCCTTTTGCAAGAATATAACTAGGTGTTTTTTAACTCATAAATCACCATTGTTTCTTTCTCTCTTTCTTTCTTTTCTTTTTTATATTAAGTTAAGGTTTAATTCATTTGTGGTTGCAATTTTCTTTCTTACATGTTGGATGAAGACGGAGAAGGAGGGGAGTAGTTTTGGCTTAATCTTCTTCTGCTTTTTTTAGAATTAGTTTTCTTTTGAGTTTTTGGCTTAATCTCCATATTTATATTTTGACAACCGTTTTTTTGGGATTGCATAATCTGGTGCATTCTTTCTCCATCGCACAAACTTTGTGTGAGAAATCAAAAAATAAAGCAAACTCTGTGGAAATATTCCTTTGATATTGTATATGGAAGATGTAGCGCATCTATTTTTGGGTTGAAAATTTTCTATTTATTGTTGGGTATTGGAGATCACTACATGGCAAATGAAGTGCATCTTTTTTTTTTGTGAAAAATCAAATTTGGAAGAGGAAAACATGGTGGAGAAAAGAAATCGGATTGCTTTTATCCATGACTGATTAAAAGATGGAACAAATATGGAGATGATAAATATGTTCACAACCTATGTAATTTTGACCATGTTAATTTCCTCTGATTTTTTTTTCTCTTTTACAATTTGATAGATAATGGTAACTTAGCAGAGAAGTGATCTACTAAGACCATCTCTATTCTTTGCAAGCTTGATCGGTCTGGATTAAGGTTTGATTGGTATATTGCTTATAACTATTTTTTTTAATGAGAAAGGGGCTACACTTTATTGTTTGAAGTTTCATTTGTGGTTGTATATTTCAGAAAGTGATCTACCTACAAGTTCCCACTCCATCCTACTTAATTGATTATAATTTCCCCTGTATTGATTAGTTCCTGTGATTGATTTAATATTGTTATAGAGTGAATTGGGGGATTGAGACATTACTTAGCATTTATCAGATTTCAGTGAGACAAAATATTATTAGAATTCTCTCTAGGTCTCAAATGAAAATTATTTCACAACAATGATTTTGTTAGATTTATATTCAATGGGACAACCACTTGTCTTCATAGATAATTTATAATATGATGAATGACCCTTGGTGTATTAGTGGGACCAATTTGATCATAAAAAAATAATATAGCCCATCATAAATATATGATGAACGGTCCTTGGTGTAAATTATAATAAATTTTCTTGAATGGAACTCCAAAATTTGCTTAAAAATTTATATGTTATTTAAAGTAGAATTAGAAGTATATGCTTGATGCAAAGTGTCCTGCACTTTCATCTATTGCTTCATTTTTTTTTTTTTTCATTCTCAGAACTTTGTTCCCAATATTAAAACCATGCAAAGGGATTATTTTTAAAAGTCCAAGTTTATTCATTATTTTTTATGTTTGTAGGTATTAGGTGAAGCATATCAAGAGGTCATATGTTTGTAGGAAGATGATTCATGCTAGGAGCTGTGGTGGAGGAAGCAATACTAAGAATGAATCTGTTCAAGCCATGGAAGGTAAGCTATTTTAGGTGAAAGGTGAATTAGCATGCATATGTATTGGTATGGCTTACTTATTGAGTGGTAAACACTGATGTAATGAATATGAATAGTATTTAATACAAGTTATCATTGATTAGTTTAAGGGAAGAGAGAAAAAAAAAAATACCAATACCCCCAGCATAAGTTCATTTATTTTTATTGATAAGTTTTGGCTTTAGGGAAAAAAAATTCTATTATAACCAGGTTATAATTCTAAATTTGGTTGGCATTTTTTATTACTATTTGTGATTTTCAAATTTATGCTGATATTGGGGGTATTCCTGTGTTTGTTGACTCTGTTATTTTTCATTATTTATTCTGCAATAATGTCAAGTATGAGGAGGCATTAAGCCATTAAGGCCTTAGTTGAGTTTCCCAAAATTGAGGGTTTTAGTTTGATTCTCTGTAAGTTTAGTTGCAGCTTCTATTTAGTTTCATGCTTGCTTTGTTTTTTTTTTTTTTTGGTTAGGTGTTACAGGTTTTAGATACTAGTGTTTGCTATTCGTGTTTATTTTCTATCATGTTTGTTTGATTTGATTTCAAACAAACTTTAGATATGAAAAAAATAATAATAACACACCTACAAGGAGCTTTTGTTTGCATGTCTTTTACATTTTCTTTACATCTTTACCTAAAATTCAGCTTCTACATCTTTTTAAATTATTACAGTGATCTCTCAATTCTTTACCTTCATCATTTATATTATTCCTATATTGAAAAATCTTTGAAGCTTCTTGCTTCTTTTGGCTATCTAGCATCACTTAAAATTTTGAGTTTATAAATACTTGTAGGGCAGAATTGTTTTCTTTAATAAGATTGTGATAGTGTATTGTTAAGTTATTGTATGTCATCTTCTTTGTACACCATGAATTTTAGTGAGGGGTTATGAATTGGTATGATTTTAGAATTTGAGATTCCCATCTAATTGATAATGCATTTTATATGTGACAAGTGGAATTCTGTATTGATTATATATTGTGGGTTAAAGGTTGTTATTTTGTTTTTAGATTCTATGTCTATCGTTGCAGCTTGATAGGCCAAAAATGTATTAATCCCTTGTGATGAATTAATTGATTAATTAGCCAAGTTTATTAATTAATCAAATTAACTTGCAATGTACGTGGTAGCACAAACAAATCACCAATTAAACTAAGTATGCAGTGGAAATTAAATTGACATGGAGATTTGTTTACGAATAAGGAAAACCTACACGGCAAAAACCCCATCCAGTGATTTTAAGGTCACCACTCCCGAGAATCCACTATTATCAAAACAAGCAGTTACAAGTACAGGAATCCCAGTACCTTATACCAACCTTCAGTTGAACCCTTACCCCAATACCCAATTGGACTTATTCTATAGTGACAATCTCTCCTTTCAATACACGGCTCCCAGTACATGACTAACCAATTGTGCGGATCCTAGTACTTGACTTCAATCACCAACTAAAGAAGGTTATTGACTGTAAAGTTGTTCAATTCATCACATGATGAAGATCATGAAGTTGCTTGGTCATAATACCCTATGGTGTACAAACATAGCAACTTCTTCACAATAAAGATGAACTAGGGCAAATTCTGTCTTTGGTCACAATTTGCTTGAACAAGACTTTGCTCAACACTCGTGCAACTTATGTCACCTTTAACAGCCCTTAAAATAATCCTTATATGTGTTTAGGGTTATGAGAAAAGAAAGCTCAAACATATAATCATGAATTGGATGAAAAACAAACTTGAAAATCTGTGTTTCATAAACCCGACAGATACCCTATCTATCAAGCTGCTGTCAAGCCACGGGATTCAAACAGCTCTTTAAGTCTTGATAGATGCTAGCTGTCGAGCTTTAATGAACAACACTTTTCACACTTGATTCCTAGACAGACTTGCATGGTTTTAACACTTGACCTTGAAACCTTGTTTCTTGAAGCATTAAACACATCCTAGATCTACCAAATTACAAGTAAAGTACGTTTTTTCAAAGGATTAGCCAATTATATAAAATAGTGACATATGTTACTAACATGTGTAACACATATGTCTCAACGATCTCCCCCTTTGGCAATTTGTGACAAAACCATAACAAACAAATAAGATATGTGAGAAGTCATAAATCACTCAACTCATATTCACTTGTTGAATACAATAAAATCTATCCTAACACAAACTCTTGAAAAACTTTGCAAGATGAGAGTTTATGGTAGGTAGACTTTGACAACCTGTATTTCTGAAACACTTTAAACAAAACTCATCAAGGCATCTTAGTGTGAAACATAAATAATAGATTGCATACAAGTTATAAGAAGCATGTGCATAAAGAGAGAAAAGAAACAACACATGAAAGGGTAGGTGAAAAACATACATCAATATGTGAAGAATATAAGTACAATGTATGTCAAAATGGTCACAAGACCCATGTATAAGAGATAAATGTATCTAAAGTAGACAGAAAAGAAAATGATACATAAAATCCTCACTACATCCCTCAGAATCAACACTCCCACTAACAAAAATCTCCTAAACTAACTCTCACTATGACTACTCTTATAACCAAAACTACTCCCCCTTTTTGTCATGAGTGACAAAGGGTAAGAGTGTCAAGTAGACATCTCGTCAGCATTGGAAGAGCTAGCATCTCCATCATCCTCATCATCGGAAGCAGTAGCATCATCATTATCATCCTTATCCTCAGAAGCCTCTAGAGTAGGTGGAGGAGAAGTAACGAAGCCACCCATGACTGCCTGGCATTGTGCAATTCGACCAACACGAGTGCTCACTTGACATGACTCATCACTAAGAGTGTCGAGGCGAGCATCTATGCATTGAAGCTGCGCCATGATGTCCCCGAGAGTCACACCACTCGTAGAAGAAGAGGGAGCGGATGTGGATGGAGCTGAAGGAGTGGGAGGAGCTGCTAACTCGGACCACCTCGATCGAAATTGTGCCTCGCTCCGTTTAACGGTGGCTGCATCTATATCACCCATAACAAATAAGTGGTTGGACAAGAGAAAGGGAATAGAAAAATGGCATAAAATCCTCGTCATAGCCGAAGTGAAGATGAGCTTATCACGGGTTGCCAAATCCCTATACATATCTAAGATAGAAAGAATGAAATGAGAAGGAAAATCTATACTAAGATGCTCTAAAAGTGAAAGCAAAAACCAAGCACAGGGCTCTGTAATAGATTTATAATGAGATAACAAAAGTCATGACCATGTTAAGAAAATGAAGGCCTTTAGTGAAGCCTAAACAGTAAGTGAACTGACGCTTACCCCAATTAGAAGGGTGCTCACAAAAAGAAGAAATAAGCTCATCTTTAGACATGGTCTTAAGACGATCACAACCAGGATAGTCAGGATGCTCTACCCTAGGGACATGGAGCATATCATATACAATATCCAGTGTTACAACAATGCATGTACCTCGAACACAAGTAACAAAAAGAGGTACTGAAAAATCAAATCCATGCATGTTAGAGTAAAACTCCTGGATCAGCATAGGTGGATAGGTGACCGAGACGTTACACAGTGACTCCTATTCCCTACTGTGGATGACAGTGGGAAGGTCAGTGTCGGAGAAGTCCAACAAGATGACTTGGCGTTTAGAATGATTTCCTCATCGAGAAAAGTTCTTAAAGAGGTCCTATTTCGCCTTCTCATCATGGAATTGGACGTGTGAGGGAGTAGGATCAGAAGAAGTGGATGCCCCAGAATGAAGAAGGTTTTAGGATGGAGTAGATTTGCATTTGGATGCCATATAAGCAAACTAACGGAAACAGAAGAGAGAGAGGGAGAAAGAAACAATCAGAAAAGTCCCAAGCAGCAAGAATATATCAAAATATATTGAATAGAAAGTACGTATGCATAGGAATGCATTAACATGTGACATGCAAAGGTAATTGCATCATGGGCTCAGCCTAATCCAATCCTACCAACACACAATTAGTTGCACATATATAACACACATCTAAATGAATGAAAATATAGTTGTAATGAACATGAGATGTAATGCGTGAAGTTTTAAGATCACATAAGGATAACCCAAGCCAAAAATTTCACCAAAACTTCATCAATTTCGAAAATCCCAAATTAAAAAAAATAAAATAAAATCCCAAAATCTAGGTCAGAATGCATGAACATGTATGATGAAAGACAAGGACCGAGATCATACTTATGAAAATGCAAGAAAAAGATCAAGGAAAGAGAAGGGAAGATGAAGTGGTTGAGTTGATAGTGTTTAGGAGTGAGAAACGAGAAATTGTTGAGAGAGATTGAAGAAATGAGATCAGAAATCGTGACGCGTATATATATATAAACCTCATAAAGCTCGATCGATCAAGATGTATAGAGGAGCTATCGAGCTTTAAAACATGTCTTCTAGCTGTCGAGCCAGCTATTAAGGATCAAACAATCGAATTCTTCACAAAGAAGCTTGATGGATCGAGGTAGCTGTCGAGGAGCTATCAAGGGGACAGAAAGTTTCTCGATTGATCCACCTAGCTATCGAGAGGTGTCGAGATTGCGATAAAAAGCAATTAAAGAGCTCGATAGATACACTATGTGTCAAGAGGTGTCGATGAGCTATCGAGATTGCTTAAAAACAGTTTTTCAAGGAAGAGAAAAACACAGATATGAATGCAATCAAACATGCAACTAAACCAAGGATCCAAACAACATTTTTGAACTCTCAAAATCATCTCTCAATAATAAAAATGTTAAGCACATAGATCCCAAAACACACACACACACACTAAACAAATCTAAGCAATTTTATATTTCAAAAACAAGTCAAGACAGTTTAGTGAGCATACATTAAAACATGTAAATCTTGTTATGGCCAAATCACATTGTACCTGCACATGTATCAAAAGTAGCAAAAAATATTGCATGTTGTGTGTGAAAACATTGCAAGATTGCATAAGCGTCTACATGTTATGACGATTTGAGATATGAGAAAATCACTTTAACTCACACACAATCATAACTATTTGATGGGGACTATTACCTTCGAGGTACATCCTATAACTCCCACATCTTTTAGAATACATGCTTTCAATCATATATAAAGCATTTTTATTCTTTCTGCTTTTTATTTTCTTTACATATTTTTCTTTTTGAGCAAATCATGCATGGACTTGTAAGAGAGAGAAAAGAAATACCCAATTATGTTAAGCATTTTGATATTCCACATTTACTATGCCGAAGCATATAAATGTCATTTCATGATTGACAGGCAACAGTGGTGAGATGGTTATTTATACCTTTCTCTTAGGATTTTTTAGTCATTCCTGTCAAAAAGAGTAATACGAGTGTTAAGTACAAGAGATTACTTAATCTTACTCATCACAAACATGGGTCACAAAACTCACCCACATAGTTGTGCATAGAGATGCTCATCTAAGCTACAAAAGATACAAAGTTTAGAAAATTTTGTTTCAATGGCTATCCAAGGTACATAAGTACCAATGTACATAAACACACACTATTTTTGTATTTTTCAATTTTTTTATTTTTTATTTTTATATGAAAAACAAAATAAACCAAAACTAAAAAGAAAACAAACAAAAATAAATTAAACAAAAACAAAGCAATACATAAAACTAGATTGACTCAAAATAATAAAGCAAAACACATAAGTAATGCAAACAAAAACAAGAAGAGGAGAGAGAAAAAGTGATAGAATCACTTGAAGCCCTTTTCTTTCCACACCTTGGAAGAACCTTTCCTTTAAGTGAATCCGTGAACCAGAGGTGAGGGGGAAGAATTGAAACTGTTCAAGTTCAAAAGGAATATAAGGGCTTTGATCTCCAAGGGGAGCAAAAGAGGATGGAAACTGATTCTGATTTCTTGATGCGATCATGCTATTGCTCTGCTAAGTGGCTAACCACTTACAGTAACTAGGTCGAGTATGACCAGGTGCTCCACAGTGATGACAAAAATACTACTTTTTCTGTTTTGGCTTTTAAGAGTTAGGCTTCTTAGCACTAGGGTTTTTAGCTTCTTTCTTATCTAGCTTTGGGGGTGCTTCTAAGATAGATTTACCCTTATCTATGTTCTCACTAACTAATTCATTTTTAGCAACATTGTTCTCAATTTCAACATTATTAGCAGAAGGAACAAAAGGTAGTACTAGTAGAAGCAATACTAGGAGAAGATAAATCATACCCTAAACCAATCCAATCGGAAGCAGGTTTCTGAAGACTTAGCATCTCATCGAGCTTAGCGCTTAAAGTTCTTTCTAGCTGAGCTCTAACTTGAAACAATTTTGCCTTAAGCTTCTTGGTCTTCTCAGCCAAGAAGTTATTCTCAAACCTCAGTGCTCCAATAGTCTAATTTGCTTCATCAAACTTTGTAGAGATTTCTTCTCACTCAAGCTCCACATCACTAAGCTTCTAGGTGGCCAACCTATACTTCTTCTCATGCCTTTCTGAGACCTTGCAAAACTTTGCATAGGCTGTGTGGATGTCATCTTATTCATTGATCTTTTCAAACTTGGACTCCACTAATTCCTCTTCTTCATCCACATCTTCAACAATCCCAACAGTAGGATTAACAATGGCAGTGAAGGCATTCAGGATTCTGTCATCCTCATTGTCGGAATCATCCTCAGGCTCGGTGTCGCTCAATGTAGCAGTGAGTGCCTAGCTTTTCCCAATGATTTTGAGATATGTAGGGCACTCTTGTTTAATATGACTGAAACCTTGACACCTAAAGTACTTTTGTCCTAAGGGAATAGTGTATTAACTGCCATCCCTAGCATCCTTCTTCCCTTTGTCTTGGTCCTTAAACTATGAGGAGCTAGATTGCCTACGATCCTTGTCGAAGTCCTTCCCATTTATATTCTTCATGAACTTCTTGAATTGCCTTGTAATATAGGACTTCATCTTAGAATCTTCATCGTCTGAAGACTCATCAGTATCACCACTCTTGGCCTTCAGTGCCATGCTCTTGTTCTTGCTCGATTTCTCGATCCGTGTCAAACCCAACTCATAGGTTTGTAGATTTCCAACCAACTCTGTCAAAGGAATTTTGTCAATATCCTTTGATTCCTCAATCAAGAATTTCAAAAATTCAAGAGAGATTTCAAAGGAAAATTATGAATTTTTTTTTTAAAATGGATGGATTTGTATGACGAATTTCTTATATGATGTTGATTTCTTAAATAATGAATTTTTTTCGGGGAAAAATGAATGATGTGTCTTGAGTGATAAATTCTTTGATGTGTGATGTTGAGTCTCTTGAACCTTTTAGGATAATATGATGTTGTGTTGATGTGCTTATGATGATGTACATATGTTTATGATGTTGTGTTGATGTGTTTTTTATGTTATGATGACGTGTTGATAACATGATGTGTGATGTGTGATTTTAGCTTAGGATAGTAGCCATTCTTGGTGTGTGCCTTTGATTCTAAGTTCAGGATAGCAAACTTAGGCTCTTTGATGATTGAGGTTGTGTTTATGATGTGTTGATGTATTCTTGTTGGCTTAGGATAGTAGCCATTTTTGTTGTGTTCATGATATTTTGTTGATGTGATGATAACATGGAATGATGAGTTTTATTTTTGGCTTGGGATAGTAGCCCCTTTTGTTGTTTTTCCCTTTACCCAAGGTTCAAGATAACGAACCTAGGAGAATAGGGACTTGCAGAATCTAGTGATTGGATTTTGCACCCACGCCCCATGTTTGATTGCATGTTTGTGCATTTGTGTTTTGTGTGTGTGGACTTAAAATTTATTAACCTATAAAATGGTTTATCTCTTCAGGCTTTCGACTACACTTGCGGAGCTATCAGTTTATGAACCTATAACATCCTAGGCTTTAATTTAAAAATGGATATATATATATATATATATATTTAATTTGGACATAAATTAAGTAAGTTATGATCATTTGAATTTGGGCTATCAGTGCTATCAGATTAGGATTTTGGGGGACGTATGCATACGTATGAATCATGCATGCATGCACATGCCCCAACCATGCGCATGCATTCTGCTTTCCAAAAGCCTAGAACATCATTTTTTACGGCCTAAAACACCCTTCTTTGATGGGTCCCAGTCCCTAGACCCTTTCGAACATCTAAAACCCTTTAAATGAGTCTAAAAACCCTAGTTTAGACATATAAATCAACCTTATGCCTCCAAACTCAAACTCTAGCTAGAGAGAGTTGATTCTTCACCTACATTCTTCCAAAAACTCATTCTTTCTTTTAACCCTATAAACACACATCCATTAGCACGTTTTTAAAACCTCTCTCTAGTATTCATTCAAGCAGAAACTAAGTTTTTCAAATCATTGAATCAAAACCTTTTCAAGAATCATTTTTATTTTGAGTTGTGATGACTAAGAACTATCGAAAACTTCTATTTTCCTTTGAATCTCATTAAATCTTGTTGTGTAGGCACTGAGGGGCCAGTTAAATCTCTACCAAGTTGTGATCCACAAGCAAGGTGAGTCTCTCCCCATGACTCTTCCTTAATTTGGGTTTTTATAACTTGTGTTCTTGTTGTTCTTAATTTTATTTGTGTGTTATACATGCTTAGAAATATGGTTTGATTTGTTTGGTTTTGATTTGTTCTATGTCACCATATTTTGATTGAAGAGTTGAATAATTGGATATATTTATGAACATGTTTTGATGTGTTAAGAGTTGCTCTTTTTTGTTGTTAGATCAAATGCATGTTTAGGAATAGATTTTGTTTTGCATATCTTTATTGTTAGTTTAGGTTGTTTAGTTTTGTATTAGAAGCATGCTAGGTTTTGTTTGAATGTTGTTTTGTTGATGCTTTAAAACTATTTTTCTAGGCGTGTATAAGTGCGCATGCTTCAAGCATGCGTACGCATACTCGAGGCATTTATTAGTTTTAATCACATGTTTAGGTCTTGTTGAGTCTAGTTTACCCATGGTTAGTGGTGTGCTATCATAGGCAACCAAAAATAAAACCTATACTCCTAAAAATATATGTAGTAGTGCCAGTAAGGATCGTTCCCATGGAGAGTATCTAGCCTAGTTTTATGCTACGTGAACAAGGAGGGGGGAGGTTTGAGTATAATGAAAGAAATTTTAAGAAAAACAATTAAGGAACAATTCAAATTAAAATATCAAAATCAATCAAGAGAACAAACCTTGGTCCAAGTCAACATCCACCATCGGAATTTTACAACTGATCATCGATGCAAGTATATATCAATTCACACTTTGAATATTCATCGTTCGAACTATTTTCCTATCTCTCCTTAGTCATAGTTAATTAGAAAACAAGCGATCTAATAAACCCTAACTACTAAACAACCCAAGACAAGCGCTAAAGGTTTAATCTAGTAGCAGCCTTAAGAATTTGAGAGATCAATGAAACTAAACAACACAAATACAAGCGGTTGCATTTAATTTAGTCAAGCGTTCTTCCTAAGATCTAATAATTTCTGACGCAGCAAATCATTAAATCTTGATTGCTTCTCAAGTTAGAGAAATCAAACAATTACGGATTTGATATCTAACCTAGCAATAGATTGCAACGAATAATAAACTAGTAGGCCTCCTAATAATTAAACGAGACAATCATGAAAATAAACACAAAAGAACATCCGATATTCAAAGCATAAATCGAGCAATAAAAACAAATTAGATCTAACAGTTTTATTGATTCCGAGGCTTCAGTTTCCTTCATCCAAGTATAAAAGTTTAGCCATGCAAGGCCATGATGAAAACTCAAAGGAGAAAATTAGAGAAGAGGGGAGAGAGAGGCTAAGAAAGGGGGAAATGTCACTTTTGGTGATGGGAAGGGAACCGTCTCTCTACCTAGACTGCCAGACATTTCAAATGTGTTGTATGTAGAAGGTCTGAGAGTGAACTTGTTAAGTATAAGTCAGATATGTGATCAATACTTTATGGTGATGTTCTCAAAAGGGAAAGCCTTGTGTTGAATGAGTCTGGGAAGAAACTCATAAGCGGTGTCCGCACTTTGGATAACTACTATGGATTGGTACCTGATGTTGATATTATGTGCAATAGCATTCGCTTGTCAAATGAAGACCTATGGCATCAAAGGATGGGACATGCTAGCTACAATCATCTGTCGATTGTAACTAAGCATGGATTAGTTTTGGGGATACCAAAGCTTAGCAGTGTTAACAATGTTGTGTGTGGATCGTGTCAACTTGGGAAATAGACAAAAGCAAAGCATCCAGGCACTCAGACATCAGCTACATCTAGACCTTTTGAGCTACTACATCTGGATTTCATGAGTCCAACTAGAACCAAGTCTCTTGGAGGAAAGAGATACATCATGGTTGTGGTAGATGATTTCACCAGGTATACTTTGGTCATTCTTCTAAGATCCATGTCAGATGCTCCTGAGCACATTGAAGCCCTGTGTACAAGATTGCAAAATGAGAAGAACATGAAGATTGATTGAATTCGAAGTGATCATGGTAAAGAATTCGAGAACTCATACATGGAATCATTTTGCACTAGATCAGGTATATCTCAAGAATTCTCTGCTCCTATTACTCCTTAGCAAAATGATGTAGTAGAAAGAAAGATCAGAGTTATTTAGGAGATGGCTAGAGCCATGTTGCACAACGAGGATGTGGCTAGAAATTTATGGGGAGAAGCAGTCAACATCACATGTCATATGGTTAATAGGGTGTATTTCAAACCCGGTACAAAGAAGACACCCTATGAATTGTGGAAGGGAAGAAAGCCAAATGTGAAGTATTTCAAATTTTTTGGAAGTACTTGCTTCATCCTTAAGGATAGAGAGAATGTGGTGAAATTTGACTCCCGAAGCAACGAAGGAATATTTTTGGGATACTCCTCCACTAGCAAAGCTTATCGGGTGTACAACAAAAGAACCAAGAAGGTGATGGAAACAATCAATGTTGTTATTGATGAAGCTTCAGATTCTAGTTCTAAGAAAATTAGTGAGGAAATACCTAAGGAAAATCTTCCTTTAGAGCCTAAGGTTGTTCAAGAAATATTTGATTAAGAACCCGTTTATCCAAGTACTCCAAGTGTTGTAGAAGTCTCAATAGACATTCCTATCTCACTTGATTCTAAATCTAATGAAAAGAAATGACCTTCCTCATGGATCAAGCTAAATCACCCTCCTAAAGTTATTGTGGGAAATATGAATGACCTTACATTAAAAAAGCATGCAGTTGATAAATGTGTTGCTAATTTTGTGTCTAATTCTTACTATTTGTTGCAGGTTGTGCCCACCAAGGTTAAGGATGCTCTCTAGGATGAAAGCTGGGTTAAGGCCATGCATGATGAATTGCTTCAATTTCAAAGGAATGATGTTTGGACCCTAGTAACTAGATCAAAAGGAGAGCACATCATTGGCACAAAGTGGATATTCCGCAATAAAACTGATAAGGAGGGAAATGTGATTTGCAACAAGGCTTTTCTTGTGACTCAAGGATACCATCAAGTGGAAGGAGTAGATTTTGACGAGACATTTACTCCAGTAGCCCGTATGGAATCCATTAGGGTTCTCTAACCCTGGCTTGTCACTTGAATTTCAAGCTCTACCAAATGGATGTGAAGACTGCATTCTTGAACGAGTTCCTTAAAGAAGATGTCTATGTGGCTCAGCCTAAAGGATTCATTGATCCATACTTTCCGAATCATGTGTTGTATCTCAAGAAGGCACCCTATGGACTAAAGCAAGCACCTAGAGTTTGGTATGGCCGACTTACATAATATTTGGTCTCCCATGGTTTCACAAAAGGACAAGTTGATCAAACTCTTTTTATCAAAAGGGAAAATGGCGAGTTGATAGTTGCTTAAGTCTATGTTGATGATATCATCTTCGGGTCTACAAAAAATGAACTTACTCATCATTTTTCCTAGCTTATGCAAGCTGAGTTCGAGATGAGCATGATTGGAGAGTTGAATCACTTCCTTGGATTGTAGATACATTAGCAAGAGTCAGGTATATTCATATCTTAATCTAAATATGCTAAAAATCTTGTGAAAAAGTTTGGATTGGAATTTGTTAATTCTGTTAGAACCCCCATGAGCCCAATGTTAAACTCACTGTCGATTTGTTAGGAAAAAGTGTTGATTCTTCTCTATATAGAAGCATGATAGGTAGTCTCCTTTACTTTACTGCTAGTAAACCTAACATTAGCTACATGTGAGAGTGTATGCTAGATACCAGGCTAATCCCAAAGAGTCTCATATGATTGCTTTGAAAATAATCATAAAATATGTCAAATCCACTGCCGATTTCGGTGTGTGGTATAGCAAGGACACCAATGATGTCTTAGCTGGGTATTTTGATGCAGATTGGGCTGGTAATGTTGCTGATAAAAAAAAGTACTTCGGGGGGTTGTTTTTATGTGGGTAATAATTTTGTCTCTTGGATGAGTAAGAAGCAGAATTTCATCTCATTATCCATTGCTAAGGCTGAATACATTGCTGTCGATAGCTATTGCAGCCAACTTCTATGGATGCAAAAACTCCTCATTGATTATGGTATTCATCAAGAACATCTTATCATCTATTGTAACAATACCAATGCCCTTAACATCTCTAAGAATCCTGTTCAACATTCTTGAACAAAACATATAGAGATTCGATACCACTTCATTCAGGAGCTTGTTAAAGATAGCACACTCACTCTTGAGTTCATTCACTCTAATGATCAAAAGGCGGATTTGTTCACTAAGCCTTTGGATAACAAACAATTTGAATTTCTATGCCAAAGCATTGGTGTAATCTCCATGGAGTGATCTCTTCTCCTTCTCCTCCTTCCTCCTTCCTCATGCATTTGCATCTAGTTTTATGTTTTGCTTTATTTGTTTTTAGTTTTACTTTATTTTGTTTTTCATAAAAAAAAAATAAAAAAATCAAAAAAATACAAAAATAGTGTGTGTTTTGTGTACATTGGTACTTGTGTACCTTGGATGGCCATTGAAACAATTTTTTCTAAACTTTGTATCTTTTGTAACTTAGATGAGTATCTCAATACACAACTAAACAAGTGAGCTTTGTGGCTCATTTTTGTGATGAGTGACGACTAAGTAATCTCTTATACTTAAAACTCATATCACTCTTTCTGATGGGATGGACTAAAAAATCCTAAGAGAAAAGCATAAATAACCACCTCACCACTAAAGCCCACAAATCATATATAACATTTGTGTGCTTTGGCATGACAAAATTGTGATGTTTAAGCTTACATAATTAGGTATTTCTTTTCTCTCTCTTTTATGCCCATGCATGATATGCTCAAAAGAAAATTTTGTAAAGAAACTAAAAAACAAAAAGAATCAAAATGCCTTTAAATATGGTTGCAAGCATGTTTCTAGGAGATGTGAGAGTTATAAGATATACCTCGAAGGTGATAGTCTCCATCAAGTAGTTATGATTGTGTGTGAGTGATATTGATTTTATCATATCTCAAATTTTCATAATATGAGACACTTATGTACTCTTGCTATGTTTTCACATACAACACGCAAATTCTTTGGTAATTTTGATACATGTGTAGGTACAATGTGATTTGGCTATCATAAGGGATATATGTGTTAATGAGTGCTTACTAAACTGTCTTAACTTGTTTTTGAATTATAAAATTGGTTAGACTTGTTTAATATGTGCGTGTTTTGGATCTATGAATGCTTTGCATTTTCCTATTGAGAGATGTTTTTGAGAGCTTAACATGTTTATTGGATCTATGGTTGAGTAGCTTGCTTGTTTGCATTCATCTTTATGTTTTTTTTTCCTCTCTTTGAAAAACTTCTTTTTATAAAGCTCGATAGATCCTCGACAGATTCCGATCCGTCGAGCCCCTTGGACTTTCTTTCTCGACAAAAGTTAGTGCATACTCGATCCATCGAGCTTTCTAGACTTTGTCTTGATGGCTCCTCGATCCATTGAGAAACTTTCTATTTGGCCAATAGAATCTTGATAGAATCTCGATCCATTGAGGTACTTTTGCCGTCAACAGATTCTCGACAGCACCTCGACAGATTCATATCTGTCGAGATTTAGTGCTCGACAGCTCCTCGATCTGTTTAGCTGCAATTTCTATATTGTAAGGTTGAATTTTATTCAATCATGTGTTAGTTTTATTCCATGCCAAATTTGCTTGTATTTTAGCAATTAGATACCCTGTATTTAGGTGGGAATTATGTAAGGATTGTGTATGAGAGAGTGTAAAGAAAACTCAAGATGTGTGCAATAAAAGGAATCTCGCGATTGGATTTCGTGATTGACTCGCGATTGGCAAGTCGCCAAAGTGGCACACATGTGAAGCATGTAGGGAACTGAAGCGTCATGACAGTTGGAGCACCATAGGACAAAAATGTACAATTTGGCCAAGCAGTTAGCTTGCAACTCAAACTTGCAACTCGTTCCAGTCACGAGAATGAATTGCCAAAATACCCAGTTTGGATGAAAACTAACTTTTTACATTCCTCACATACATTACTATAAATACCCTTATACCCACAAAATGTAGAGAGCTTCTAGAGAGAATTTTGAGAGAGAAACCATAGAGAAAAACTAGATTGACTCATCCATAATCTTCATCATTTGATTATCTAAATTCCTCTACTCTCACCCTCTCCATTGACATATCCTTGAGAGGTACATTTTGCCAAATCCTTATCTCCATTGTGTATAAGCTTGTGTTGGTATTGTTAAAATTGGGAGTCTAAACATTCGTTAGTGTTTTACACACTAATTGAACTTTCATATATATATATATATATATACATATCTTTAGCGCGAAATCAGATTCATTTTTTTTCTCACCACTCTCTCTCGATTGAAAATCTTTTCTCTCCCTCCAACACTTTGTTCTCATTCAAAACCCTCTACCCATGTGATTTTTGGCCTTGACCAAGATCAATTCCCTTGGTAAGTGTCCTAAAATCCTTCATTTTTTATGCATTTCATGCATTAGACCTAGGTTTTGGGGTTTTTGAGATTTTTGAGAAAATTTTGGGTTGGATATTGTTTAATTGATGATATATGATCATGCATTTCATTCCATTAGCATTTTCACGATGTTTCATGAATTTAGATGTGTGCTTGATTATTGAAAATTGTGTGCTGGTAGGTTTGGATTGGGTTTCAACCCATGATGCAATTATTTTTAGCACTTCACATGTTCACGCATATTTCATGCATACATACCATTTCATTTCCTTCTTTGTGCTCTATTGTTATTTTGTGTTTTGTCTTCTCTCTCTCTTTCTCACATATACTGCGCATGGCACCCAAGTGCAAATCTACTCCGACTTGGAACCCTTTTCGTTCTGGGTCTTCATCTTCTTCTGATCTTCCCCCTCTTCACGTTTGGTTCCATGATGAGAAGGCCCATCAAGACGTCTCTGAGAACTTCTCTAAACATGGCATTCATCCTGAGCGCTATGTGATTCTATCATACTTTTTTGATACTTCTCTACCCAGTGTCATTCACACTCGGGGCTTGAGGTGTCCCATCGTGATCATATAGGAGTTTTACTCCAATATGCATGGTATCAATACCTATGTACCTTAGTTTGCTACACACATCAGAGGTACACGTATCGTAGTCACTCCAGATCTTGTATTCGAGATACTACACATCCTGCGGGTAGCGCATCCTAACTACCCCGCTTGTCAACGTTTGAGGACTATGTCCAAGGACGAGCTTCTGTCTCACTTTTGTGAGACACCCTCCATATGGGGTGAGCGCCAAAACACCCATACTCTATTTTTGCAAAATATCTGAGATTCCTTAACATGGTGATGAAATTTTTTCTCCATCCATTGTCTCACTATAACTCCGTCATAGAGCCTCGTGCTCGATTTTTGTTATCCCTTTTAGAGGATCTTTCCATAGACTTCCCTTCTCATTTTATCACTTCCATTATATATGTCTATAAGGATACAACGACCCGTGATGAGCTCATCTTTCCTTTGGCTATCATGCAGATCCTTTGCCATCTTTCTATCCCTATTCCTGATTCTCCCTACTATACTGTCATGGGTGCCATCAGTGTAGCATCTGTCTGACGGAGCGAGGCCGAGCTTTGATTGAAGTAGCCACGGATGGAGACAACTGATCCTCTAGCCCCTAATGTTCCTTCCACCTCCGCTCCTTCTTCTTCGGCGGGTGGTGTGACTCTCGAGGTGATCATGGTGTAGCTTCAGCGCATGGATGCTCACCTTGACACTCTCAGTGATGAGTTGTGTCAGGTGAACACTCGTGTCGGTTGTATTGCATGACGACAGGCTCGCCTTTGTGGCTTCGTTGCTTCTCCATCTCCTTCTCCTAAGACTTTTAAGGACAAGGCTAGCGATGATGGTGCTGATGATGAGGATGAGAATGAGTATGCTAGCTCTTCTAGTGATGAGGAGATAACGACTTCTCGGTGAGTTACCCTTTGTCATTCATGACAAAAATGGGGAGTAGTTTTTGGGATGATGAGAGTAGTCATGTATTTAAGGGGAGAATTAGCACAGGACATTTTTGTTAGGGGGAGTGTCTATATTTTGAGGGATGTAGTGAGGATTTTATGTATTTTTCTTTTCTTTTATCTTTAGTTACATTATCCTTTTGTACACTAGTCTTGTGACCATTTATTTATGACATACATTGTATTTATTTCTCATTTATATATATGATGATGTATGTTGTTATTCACCTATCTCTCCATGTGTTGTTTCTCTTCTATCTTTATACTCATGTTTCTTTATTTATGCAATCCTTTATTCCTGTTTTCACACTAAGATGCGTTGATGAGTTTTATTTAAAGTGTTTCAGAAAGACAGGTTGTGAAAATCTATCATGCCATGAACTCTCTTCTTGCAAAAATTTTCAAGAGTTTGTGTTAGGATTAGATTTTATTATATTTAACAAGTGATTATGAGTTTAGTGATTTAAGACTTCTCTCATATTTCATTTGTTTGTTGTGGTTTAGTCACGAATTGCCAAAGGAGAAAATTGTTAGGACATATGTGGATATTGTTAGAGACATATGTTATGTAAATTGGCTAATCTTTTGACAAAACACACTTTACTTATAATTGGGTAGATCTAGGATAGGTTTGGTATTTCATGGAATAAGAGTTCAAGTTTAGTATTGAAGTCATGCAAATCTATCTAAGAAACAAGTGAAGAAGTGTTGTTCATTAAAGCTCAACGGATAACTTGATAGATTCATATCTATTGAGGTTTAATGATGGAGCTTGACAGTAGCTGTAAGAGACCTTGGCAAAAGCGTCCCTCGAAAAAGAGATTCAGGTATCTTCTTAGGACACCTTTCTTTTTGGGTAAGTGGTATAAAGTCGCCATTAATTTTTTTATACAAAAAAGAAAAAGAAAAAAAATACTATGACTAAATAGTTCCATTCATTGATTGAATAAAAAATTACATATCTAGAAAATTGAAAAGTTACATAGCTTTGGGTCCTAGTTACAATGTACCAAATATTTACATGGCATTTTGTCCTAGTTATATTCTACCCAAAACAACCTTCTCTAGTTGGTGATTGAAGTCGCGTATTGGGATCTACGCAATTGGTTAGTCACGTACTGGGAGCTGTGCATCAAAAGGACAAATTGTCACTATAGAATAAGTCCAATTAGGGTAAGGGTTCAACTGTAGGTTGGTATAAGGTATTGAGATTCCTTTACTTGTAACCGCTTGTTGTGATAATAGTGAAATTTCGGGAGTGGTGACCTTAAAATCACCAAGTGGGGTTTTCGCCGTGTTGGTTTTCCCCATTTGTAAACAAATCACCATGTCAATTTAATTTCTGCTGCACTTAGTTTAATTGGTGATTTGTTTGTGCTACCACACGTTTACATGTTAATTTGATTAATTAATAAACTTGACTAATTAATCAATTAATTCATCACAAGGGGTCAATTCATTTTTGGCCTATCAAATAAAAAAAAAAAGTTTCTTTGACAACAAAATAATTAGATCTGGTTTGTATATGTTAAAAAAAGAATGAAAAAGATTTTTTAAGAAGAGAGTTTCACTCATAATCTAAATTTATGCAACATGAGTTAAAGAAAAGAAACACAAATACAATCATGTTTAATCTTTTTCTTTATTTCAAATTTGCATGTATTAAAGAAAAATCAGATCTGTATCTAAGAAAGATACAAATCAATTTTTAATTGAGAAAAAATCAGATCTTCATCTAATGAAGATGCAGATCCGTTTTTATTTTGAGAAAAAGTTAGATCTACATCTTTTAAAGATGCAAATCTATTTTTGTTTTGAGAAAAAATCAGATCTACATCTTATAAAGATGCAGATCTGTTTTTATTTTGTGAAAAAGTCAGATCTACATCTTATAAAGATGCAGATCTGTTTTTATTTAGAGAAAAAGTCAGATCTACATCTTATTAAGATGCAGATTTGTTTTTATTTTGAGAAAAAGTTGGATCTACATTTTATAAAGATGCAGATCTGTTTTTATTTTGAGAAAAAGTTGATCTACATCTAAGAAAGATGTAGATTCGTTTTATTTTGATGAAAAAAACACTCAGATCTACATCTAAGAAAGATGTATATCCGTTTTATTTATTAAAAAAAATTAATTTAGTACATGTAGATCTCCAAAACTAAGAGACTGATTATATTAATGATAAATGAATCTAAAGCATATTATGATAATCTGAATTAACAAATTAGAACATGAATATTTAAAACAAGAAAGCAAGCATCATCATGATGAAAGAGCATAAGAACAAAAGGGTTAGAAAGCAACCTCTTGCATGAGCACTCTTCTACTTGAGAGGATATTTTAGGGTTCAAAGAAACTTGTTCAGCTATCTTTGAAACCTAAAAACCCTAATTCTTCTAGCAAATCTCAAAGAGGATCAATTAATCTGAACAATTTGTGAGTCTCCAAAATGTATGCCTCTCAGAGCGTAAAAAAAAAAAAAAAGGTGTTGAATTATAAGGTTTAGTCTTTATTTATAGAGGCCAGAAGACTCTAAAAAAATAGGCATGGATGATTAGGGTTTGAATCTAGACGCATCCTTTTGTAAAAAGGTCGAAAAGGATGAGTCTTATCGTCACCCGAAGGCTGTTGGGCCAAAGCCCATCACAAGAAAATTCGGCACTCCAAAAGTGCCGAATTGGCCCTATGGCTCCGAACACTCTTTCGTGTTCAGGTGCCATTTGGACTCCTCTTCTAGAATTTTTTGGCCGGTCCTTGTACCTAGACACATTTTCATCTTCCGTCTATGATTTTTCATCTCTTTTTCAGTATAATTCAGGCTATTTAAGAACAATTATCTTGAAGATAAATATCTTAAAATAAATCTTGATAAAGTTCAGATTATCCACAATTTTATTGTTATCTAACCATCCCTTTTATTATCATGCATGCATCCCTATTTTAAACACTAATTATCAACCTATCACATAATTATCTAATTAATTTTAATTGTCTAACTACCTATAATTAATTTAAAATAATCGTGTTTGGTCGACCTTACCTAGACATAATGCATGTTGACCGTGCAAACTTGATCATGCGAAATCTTTCAATCCGATGGTCCTATTTGAAAACCGGAAATGCCGTTGGGATCGTTATAATCTTAGGATCATTTTTATGATATGCAATGAATGAATTAATGCATGTAATGCAAGAACAAATTGATGCATGTATTGCAATTATAATTTTTAGGGCACATGAATTGGTCTTTCAAATCATTCTCCTTGATTAAATTTTGGGTGCAAAATTGAGTGTCTACAGTAGCTAGACAGAAGCTGTATCTGTCGAGAATTACGAAATTCAAATTTTCAGATCTGATTTCATGCATATCCATGTGTGTTTGTGTAAGGTTTCTTTTCTCACAACCCTAGACATATATAAGAATTATTTTAAGGATTGTCAAAGGTGATGTAAAGTGATGCAACTCAATGCAAATTGATTGTGCACGTAAATTGTGATCGGAGACAGAATTTGCCCCAGTTCATCATATTCCTTGTAGAAGCTACTGCATCTTTGCGCCAAGGGTTTTGTAACCAATGAGCTTCTTGATATTCATCGTTGGATGAACTGAAGAACTTTGCAACCAACATCTTCCTTAAGTTGGTGTGTTAGTCACGTATTTGGATCCATGCATCAATTGGTTAGTCACGTACTGGGAGCCATGCATTGAAAGGAGAGATTGTTACTACATCACAAGTCCAATTGGGTATTGGGGTAAGGGTTCAATTGTATGTTGGTATTAGGTACTGGGATTTCTTTTACTTGTAACCGTTTGTTTTGATAATAATGGATTCTTAGGAGTTATGACCTTAAATTCAACCAGTGGGGTTTTGCCTCGGTGGTATTTCCCATTCGTAAATAAATCACCTGTGTCAAATTTATTTTCCACTGCATTTAACTTACTTGGTGATTTGTTTGTGCTACCACACTTATTGCATGTAATTGAATCTAATTAATTCACTTGGTTAATTAATTGATTAATTTTACCAAATGGGTCAATACATTCTTGGCCTATCAAAACTGAAGAGAATATAATTGCCAATATCGAAAAGAACACACTACCATGGTATTTATCTTGATGTCGTTTTTTTAAGGAAAAATGAAATTAGATATTATTTTTATGTGATGCATTGAACTAGTTACAAAGGTGGAAAAATTGATGATGACATGGCTACTAAAAAATTATAATTAAAATGCCATGTCAGCATCTAAATTAAAAAACAAAAAACAAAAAACAAAAAAATTTCTTAGTTATTTTTATTTTTAAAGAAAGAAAGAAAATAATGCTTCGAAATCACAACCAAGAACACTCATATTATCTTCTCTACAAACCATAACCAGCCAAAACCTAGAAATTCAACTCATACATTAAAGCTCTCTTCACCAGAAATTTCATTTGTAAACCCACATCAAAGAAATAAGAAAACCCACTGAAATAGTCATTCAAACAAAAAACCCAAACCATCCATATGCTCAAAGAATACCAAGTGGACCCAAGAGCTCAACATCTCCAACAACATAGAAGGTTGGACAAAGAAGGAGAGGAAGAAGCAAACTCAAATACTAACAGTGACCCAAAGGCCAAAACCCCACTTCATAAACCCGAGAACAAATCAAAGATTTCTCACAACTAAAAGAAAACCAACCCATTATATCAACCAACATGGAGATATTTATATTAAAAGGCAAAATGAAATACAAAATGAGTTTTAGTCGTAGATAAGAAAAACAAGAGGAAAAATTGAAAATAAATTAAAAAAAGAAAATAATAAAGAAAAGTAGAGGGATATAAGGAGCGATGGCTATAGTTGGTGATGGCGATGCCGTCGTGAAACCGTTGTTTGTTATGGTGGATCTTGTAGAGAGACAAGCCATGGCTAAGCTCATGAACTTGAGAGAGAGAGAGAGATCCACCCTATTGTGTTTGGTTTTAAATTTGGGTTTGAAATCTGGGTTGTGTTTGGTTGCAAAGAAAGTGCAAGAAAGTCTAGAGAAATTGTTTTAGTTCACAACCTTCAATTATTTTATTTTATTTTTTAGATGTGATTTTTTTAATTCGTGGCCTTCTTTTAATAATAACTAAATGTATTTTTATTGTCTTACTAGCCATGTATGCTGTCAACTATGTAAGCTATTTGCCAATTAGGCAATTTCGTTAGTGAGTTAATGGTAGAGACCAAATTAATTGCATGTTAAAAATAATAGAGACTAAATTGACTACTATCAAAATGTAGGGACCAAATTGATTGCGGCCCTAAAATGTAGGGATGAAAATGGCGTTTTTGTCTATATTTTATTAGATTTTGTATATAATTAGGTTTCTCATGGACTAGCCTAGAAAAAATTAGGCGAAAAGCACATTTTAGTCCCCTACATTTTCAGGCGATTTCCATTTTAGTCCCTAAATTTTATTTTTACTGTTTTTAGTCCCTATCCTGAAAAACGCTTTTATTTTGGTCCTTGCCGTTACATCAGAAACGGAAATTGCATAGCTGGCAAACGGCATGCACTGTTGGCCTGACGTGGCCATTAAAATAATAATAAAAAATGCCACGTCAGCATTTAAATAAAAAAAATTAATTTATTAATTTTAACTAAATAAAAAAAATTAAAACAGAATTAAAAACTAAAAATCATATGAATTGAGATCTAAGTGTGTCTTGAACAAGAACAACAAGAACACAAACTCAAATCCAAGAACACAAACCCAGAAATTAAAAAAACAAACAAAAAAAAGAAGAAGGTATTTTTTAGTATTTATCCACCTGACACTTCTTCTATTAACTAAAACTAGAACCGGATAATAAAAAAACTCTCCTTCCCCGAAAACTCATCTCTCAAAAACGTTAGTCCCCAAAAACCATCTCCCCTAACACTATTGAAAAAACAATCATTAGCGTAAAAGAAAAACCCAAACTGAAAAACCCTTTTGAACCCATAGCTAACGCATCAATTTCTGGGTTTGGATCGTCGAATCCATAGATCTCAGTCTCTCTATCCTTCCTCATTCTCAGATCGGAGCTTACTTTTTTTTTTTTTTTTTTTTTTTTTTTTTTTTGTGGAGAACCAAACGGTCCTCACTCTCAAATCGGCATGGAGCTTAGATCAGTGTGGATTGTGAGATATCTCCATTGAGTGAAACGGAAAAAAAATCAGTAAGTTGTGGTTTGGGTAAGTGATTGTTCTAATTTGGTATTTGTTGGGTGGTGGATTTCTGGGTTGATCTGAGCGTGACCGAAGCTGGGTGTGTGCTGTGATGTGTGCGTGGGTTTGGATCGGTGGGTTTCTCAGTGGGTTTCTAGGTTGATCTGGGCGTGACCGAAACTGGGTGTGTGATGTGATGTGTGCGTGGGTTTGCATCGGCGGAGGTTGGAGTGGGTTTGAACTAATGCTTTGTTGGTTTTTTTTTTTTTTTTTTTTTTTTTTTTTTTTTTAATTTCTGGTTTTGTGTTCTTGGATTTGAGCTTGTGTTCTTGTTGTTCTTGTTCAAGACATACTTAGATCTTAATTCATATAATTTTTAGTTTTAAATTCTGTTTTTTAATTTTTTTATTTAATTAAAATTAATAAATTAATTTTTTTAATTTAAATGCTGAGGCATTTTTTATTATTATTTTAATGGCCACGTCAGGCCAACAGTGCATGCCGTTTGCCAGCTGTGCAATTTCCGTTACATCAGTAACGGCAGAGACCAAAATAAAAAGCGTTTTTCAGGATAGGGACTAAAAACGGTAAAAATAAAATTTATGGACTAAAATGGGAATCGCCTGAAAATGTAGGGACTAAAATGTGTTTTTCGCCAAAAAATTACTAGTAAGAGGTATATGCTTGTTTTATTATACGGTAATGGAAAGGAATCATGATGAAAAGAGTAGTGAAAAATCTTTCGAAAAGCTAATCCAATCTAGTACCATATTATTATATACAAATATATGTCAAGATATTTATTAAAAAAGAGTTTAAGAATAATAGATTTTCTCATATCACAATGGCACAAGAAAGAGCTCTACAAGACACAAATACAACAAACATGACCTCCCCCATAAATTTTTATCAAAATGAAAAAAAAAAAAAATCCAAAAATGTTTTTATAACAATTTCTTGAGACCACCTTTATTTACTCACATACAACTCACAAGCTCTTTTTCATTTAAGTAAACTTGCTAGATACAGACCGACGATAGCAATGTCCTTTAAGTGCTTAGTAGATTTGGCAATGGGATTGGTCTTGCCATAATTCTCGTACACGTAATCGCAATCATCGTAGAGTAATTTGGTGTTATTGATGTTTCTCGTCAGGATTTCGTAGTTACCATCCTCGAGGCCATTCAAGGCGCGTTTGACGTTAGAGACGGCAACAATAAAATCTGATATGCATCTATCAATTTCGACGGACTTGGCTTGCTTTTGAGCCACCACCTTTGCAACTTTGGTCTCGTAAACCAATTTGTGACAGGCTGCAACCGAGGCATTATGAGGGTCAGTCCGAGTATAAACAATTGAATAACAGACTTGCTTATTAGGAGAATTGTCGCATAGGCCAACGCCATGAGCCTGGCCAGTGAAGAGGATGACGGCTGTCGCTAAAAAGACATAAGAGAAAAAGGTGTAGTCCTTGAAAACCATGGTTTTTGTTAGATTTAATAACTACAAGGCTTTCTCTATTGTTGGGGTTCAGTGAAGAACTTATGATATGGTTGGGAAGTGATTTATACAATTTTCAGAAGGCTCTTTATAGAAGAGAAATGTTATGTCAATATTTTCTACGGCGAAGTGTTTGACTAAAAACCACCTTAACATTTTTTTTTAATGAATTGAGAGGAAAAGAAGGGTTGGTTTGTGAGGCTTACCTTGATTATAGAGAAAAAATTTTGGGTTTGTTATTTTCTTTTTTAAGGAATAAATTGAAGTGACAAGTTGGACATATTTTGGCTCAAATAATTACTCAACATCGATGTGGTTATCAACACAAGTTAGCTATCTATAGTGGAATTTAAAATTAGAGGGGATAAAAATTTTGATGGGCCTTTTTAAGATTTTACTATCAAAGATCATTTCTCTTTTTGATGAAACATCAACAATTTTTGAACAATATGGGCAATTCCAATTTTCCGTCTCACTTTTTTTTTGTTTCATTTTATACTCCATTAATCACTATTTGTTATGTATTCATTTAATTTTCCTTATAAAATAACTAAAGTTAAAAAATGAATAAAATAAAAAAAGAATAATCAACCACATGGCAAGTTTTGATTAGTGGAACACAAAAATTGCCACAGAGAATTTTTGTTCCACTTATATAAGGTACTGGGATTCATTTACCTGTAACCACTTATTGTGATAATAGTGAATTCTCAGGAGCGGTGACCTTAAAATCACTTGGTGGTGTTTTTGCCTTGGAGGTTTTCCCTATTCGAAAACAAATCACCTTTTCAACTTTATTTTCCACTGCATTTTACTTTAGTTGGTGATTTGTTTATGCTGCCACGTACATTGCATGTTGAATTGATTAATTAATAAACTTAGCTAATTAATCAATTAATCCATCACAAGGGGTCTATACATTCTTGGCCTATTAAGTGGTATCAGAGCAGGCACACTCTGATTAGGTTTTAATCTTTGCTGTGTGATCCATTGACCCCTGTTTGTCATGGATAGAGGATAGTCACTCATTATACCTCTTTTATTTGATGGTACTAACTATGCATATCGGAAAGTACGCATGAGAACTTTCTTGCAGTCTTTAAATGAGAAAGTGTGGCAAGCTATGGAGATAGGCTGGACCAAGTCGAAGGAAGTGCCGGCCGATTGGGATGATTTGTAGATTAAGGCGACAAAGTTCAACAGTAGGACATTGAATGCTTTATTCAGTGCGGTCACGAATAAGGAGTTCAAGAAGATATCCTCTACAAAAACTGCTAAGGAAGCATGGACCATTCTCCAAACAACCTATGAGGGAACAAAGGTTGTCAAGGACTCAAAACTGTAGAGGCTCACTACTAGTTTTAAGGAGATTAAAATGGAGGAGGATGAGTCATTTGTTCAGTTCTATGCCAAGCTCAAGGACATAGTGAAATCAACTTTTAATCTTAGTGAAACCATTCTCGAACCTAAGATTGTGAGAAAGGTGCTCAGATCTCTACTCGAGAGATTTCATGCCAAGATCACTGCTGTTGAGGAATCAAAGGACATTGACAAAATTCCTTTGACAGAGTTGGTTGGCAATCTACAGACCTATGAGTTGGGTTTGACAAGGATAGGGAAATCTAGTAAGGGAAAGAGCATGGCACTGAAGGCAAAGAGTAGTGACACAGATAAGTCTTCCGAAGATGAAGATTCTAAAATGAAGTCCGACATTACTAGGTAATTCAAGAAGTTCATGAAGAATGCCAATGCAAAAGGCTTCGACAAGGATCGTAGGTAATTGAGTTCTTCTCAGTCTAAGAGCCAACACAAAGGGAAGAAGGATGTTAGGGATGACAGTCAGTACACTAATCCCTCAGGACCCAAGTGTTTCGGGTGTCAAGGTTTTGGTTAAATGAAACAAGAGTGCCTTACTTATCTCAAGTCCATTGGGAAAAGCAAGGCACTTGTTGCAACTTTGAGCAACAACGAACCTGAGGATGATTCCGAAAAATGAAGATGACAGAATCCTAAATGCCTTCACCACCACTGTCAATCCTACTAAGGGGATTATAGAAGATGAGGATGAAGAAGAGGACTTGGAGTAGTCAAAGTTTGAAAAGATGGATGAACAAGATGACATCCATATAGCCTATGCAAAGTTATACAAGGTCTCGGAAAAGGATGAGAAGTTGTATCGGTTGGCCACCAAGAAGCTTAGTGATGTGGAGCTCGAACGAGAAGAAATCTCCACAAAATTTGATGAAGCCAATCAAACTATTGGAGCATTGAGGTTTGAGAACAATTTCTTGGTTGAAAAGACCAAAAAGCTTGAGGCGGAACTATTCCAAATCAGAGCTCAGTTGGAGAGGACTTCAAGTGCAAAGCTTGGTGAGATGCTTAGTATGCAGAAATCTACCTCTGATTGAACTAGTTTAGGGTATGATTTCAAATGTATAAAGAGCAAGGCTATGCGTAATTAGATTATGCATGTTTTATAATTTAAAAACCTTTCTTTTAAAACATCTAGTGGGAGAGAGATACAAGGGTTGGATCTCACGGCCTCCCTTATCGGTTCAAAGTAGTGTGAAATATATATTTTGTCTTTACTTCGAGCTTAGTATTCCATGTGGAGAGTATTTATTTCATGGTCCTACAAGATTGAATTTCTTGGTTTATAGTGGTTTGATCAAACACCTTATCTTAGCTTTGAGCTTTACATTCCATGCGGAGGGTGTTTTTATCATGGTACTACAAGATAAGCCTGTTAGGGGTATGAAATGTGGCTACACATGATTCTAGATAATGGTGGACACTAGACTAAATATTATAGTATCCTCTATGCTGAGTTCTTACTATTAATATTCAGAGGCCAAGTGTATAACGGCATATTATTAGTGTTTGATAAGAGTTATCATGATAGCAATAATAATGAGAATAGTTCTCAATCAATCATAGTATTTAATGTTCACTCTATGCTAAGGGATATTGAATATGGGATTGGGTTGTCATTGCATATATTATATTATGGTTTTATTAAGGTTCCAACTATATAATATTCATGTTTATTATTTTCAGATTTGATCATGGCATCATTTAGCCCACTTGTTACTATTCTTAAACAAAACAAAATGACTGGATCCAACTATGTTGACTAGAAAAGAAATTTGGACATTGTTCTTATAGCCGAAAAGCACAAATATGTGCTTACTCAACCATGTCCTAGCTTTCCTTCATTAGATGCACATCCTCAGGAAAAACGGAGATATGATCATTGGTAGAAATCTAATGAAATGGTCAAGTGCTACATCCTAGCATCTATCTCAAATGTTCTACAACATCAAATGCAGGATGTAGAACTAGCTTCGGACATTGTGCTAAGTCTGAAGGAGATGTTTGGTGAGCAATGCTGTTCTGCAAGGCAAGAAAATATAAGGCAAATTTATAATACCAAAATGGCTGAAGGTACTTCAATAAGGGAGCATTGTCTTAAGATGATCTCCAATCTGATACACTAGAACTTTTAGGTGCCGATATTGATGGAGAATCCCAAGTGGATATGATACTCCAGTCACTACCATATCATTCAAGGAATTCAGACTCAATTATAATATGAACAAAAAGATTTATTCATTTTCTGAATTAATGAATGAATTGGTAGCGGCAGAAGGCATTCCTAGTACATCTAGTGTTAATGGCAATATGGCTGAAGCTTCTACTTCTCAACCTAAGTCGAAAGGCAAGGGTAAGAAAAAGAAGAAGGACTTCACCAAGCAAAAGGGTAAACAAATTACCTTAGGGATTGCCAACGAAGGAAAGAAGATCAAAGGAAAGTGTTTCCATTCTAGTGAGAAAGGACATTGGAAGAGGAATTGTCCAAAATTTAGAGCTGCCAATAATAAGGATATGAAAAGTTCATTCCTTCTTGAAATATGTTTAGTACAAAATCCCACAGATTCCTGGTGTGTGGATTTAGGTTGTACTAATTATATTTGCATTTCTTTGCGGGGGTTCCAGGAGACCAAAAAGCTTAATGAAGGGGAGTTGTTTCTTACTTTGGTTGATGGGAGCAGGATTTTAGTTGTAGCTATTGAAGTGTTTAATTTATGCTTTGAGTCTAAGGTTTTAATATTGAAAGACTGTCTATATGTCCCTAATGTTTGTTGGAATTTAATTTCTACAACTTATTTGGGTAAACATGGATATTGTGTTATCCTTAAAGACAATGTTGTAATAAAGAAGGGTAAAGTGTTTATCTGTTTTGGCAATATTGTGGATGGTCTTTATATTTTAACTCTTGATAAGCATGAATTATATAGCTCTAAATTAGATAATAATTCACATGTAAAATCATTAAAGAGAAAGTTTTCTTCTACTAATGATGCATATCTTTAGCATTTATGCTTGGGTCATATTAATTCAAATAGGATTCAAAGACTAATCAAAGATGGTCTCTTAGAGTCATTAGATTTTGATGGATTTCTAGTTTGTGAATCTTGTTTGGAGGGTAAAATGACCAAACAACCTTTTAATGTAAAAGGTAGAAGAGCCCAAGAGTTGCTAGAACTAGTACATTCAGATGTATGTGGTCCTACGTCAATCCAAGCAAGAGGTGGATATGAGTATTTCATTACTTTCACTGATGATTACTCTAGATTTGGTTATGTGTACCTAATGAAATGGAAGTTCGAAGCCTTTGAAAAGTTCGAAGAGTTTAGGGCTGAAGTTGAGAATCAATTGGGTAAATGCATAAAGGCCATTCGATCTGATCGTGGTGGCGAATACCTTCTTGGAGATTTTAAGGATTACTTAACTGAAAATGGGATTGTATCCCAATTGACTGTACCTGGAACTCCACAACAAAATGGTGTAGTGGAAAGAAGGAATAGGACTCTTTTAGATATGGTTAGATCCATGATGAGTTATTCGACTCTACCGATTTCCTTTTGGGGATATGCCTTAAATACTGCAATGTATCTTCTGAATTTAGTACCTTCGAAGTCTGTTCTAAAACACCTGTAGAGTTGTGGAATGGGCATAAACCTAGTATGAGACATCTCCATATTTGGGGTTGTCCAGCACATATGTTAAAAGGAAAGTCTGACAAGTTACAGTCTAAAACAGAAGTTGTTTTCTTTGTAGGGTATCCAAAAGGAACTGTTAGAGGTTTATTCTATAGTCATAAAGATAATAAAGTGTTTGTTAGTACAAATGCTAAATTCATGGAAAATGACTATATAAATGATTATAGTTCTAGCAGTAGAGTTGTTTTGGCTGAAATGAATGAACCTATAAATGAACAACCAATGGATGACACTAGGGATGATGTGGTTGTACTGGATACACCACAAGATACTACTCGTGAGATGACTAGTACACAGGAGCCTTATTGTAAGGCCACCTATAAGGTTTATAGGTCTGGGAGAAACTTATGAAGCTATCTTAGAAGAGGCTGAAACTAATCCTTACACTTATGAAGAAGCAATGAATGATATATATGCATATCATTATGTCAAAGCTATGAAATCAGAATTAGATTCCATGTATTCCAATCAAGTTTGGGATATTGTAAAGGCACCTAACGGCATTAAACCTGTTGGTTGTAAATGGGTTTACAAAAGGAAGAGAGAGATAGATGGAAAGGTTGAAACCTTTAAAGCAAGGCTAGTGGTGAAAGGGTATACACAAAAAGAAGGTATTGATTATGAAGAAACCTTTTCATCAGTAGCAATGCTTAAATCTATCAAAATTCTCTTATCCATTGCTGCTCATTATGATTATGAGATTTGGCCAATGGATGTCAAGACTGCATTTCTTAATGGCAATCTTGAAGAGGAAATCTATATGATGCAATTGGAAGGTTTCATAGCAAAGAACCAAGAGCATATGGTATGCAAGTTGAAAAGGTCCATTTATGGACTTAAGCAAGCATATAGGTCATGGAACATCAAATTTGATCAAGCAATCAAGTCATTTGGTTTTGAGCAAAATCTTGATGAACCATGTGTATACAAAAGACATTAAGATAAAGTAGTAATGTTCCTAGAGCTTTATGTCGATGATATTCTACTCATTGGAAATGATGTAGGGGTAATGTCATCAGTAAAGGTTTGGTTGTCAAGCCAATTTGATATGAAGGACTTGGGTGAGGCTAACTTTATTCTAAGGATCAAGCTTTGACGAGATCGCAAGAATAAGATGTTAGGCTTATCACAAGCTAGGTATATAGATAAGGTTCTAGAATGGTTTAGCATGCAAAACTCCAAGAAAGGATTACTTCCTTTCAGACATGGAGTTCCTCTATCTGATGACAAAAGGCCTAAGACTTAAGAGGAATAAAATATGATGAGACAAGTTCCTTATGCTTCTACAGTGGGAAGTCTCATGTATGCCATGCTTTGTACTAGACAAGATATATGTTATTTAGTTGGCATGGTCAGCCGGTATCAATCAAATCTAGGACCAAAACATTGGCAAGCTGTAAAGCATATTCTTAAGTATTTACAGAGAACGAGAGATTATATGCTTGCGTTACCAGTGTGAGGATTTAATTTCCATTGGCTATACAAATTCAGATTTTCAATTCAGATCTTGACTTCAAAAAGTCCACTTCAGGTTGTGTGTTCATCTTGGGAGGTGGAGCCATAAGTTGGAGGAGTGTTAAGCAATCTTGTAATGCGGACTTCACCAACGAAGTTGAATATGTTGCCGCTTGTGAGGCGGCAAAAGAAGCTGTTTGGCTCAAGAAATTCCTTTTTGATCTTGGTGTTGTGAGAATGGAGCAAGTTCCTATCACATTTTTTTTGCAACAATAGTGGAGCGGCTGTACAATCCAAAGATCCAAGGAATCACAATAGCGGAAAGCACATTGTGAGAAAGTCACATCATTCGAGACATTGTTACTTGTGGAGATGCAGTGGTAGCAAAGATTGTAAGTGCAAATAATCTAGTAGATCCCTTTACCAAAGCCATGCCTTAAAGGACTTTTGAGTCACATTTGGAAGGAATCGATGTTAGATTAGTGCACAATAGTCTTTAGGGCAAGTGGGAGATTGTTAGAATTAGTGCCCTTAAATCCTATTGTATGATGCTATGTATGTTATTATGTATGACATTATGTAAAACTTAATGTTGTGATTAATAAAGTTGTTTAATTATTATCTAAAATAATGTTAACATGAATATTCGTACATTATCATATAGTCCATGAGATGCATAGTATGTGATCTATGTGAAAAGTCACAGAAGATATAAATCACAAGTTCTTTGTAAACTAAAAATTTTAGTTCGTAGTCAGTTATGAAATTGGGCATTTCATCTGCGAAGACTATAACATATCAACTAAGATGATTTGTCTTGATCATGGAAGTGGAGACTTCTAGTTGATATGTTGATATGTTTTAAGAGTTAAGACATATTGAACTAGACCGCTGTGAGATTTATTATTCTCCTAATGACTGTCAAATGAATAATAAATCTCACGACTTCTATTTACATGAACTCTTAATCTTGAGAGAATAATGGATCTAATCATGAAGTGTAGGTTGCTTTCATATATCATGAGTGAGATCTAAAGTAACGGTCAAAACCTCAGTATGTTGGATAGACACATTTAGTGTTGATGGAACATATATTCTCAAGATGGAATTCATAGTCTCTTAACAGAGATACAAAATATTCCCTTGAGATAAGTTTAATGGGTTTGTTATTCAGAATGTTAGGCCTAACTACTTTAGTAAAGAGTTACTAAAGTATATATTTATGAAATTGGATTTCATAAATATATGATGAATAACTTAAAGGATTAAACCGGGTACTCAAGGATTAAGATATAGTAATCTATAAAGTGGCAGTCTACATTAATGACTTTGTATTACTATGAATATTTTATGAAGGGATTGCATGTACAATAAAGTCTTGGGATATAATTTATTAATAAGACCTAGAGTGCAATTATATTTATATAGTAGTATTAAATATAATTAATGGTAACTTTGGACTTGTCAAGAGTTGACAGAAAAGCTTAAGGCCCATTGGAGCTACAGTCTTATTTGTTCCCTTTGGGTCCCATTTCAAGCCACATACTAAAGCCCAATTGGAAAGGCCCAAAAGGTTAGCCTAATTAGATAATCAGTTATAAGGAGAGAAACATATAGAATTTTGAAGGTACATGAAATGGTTTGTATGTGAGTATTGGACACTCTCTAATTCTCTCTTAAACATACACATATAATTGATTTAGAGACCACACTTCTTGGGTACAAGTGGAATTGGAGTGAAGATTAAAAGTGTTCCCAAGTACTTCTAATATTTGTTTAGAAATTCACCACACCAAGGTACACTCTCTTGTTCTTATATTCCGAATCTTACATAGTACATGTTATCAATTGCGAATGAAGTAGATCCATTAATATTCCGCTGCGTATGTTTTGTATGCGATACAAACATGTATTTTCCTTGCATTTTTACTTTGGTATGATCTCTTTTCTATCTTTTTATCATACATTTCATGCATTTTGATCTAACTTTTGGGGTTTTTGAATTTTTTTTGGGTTTTTCAAAATTGATGAAGTTTTTGTGATATTTTTGGGATGGGTTTTGTTTAAATGATCTTAAATGTTCATGCATTGCATCATATTTGCATTTTAGATGTGTGTTTACTATATTGAAATGATGTGTTCTAGTTGCATTGGATTGGGTTAAGCCCATGATGTTTTTATTGTTGCATGTCACATGCTCATGCATTTTTCATGCATACGTACCTTTTTTTCTATCTTATTAATTCTAATCTGTGTTGGTACTTTTCTGCTTATCTCTCTCTTTCTTTCTTTTGGTTAGTTGCTCTATGGCACCTAAACGTAAGTCTACTCCATCCCGGAACCCTCTTCGTTCCAGGGCATCTACTCCTGATTCTACCCCCTCTCACATTTGGTTCCGTGATGAGAAGGCCCATACGGACTTCTCAGAGAACTTTTCAAGGCACGGCATTAATTCGGAATGCCAAGTCATCTTATCAAACTTTTCTGATACTAACCTTTCCACTATCATCTATAGTAGAGGTTGGGAGTCAATTTGTGGCATCTCGGTCAATTGTCCCTCTATGGTCATATAGGAGTTTTACTCTAACATGCACAGATTTGATTATTTTGTACCTCAGTTTAACACTTGTGTTCGAGGTATGTGCGTTGTAGTCACTTTGGATTTTATATCTAAAGTGCTACACATATCAAGGGTAGCACATCCTGACTACCTCGACTGTGATAGTCTTAGGACTGTGTCCAAAGATGAACTCTCATCTCTTTTCTGTGAGACACCTTCATCTTGGGGTGACCGTCAAAACACCCCTTGCTCAGGCTTTGCAAAAGGTCCGAGGTTCCTTAACATGGTGATGACATTTGTTCTTTATCCCTTTTTTCACTATAACTCCATTACTAAGCCTTGTGCTCGATTTTTGTTATCCCCCATTAAGCGGTATACCATAGATTTTCCCTTTCACTTCATACTATCCCTTATAAATGTCTATAAGAATATGGTGACCTGTGATAAGCTCATTTTTCATTCAGGTATCACGTGGATTCTCTGCCATGTGACCATCTCCTATCTTGAATCTACACGCTTCTTTGCCATGTGTGCCATAGATGCAGAAACCGTTCGACGAAGTGAGGCCCCGCTTCGACCCAAGCGGCCACGGACCAAGACGGTGAATCCTCCAGCTTCTTCAACTCCATCCACCGTCGCTCCTTTTTCTTCTATGGGTGGAGTGACTGTCGAGGCCATCATGGCACCGTTTGTGTGCATGGATGCTCGCCTTGACATTCTCAGTGATGAGTTATGTCTGGTGAACACCCATGTTGGTCATGCGATAATAGGTTGTAAAGACTTGGATGAGATCAAAATCCAAGAGCTAATTGGATCTCTCCAAACATATGAGCTAGGACTGCCTTCTCATAAATCGAGCAAATCACTTGCTTTTAAAACCATCATCGAGAGAATGGACAACTCCTTCGAAGAGGATGATGTGGAGAAGGAAGTATCATTCCTTGCAAAGAACTTCTAAAAATTTTTGAAGATGAAAAACAGTGGGAAGCCTTTCAACAAAGGGAAGTTTTCATCTTATAAGGGTGATAGGAAGGAATTATGAGAAGGAGCCTCAATCTACTCAAGGAATCACTTGCTTCGAGTGCAATGGACATGGACATGTTAAAAGAGAATGTCCTAATTATTTGAGAATGAAGGTCAAGGCATATGCCATAACTCTTAGTGATTCGGATTCTTCCAATTCAGATTCGGAGGATAGCAGTGATGAAGAAGGGAATTTCTCAGCATTTATGACTATTGCTCATGTTGAATCTTCAGAGGGCTTGAATTTGCTTGTGCAAGAACTTAGGAAGCATAGTGATGAGGAATCCATGGGAATTGTAGAAGAATTGGATGTTGAAGTACATAAAGATATAGCCGGTCTTCGAGAGAATTACAAATCTCTCCTTGAAAAGTCAGGAGAGTATGCAAAGGTGGCCAAGGTGGCTGTGAAGAAGATGAAGAAAGCAGAGGAGGACTATAGAAGTCTTCTAGTGCATTATAAGGAGGCCAAATGTGAAATAGAAACGTTGAATGGAGAACTGACCGAAGCCTACTCAAAGATAAAATTTCTTGAGCTTGAAGTGGTTCAAGCCAATGCCAAAGTAGAGCAAGTCTCCTCCAAGAAGCTCAATGAAGTCCTTTCTCATCAAAAACCTTTCTCTGACAAAACCGGATCGAGATACACCAGAGAAAGTAGTTCAGCTGTGAATATCTCCAAAGAAGTGAAATTTGTGAAGGTCAAAGAGCCAGTTGTAGTTGCCCCTACTATGGAGAAGGCAAAGGTTGAGAAAAAGAAGAATGTGGCTGACCAAAGGATGTTGAACAAGCCTCGCAACCAATCAACGTTCAGGTCTGAAGCCAATGGGAGATCACCTTCAAAATCACAAAGAGGTTCAAGAACGAACCATATATGCCATCATTGTGGACTTCAAGGACACACTAGACCTAATTGTTATAAGCTGAGAGCATTGACTAATGCTAGGGATCAAAGGTCAAGAGTACCAAAAGATGACAAGAGGAATTGGGCTGTTGGGCAACCAAGAAGTCAAAATGGAGATTCCGATGTGATGGACATAATGAAGATGATTGAAGCATTCACCACATGTTTGGCAAACTTCAACAGCAGGTTTGAAGAACACAATTCACGTACCCAATCCTATAGGGATATCACCCCAAACACACATGATGTGTGGGTGAAGAGGGGTACTCATGCATGATTATCTTCTATGTCCATGCATCAATACTTCCAATGCTTAGGATCATAGGTTCATGCATCATATCATGCATATTATTTCTATTTTTAGCATGTTTCTCTTACAAGTTTTGCTCTTACTTGTTATTGCTCTTATTTTTCTTGTTATGTTTTTTATTGTGTCCAAAAAATTCAAAAACCATAAAAATTGAAAAATCTTCAAAAATTTTGATCACTTGTTTTGTGTGTATCACATGTGAGTTTGGCCTAGTACCTTCGTACTAATGGCGTAGTGCATGTACGAGCCTAGCTTGTTATGTATGCACATTTATCTATGTAGGAGAAATCTTGAAATCTATGTGTGATTGTTGTAAATAGATCTTCAAACTTGTCATGAATGATTGGTCAATAGTCTTGATGGTCTTGATACTTGCATAGACTTGTGCCTATATCTCTTCCCACTTTATTTTTATGTTTTTGCTATAGAGCTCTCCAAATGTAAATCTCCAAATGAAAAGTGATAATGAGCTACAAAAGCCTGTCGCACATACTAGTATTTGACTAGGAAAAAGGGAAAGCAACTTATGTATTGAATTGTATGATGCTCAAAAAGCCAAAGGCTAACTCTACATGTTGAAATATCAAAAATTTCAAGACCGATCTCAAAAAGAGATGTATTATCCAAAAAGGATCAACTATTATGTTTTATGCAAAAGCCAAATGAAAAGCTTCTAAGTTTTGTAATCTTTCTCATGTAGGAGGTCATATATGTTTGTTTCTATAATTAAGATTAACCACTTGATTTTGTACCAGTTGTGTATGACTTGATTAAATTGATCTTTAAAGCTTCACTCTGGCCTATGGACTATTCCTCATTTGATACTCACACACTACACACAAGACTTTGTTCAGATAATGCTTATCTCATTTGTGTGATTGTATATGTTCAAATGTGATGTGTATGCTCAAGTACTTGCTGATCAAACCCAAAAATATTTTTAAGCATTTTATATATTTTTGAAAGTGATTTTATACTTTTGTGCTTTTAGTTTTTATTCAAAACGCATTTTTGTGTTTTTCTTCAAAAACTGGTCAGAGGTCTTTTCGCAAGAAGCTCATGACTGAGAGCTTCCCGCGAAATGTGCTTAAGGGAAATTAAAAAGTCACATTTTCATACAGAAAGTCTAGCTACTTCCTCGCTAGTATTTCACGACTGAACTCTTCTCGTGAAATGTTTTTAGGTGAAAACTAAAATTGTTCAAGTTCATACAGAAGCTATCGCGACTGTCTCGCTACTGGTTTGTGACTAAAAGCTTCTCGTGAAAGCTTTTGAGCTTCAATGGCCCATTTCATGACTTTCTCGCGACTGTTTCGCTACTTTCTAACCCGCAAAAAATGCGTGTTTTCAGTGTTTATGTAGCAAATGTGACATATTTCAAAATCACTTCACTTCCCTTGCAAAGTCTCTTGAACCCCCTTCAACCCAAATATCATTTTTCACTCAAACCCCATCATTTTCAAGCTAAAATCTTTGCAAACTTACTTCAAGGTATGTTTTCCTAAACACTTTCTTCATGTTATTCTTAGTTTATGCAGATTTTAAGCTAGGGTTCAAAAATTGGGGATTTTTCGAAAATGGGTTGGAGTTCTTAGTTTTTGTGAAAAATTTTCAAAATCTTTGATTGGGCTGAGTCTTATTTGATGTTTGTGTATCTGTGTTGGCCCCTTGTGGTAGTTTGAGCATGTATTGAGGCAAATTTCATTATGTTCATGCATTTTACAACATCTGTGTACTTTGTTGCATGTTAGGTGTTTGACAAAATGTCCTAGTGACATTTTTGTGTTGAATTGGACTTAAGTGAGTTCCAATGCTTGGATTTTGTCTTGATTGATCATGCTTATCATGTTTTGGTCAGTGTTTGTGGTGTTTACACACTATGTCCAATTTGTGCCTCAATGCCATGCCATGCACACACTAAGCATACCTCATGCATCACATGCTGCACACACATGCATCAACATATGCTTAGCGTAAATACACACATGCAGAGTTACTTAATTCATGCATTGTGTTTATGCTTACTTGGTCTAACACCTTTAGCATGTTGTTTGAATTTATTTACTCTGTTTTGAGTTGCTTATGCTCTGTTTTAGGGTGTTTTACTTTTTTTTTTGGACTAACTTGCATCTGATCAAGTTTTTTGGTCTGTTTCTGTTGTTTTGCATTTGTTCTCTTGTTCTGTGTTCATTTGTGCAGATGTCTTGTCATTCTTCTCACGGTAAAGATCCTGTTATTGACCTTACATCATCACTAGTGTCAAAACAGACACGGCACTCATCTGAAGTCTCAAACAGCAAGAGATTTAAGTCTCCCCTAGATTCTCAGACCTTCTTTGGCATTTTTCAAGACGCCCCCACTGTGGTGGAGCATATTGTTAAGTTTGATACCTTGGGATCCACCTTTATCCCTAGGATCTTTGCAGACAAGGATTAGACTGATTTATTTGGAAACTTCAAGGATCCAACTGATGAATTGATTACGGAGTTTTATTCAAATGCAAGATTCACTGGAATAGAACTACAATGTTGGGTTCGGGGAAAAGAGTTCACCATCACCCTAGATTACATTGCACAGCTTCTTCATATCACCCGATCTGCAAATATGGACAGGTCTCCCTACAATGACAAACTTCCTGTAGTGACGGATATTCTTCGTATTCTTGGAGATGAACATGAAGTTTCAACAAAAGGCACATCCATCGGAATAGCGAAGTTCAAACCTGAACTAAAGACTCTCACCTTCATCATTTTCTTCAATCTATATCCATTGTCCAAACACTGGGTTTATCAATCTTGGACGAGCACAATTTTTATGTGATCTAATCATTGGAACTCTGATTGACATTTGTGTTCATATATTCCAGACTATAGGAAAAACAGCAGCATGATCAGTAGCAAAAATGTGTCTTCCGTTCTACAGTCTTCTCATGAAAATCATATTACATGAAGGGATTAGTCCACCAAAAGATGGAAAGCTTTTAGTTCATCGTCACCCAATTTCTATATCATCACTTGAAAAGAGCAAAAGTCATTCTTTTGTTCAATATGTCACTCATTCAGGTCATGGATCAGCTGCACACACTACCGAGACTACATCTTCTCACATTCCTACGCCTCTGACTGTCAGCACTCAGCCAGGTCAATCTAGCTCTCACGCCGACCGGTTCACCATCTTGGTTGAAGGTTTGCATGAGCGTGTGTTAAGACTTACAAATGTTATCTACTCCATAAATAACCAAGTTCAAATGCGACTCACCGCCATTGAAACACAGCTAGATGAGATTCAACGCAAGTTAAAGGAGAGCCTTTAGCTATTCGTGCCAAAAAGGGGGAGAGCGTACTCTATGTACAGACTGTATAGATTGGACGATAGCATATAGTCAGGGGGAGAGCATCACAAGAAAGGAAGTGTGCATACTGAAAAAGGGAGTTTTTGTGAGCTCAAATTGAAAAGCTAACACACAACATTATACTCTTGGATATTGGTCTTGTTTATAGTTTTTACTGCTTTTGTTTAAAACTTCAGTACACTCTATTTTTAATTTCAGTTTGTTGTTTACATTATTGCTTTGTAGCATCTTTTTTTACTCTTAAGATATTGCCAATATGTCTTGAGTACCTCACTCTTGTGCCCTAGTAGGATCTTGTTCCTAGATGCATATACTTCATATATTTTGCATTGTCGAGTATTGGACATGCAATTGATCATTGGGATTACTCTTTATTGCATTGCGTGTCCGAATGAGCATTTACTTGCTAATTGTTCATTGTAGTCATTCTTCAATGACTGATCCTGTTTGATCAAGTTTTTGCTTACATGCTTTAGTGTGTTTATTAACTTGGTTGCATTTTACTTGTTCATATTTGTACCATGTATTCAACTTGTCATAAGCTTAATGGAAGTTTTGTTTATGTGCAAGCGTTTCAGGTTACATGTATATAAGTGAAAGTGCTTCACAACTTCTAGATTAGGTGTAAGTGAGTTTTGACACTGTTCCTAAACTCACGTTTAAGTCTAGAGTCTGTTATAGGGTTTTTGTCACGAAATAGCCAAAGGGGTAGATTGTAAAGTTGTGATTTACAACTATGTATTTAGTTGGTTTTGATTCCATGCCAAATTTGATTGTACTTTTATTCAATCTTTTGTACCCTGTATTTATTATGGGATTTAATTGTAAGGTTTGTGTGATAGAGAGAGAAAGTATGAAGACTCAAGCTATTGAAGACTGAAGAGGTTTTAGTGGGTATCTCGCGACTTAGCATCCCGCGAAGTAATGCATGTACCCTACACAAGACTGGAATATGAAGAGTCAGTACAGATGGAGACAACTGTGTCTCGCGAGTATCTCATACGTAAGGCCTTCCCGTAAGATACTCGCGAGACATTCTATTTTGTTAGACTGTACTATCTAATACACACTTTTTACTCCCACACTATATATACCCACATTACCCACAAATGTTAAGGAGTGCTTCTAAGAGAAAACCCTAGCCAAACTCCTTAAGAGTTAAAATCCTCAACACAATAGCTTGTGGATTTTCCTCAACTCTTACCTCTCCATTTCCATACCATTGAGAGGTTGATAGCCCAAACACTTATCACACCATTTTAGAGTGTCAAGTGATCGTTTGGTGCTGCTGGGAAGCAGTGGAAGAAGCCAAGGATGGCAGATGCAACATGGAGCTTGTTGCGGGATCCGGAGAACTAGACAAGACACGGTTCCAAGAAGCCTTATTGGAGTAGGAGCTTGGAAGGCTTAGGTACAGCGTGTAGATTAGGCTTGGAAGGTCTCTTGCTAACCCATGTATCCCAACTGATTGTCTAGTGGATCGATTACCACTTGGAGGGCGATCAGCATGTTATCTGTGTTTGCATTCTTCTTCCCTACTCTTTTGCATTTCATTTTACTGCTATAATTATATGAATATGTGTTAGAGTAGCTTGTTTGTTTATCCGCTCACATTTACACTATTCTGCACTTAGAATTAAGTTAGTGTAAAATTTATCGAGCCGTAACTTTTATTTGGGAGTCTAAACAGCTCTTGTGTTTTTAACACATTTTCGAGCTTTCAGTTTCTTTTCTCTCTTTATTGATTTGCTTCTTATTTATTGTACGCAATATTTTATATTTCTGTTTGACATTAAGATGCCGTGATGAGTTTTGTTTAAAGTGTATCAGAAATACAGGTTGTCAAAGTCCTTCTTGCCATGAACTCTCTTCTTGCAAAGTATTTCAAAAGTTTGTATTAGGATAGAATTTATTGTATTTAACAAGTGAATATGAGTTGAGTGATTTATGACTTCTCTTATATGTTCATTTGTTTGTTGTGGTTTTGTCACAGATTGCCAAAGGGGGAGATTGTTAGGACAGATGTGAATCATGTGAGGAACATAAGTCATTTAGAATTAGCTAATCATTTGACAAAATGCACTTTACTTGTAATTGGGTAGATCTAGCAAGTGTTGAATACTTCAAGGAACAAGAGTTCAAGTCCAAGTGTTAAAGCCATGCAAATCTGTCCAACAAACAAGTGAAGAAGTGCGTGATTTTAAATCTCGATAGATAGCTTGACAGATAGCATCCATCGATGTTTAAATTGCATGTTTAGCCTAATGCTTGACAACTGCTCAACAAATAACCTATCTATCGAGATTTACAAAAATCAGTTTTTCAAATCTGATTTCACACCAATCCGTGTATCCATTTTTAGGCTTTCTTTTCTCACAACTCTAAACATATATAAGGATTATTTTAAGGGCTATCATAGTAGATACAAGTGAGCGAAACTTGATGCAAAGGTTTTTCACAAACATACTGTGATCGGAGACATATGACCGAGTTCATCGTTCTCTTGATGAAATTGTTGCATTTGTACGCCGTAGGGTTTTGTAACCAAGGAGCTTTGAGATCTTCATCGTATTGATGAAATAAAGAACTTTGCATCCAACATCCTTCTCAAGTTGGTGGTTAGTCACGTACTTGGATCCGTGCTATTGAAAAATTTAGACCTCAGTTGATAGAATTAACAATTTTCAAACCCAAGTTGTTAATTAGATTTATTACGAATAAACCTTATTAAAACAAAAAAAAAAAATATCAATATCATGTCAATATCATGCACAACATAAAAGTAAATAAGACAAAATATGGTGACTCAGGAAAACCAATGAAACAAACTAGTTTCACAGTAAAAAAACTAGGGGGAGACCTTCCCGAAAAGCAATTCACTATAGTGAAGAAACTTTTTAGATCTAGTACAAAACTTTTGTCCCTAGACTCTACATTCCCGATAGATGAACTAATAGCAAAAACCTTCCACCGGTAGATGAATGCCACCCTTTCTGCACGGATCCCAATATGTGACTAACCAATGATGGACGGCTCCCAGTACATGACTAATACACCAACTTGAAGAAGATGTTGGCTGCAATTTTCTTCACTTCATCAACAATGAAGATCAAGAAGCACTTGGTTACAAAACCCTAAAGCGTAAAGACACAATAGCTTCTTTAAGAGAGAATAAGGCACTCGGTCCTTTTTTGTATGTGTTCCCCTTTTATTCTCTTATTTGATGGCCTTTAAAATAAGCCTTATATATGTCTAGGGTTGTGAGAAAAGAAACCCTACACATACATGGCAACATAGGCCAAAAATCAAATTTGGAAATCTGAATTTCGTAATTCTCGATAGATATAGCTGTCGAGTTATTTGTTGAGACCTCGATAGATATATCTGTCGAGCTATTTATCAAGATTCATTAATCCTCGATAAATATTATCTATTAGCAGCTATGGAGAATCTACCCAAGATTCCAAATAGTACACGCTACACATAAACTCCCTCACTAATTCCAATCCCACACAGGTGTTGTTTTAATCCAACTTCCTTTTCGATCACTACTCCGGAGTGCTGATTACACTGGAAGGATTGCCAAATGGGGTACGATCCTAGGGGATTTTGATATCAAGTATATACCTCGTACCTCTATCAAGGGCCAGGTCCTCACAGATTTGGTGCCTAAGTTTGCTGAATCCCCATCGGAAAATGAGGTAGAGAAGTAGGACATGATTGGAAAATCAGTTGGCATGGTCTCATTGAAAGAACCTTTATCCTGGAAGGTATACGTTGATGGCGCAGCAAATCAAAGAGGATCTGGAGTGGGGCTAGTTTTAATATCTCCTAAGAATATCACTATTGAGAGATCCTTAAGATTGGATTTCTTAGCCACAAACAATGAAGCAGAATATGAGGCTCTATTGGTTGGAATGGCTATGGTTTAGAAAATGAGAGGAAGAATAGTGGAGGTATTTTCAGATTCAAGGCTGGTTGTAGGCCAAGTATGGGGAGAGTTAGAGGCCAGGGATATGAGAATGCAACAATATTTAAGTCAGGTCAGGCACTTGCAAATAGGGTTTAAGTCTTTCAACTTACTGCAAATCCCTAGAAGCGGAAATACACATGCTGACTCTCTAGCCATTCTCACAACCTCCTCGACGTAGAGCTTATCTCAGGTTATCCTTGTTGAAGACCTGTGTAAACCTACTGAGATGAAGGGAAAGATTATTCGTATTCATCAAATAAGGGTGGGACCTAGCTGGATGGACTTTATTGTGCTATTCCTTAAAGAGGATATCTTGCTTGAGGGGAAGTCCAAGGTTGACAAAGTGCAGAGAAATGCTGCTCAGTTTTAGCTGTCTGAGGACCAAAAGTTGTACAAGCGTTCTTTTTCAGGACCATATTTGTTATGCATACACCCTGAGGCAGTGGAGTTACTTCTAGAAGAGTTACATGAAGGGATTTGTGGAAGCCACACAGGAGATAGATCCTTATCTCACAAAGCCCTCACTTAGGGATATTGGTGGTTGAACGTGCAGAAGGAAGCACAAAAGTACGTAAAGAATTGTGACCAATGCCAAAGATTTGCCCCAAACATTCATCAACTAGGGGGTGTCCTCAATCCTCTATCTAGCCCTTGGCCTTTTGCTTAATAGGGCTTGGATATTGTAGGGCCTTTCTCTAAGGAAGCAGGGAATAAGAGATGGCTGCTAGTCGGCATGGATTACTTCGCCAAGTGGGTTAAAGCTAAACCATTGGTAAATATTAGGGATGTGGATGCCAAGATATTTGTTTAGAAAAAGATTGTGACTCGGTTTGGGATCCCTCATACCCTCATCTCGGACAATGGCCTTCAATTTGACAACAAAGCTTTCAAGAGCAATTGTTGTGACTTAGGCATTATGAATAAGTATTCCACCCTAACTTATCTACAGGGGAATGGATAGGCTAAGGCTGTTAATAAGGTCATAGTGAATGGATTTAAGAAGAGGCTAGATGATACAAAGGGAAAATGGGTGGAAGAGCTGTCACACGTCCTTTGGACATATCGAACTACACCTTGTAGGTCAATAGGGGAGACACCCTTTGCAATGACTTATGGAGCTGAAGCTGTGATTCCTCTAGAGACCAGATTCCCAACACTAAGGACGAGTTTTTTCACTCCGAGTAACAATGATGGGCTGTTAGAGAAGAGTTTAGATTTAATTGAAGAGCAAAAAGAAAATGTCATGGTTCAATTGACATATTATCAACATAAGCTCAAGCAAGGGTATGACGCCAACGTGAGGTTAAGGCCAGCGCCTGGAGACTTGGTATTAAGAAAGGATTTGGGTACTGCAAAGAACCCAACATGGGGAAAGTTAGGGCCAAACTGGAAGGGCCATATCCATCACCTCGGTGGCTGGAATAGGTGCATATTATCTTGAAGATCTAGATGAAAATGTTGTACCATGCCTCTAGAATGTAAATAACCTATGAATGTATTATTATTAATGAAAGTCTTTTCTACCATATTTTCATTTGTTACATTACGCGTTACACTTCTTATTTACTTAAATGTTAAACAGAACCTTAATCATGCCTAACTTCTCGAACCACATACTTTGGGTAAATTAATATTTCATATCATTTTTCTAAGTGTTAAATAGAACATTGGTCATGCCTGGTTCCTCAAACCACATACTTTGGGTAAATTGATATTTTCAAATTATTTGGTTAAGTTTTAAACAGAACTTTAGTTATGTTTGGATCCTCAGACCACATACTTTGGGTAAATTAATACTTCATGTTATTTTTCTAAGTGTTAAACAGAACCTTAGTTATGCTTGGTTCCTCGGGCCACATACGTTGGGTAAATTAATACTTCATATCATTTTTCTAAGTGTTAAACAGAACCTTGGTCATGCCTAATTCCTCGGACCATATACCTTGGGTAAATTAATACTTCCCAATGTTTGATTAAGTATTAAACAGAATCTTAGTCATGCATGGCTCCTCAAACCACATACTTTGGGTAAATTAAAACTTCATATCATTTTTCTAAGTGTTAAATAGAACCTTGGTCATGCCTGGTTCCTCGGACCACATACCTTGGGTAAATTAATACTTCTCAATATTGGATTAAGTATTAAACAGAACCTTAGTCATGCATGGCTCCATGAACCACATACTTTGGATAAATGAATACTTCATATCATTTTTCTAAGTGTTAAACAAAACCTTAGTCATGTCTAGTTCCTCGGACCACATACCTTGGGTAAATTAATACTTTCCAATATTTGTTTAAGTATTAAACAGAACCTTAGTCATGCCTGGCTCCTCGGACCACATACTTTGGGTAAATTAATACCTAGTATCATTTTTCTAAGTGTTAAACAGAACCTTGGTCTTGCATGGCTTCTTTGACCACATACCTTAGGTAAATTAACACCTCTTAGCATTTGATTAATTATTAAATAGAATCATGATTTTGTCTGGTCTCTCATACCACTTATCTTAGGTAAGCTGACATTCCTTTGACTATAAGAATACTAGACAGAACCTTGGCCATGTTAGGTTCCGAGAAGCACATACCTTGAGAAAATTAATACCACACCCTTTCAGAGTGTTAAATGATAGTTTGGTGCTGTTGGGAAGCATTGGAAGAAGTCAAGGATGGCAGATGCAACATGGAGCTTTTTGCGGGATCCGAAGAGCTAGACAAGACACTGTTCCGAGAAGCCTTGTTGAAGTAGGAGCTTGGAGGGTTTAGGTACATTGGGTAAATTAGGCTTGGAGGGTCTCTTGCTAACCCATGTATCCAAATTGATTGTCTAGTGGATTGATTACCGTTTGGAGGGTGGCAGAAAGGTTTTTCGTCGAGTTCTTCGGTTTTCGCTTCGATAACACATCAGCGTGTTATCTTGTATTTGCAGCTCCCTTCCTTACTCTTTTACATTTTAGTTTACTGTTGTGTTGTCTTGATTATGGATTAGAGTAGCCTGTTTGTTTATTCGCTCACATTTACACTATTCCGCACTTAGAATTAAGTTAGTGTAAAATCTGTCGAGTCGTTACTTTAATTTAGAGGTCTAAACAGCTCTTGTGTTTTTAACACTTTTTCGAGCTTTCAATTGGTATCAGAGTGGGTACACTCTCTGTGGTTTAAAAACTTGAGTGTGTTCCTTGACCTTTTGTGATGGACCAATCACAATCTCTTAATGCCCCACCATTCTTTGATAGAGTCAACTACGCTTTTTGGAAGGTCTGAATGAGGGCTTTCTTGTGTGCTATAGATGAGTCTGTATGGGATTTCATTGAGAATGGGTATGTTAAACCCACAACCGTGAAGTCCGAATGGGACAAGGTAGCTTTTGCATTAGCTAATGCGAAGTAAGGCCATCGATGCTATATTCTATGGTGTGTCCCTTGATGAGTTTCACAGGATATTGCACGTGGAGACAGCTAAGGAAGCTTGGACGATCCTTGAAACGACATTTAAGGGTACCAAGAAAGTCAAGGACACGAAGCTTTAAATGCTTACCACCAAATTTGAGGAACTTAAGATGGGAGATGATAAGGCTTTCGATTATTTCTATGGAAAGCTCAATGAAATTGTAATTGCCAAACTCAATCTCAGAGAGAAGATTGAAGATTCTAAGGTGGTGAGAAAGATTTTGAGGTCTTTACTGGAGAGTTTCCAAGCAAAAGTCACAGCTATAGAAGAGAGTAAAGACCTGGATGAGATCAAAATCCAAGAGCTAATTGGATCTCTCCAAACATATGAGTTGGGAATGCCTTCTCATAAATCGAGCAAATCTCTTACTCTTAAAACCATCATCGAGAGAATGGACATCTCCTTCGAAGGGGATGATGTGGAAAAGGAAGTAGCATTCCTTGCAAAGAACTTCCAAAAATTTCTGAAGATGAACAACAATGGGAAGCCTTTCAACGAAGGAAATTTTTCATCTCCCAAGGGTGATAGGAAGGAATTTAGGAAGAAAGATGGGAAGGAGTCTCAATCTACTCAAGGAATCACTTGCTTCAAGTGCAATGGACATGGACATGTCAAGAGAGAATGTCCTAATTATTTGAGAATGAAGGGCAAGGCATATGCCATAACTCTCAGTGATTCAGACTCTTCCAATTCAAATTCGGAGGATAGTTGTGATGAAGAAGGGAACTTCTCGGCATTTATGACTATTGCTCATGTTGAATCTTCAGAGGACTTGAATTTGCTTATGCAAGAACTTGGGGAGCATAGTGATGAGGAATCCATGGGAATTGTAGAAGAATCGGATGCTAAAGTAGATGAAAATATAGCCGGTCTTCAAGAGAATTACAACTCTCTCCTTAAGAAGTTGGGAGAGTATGCAATGGTGGCTAAGGCAGCTGTGAAGAAGATGAAGATAGCAAATGAGGACTATAGAAGTCTCCTAATAAGATATAAGGAGGCCAAGTGTGAGATTGAGACGTTGAATGGTGAGTTAACCGAGGCTTACACAAAGGTGAAATTTCTTGAGCTTGAGGTTGTTCAAGCAAATGCCAAAGTAGACCGAGTCTCTACCAAGAAGCTTGATGATGTCAACTCTTCTAAAAAATCTTTCTCCAACAAAACCGGGTTAGGATATACTACAAAAAGTAGTTTAGGTGTAAAGGTAACCAAGGAAGTAAAGTTTGTGAAGGCCAAAGAACCAAAAGGAGCTGTCCCTACTGTTGAGAAAGCAAATGTGGAGAAGAAGACGAATATGGCTGACCAACGAGTGTTGAATAAGCCTCACAACCAATCAACGGTCAAGTCTGAAGCCAAAGGGAAACCACCTCCAAAATCACAAAGAGGTCCAAGAATGAACCATGTATGCCATCATTGTGGACTTCAAGGACACACCAAACCTAATTGTCATAAGCTGAGAGCATAGAATAATGCTAGGGATCAAAGCTCAAGAGGACCAAGAGAAGACAAGAGGAATTGGGCTGTTACGTAACCAAGAAGTCAAAATGGAGATTCTGGTGTGATGGACGTAATGAAGATGATTGAGGCATTCACCACATGTTTGGCAAACTTCAATAGCATGTTTGAAGGTCACAAGTCGTGTACCTAATCCTATAGGGATATCACCCCAAACGCACGTGACGTGTGGGTGAAGAGGGGTACTCATGCATGATTATCTCCTATGTCCATGCATCAATACTTCCAATGCTTAGGATCATAGGTTCATGCATCATATCATGCATTGCTTTCTGTTTATAGCATGCTTCTTTTACAAGTTTTGCTCTTACTTGTTGTTATTGATCTTACTTTTCTTGTTCTATTTTTGAGTGTGTTCAAAAAATTCAAAAAACATAAAAATTGAAAAATCTTCAAAAAGTTTGATCGCTTATGTTGTGTATATCTCATATGAGCTTGGCCTAGTATCTTCGTACTAGTGGCGTAGTGCATTTACGAGCTTAGCTTGTTATGTATTCACATATATCTGTGTGGGAGAAATCTTGAAATCTATGTGTATATGTTGTAAATAGATCTTCAAGCTTGTCATGAATGATTGGTTAATAGTCTTGATGGTCTTGATACTTGCATAGACTTATGCCTATATCTCTTCCCACTTTATTTTATGTTTTCGCTATAGAGCTCACCAAATGTAAATCTCTAAATGAAAAGAGATAATGAGTTACAAAAACCTGTTGCACATACTAGTATTTGACTAGGAAAAAGGAAAAGCGATTTTTGTATTAAAATGTATGGTGCTCAAAAAGCCAAAGGCTAACTTTACATGTTGAAATATCAAAAATTTCAAGCACCGATCTCAAAAAGAGATGTATTATCCAAAAAGGATCAATTGTTATGATTTATGCAAAAGCCAAATGAAAAGCTTTTAAGTTTTCAATCATTCTCTTGTAGGAGGTCATATATGTTCATTTCTATAATTAAGATAGTCCACTTGATTTCGTACCAGTTGCGTATGACTTGATTGAATTGATCATTGAAGCTTCACTCTAGTCTAAGGACTATTCCACATTTGATGCTCACCCACAACACACAAGACTTCGATTCAATTAATGCTTATCTCATTTGTGTGATTGTACATGTTCAAATGTGATGTATATGCTTAAGTACTTGCTAATCAAAACCAAAAAGATTTTTAAGAGTTTTATATGTTTTGGAAAGTGATTTTATACTTTCATTCTTTTAGTTTTTGTTCAAAATGCATTTTTGTGTTTTTCTTCAAACACTGGTTTAGAGGTCTTTTTGCGAGAAGCTCGCGACTTAGAGCTTCTCGCGAAATGTGCTTAAGGGAAATTACAAAGTCATATTTTCATACAGAAAGTCTCTCTACTGCCTCGTGAGTATTTCGTGACCAAACACTTCTCACGAAATGGTTTTCAAGCAAAAACTAGAAATTTTTAATTTCACACAGAAGCTATCACGACTGTCTCGCGACTGGTTCGCGGCCAAAAGCTTCTCGCAAAAGCTTTTGAGCTTTAGTGGCTCATTTCGCGACTTTCTTGTAACTGTGTTGCTAATTTCTAACCCGTGAAAAACACGTGTTTTCATTTTTATAAGGCAGATGTGACAATTTTTCAAAACATTCTCATTTCCCTAGCTAAGTCTCTTTCGAACCCCCCTTCAACCCAAAATCATTTTTCACTCAAACCCCATCATTTTCAAGCTAAAATCTCTGGAAAATCACTTCAAGGTATGTATGTTTTCCTAAACATTTTCTTCATGTTTTTCTTAGATTATGCAGATTTTAAGTTAGGGTTCAAAAATTGGGGATTTTTTGAAAATGGATTGGAGTTCTTAGTTTTTGTGAAAGTTTTTCAAAATCTTTGATTGGGTTGAGTCCCATTTGATGTTTGTGTATCTGTGTTGGCCCCCTGTGGCAGTTTAAGCATGTATTGAGGCAAATTTCATTATGTTCATGTATTTTACATCATCTGTGTACTTTGTTGCATGCTAGGTGTTTGACAAAATGTCCTAGTGACATTTTTGTGTTGAATTGGACTCAAGTGAGTTCCAATGCTTGGATTTTGTCTTGACTGATCATGCTTATCATGTTTTGGTCAATGTTGTTGGTTTTTACACACTATGTCCATTTTGTGCCTCAACGCCATGCCATGCACACACTAGGCACACCTCATGCATCTCATGCCACATCCCTATGCATCAGATGCTGCACACACATGCATAAGCACATGCTCTGCATAGACACACACATGCACAGTTACTTGATTCATGGTTTAACACCTTTAGCATGCTATTTGAGTTTATTTACTCTTTTTTGAGTTGGTTTCTTTTCTGTTTTGTGTTCCTTTGCATAGATGGCTCCTACTAAGCATGCAGCCACCAAGAAACCAACTTCCAAACGTGCACGCACTGATTCTGATCATTTCAAGTCTGCTGAAGCTAATATGAAGTATAATGACTGCTATAAGGATAAAACGATTATCATGGAAAAGGTCATGCAACTAGAATCACTTGAGAGCACTTTCATACCCGAGGTGTTTAAAGAAAGAACTTGGACCAAGCTGTTGAACCCAGTTAAGGTTGTTTATTCAGAGATAATCAAGGAGTTCTTCTCAAATGCTACAGTAGATGAGGATCGTATCGAGTGCTGGGTAAGGCGCAAAGAATTTGTGATTACAAGGGAGCTCATACTAGACTTTTTGGAGGTTCGTCCTCCCTCACAACCAATCTCAGTTCAATACGACGATAGATTGGGATCCATTGCGATGATGGTGAGGATACTTGATGGGTCACCAAAGAAAAACTCCATGAACACAATACCATTTTCACTAGAGATGAAGACTTTGGCCTATGTGATGATTCACAACTTGTACTCGGTTACCAACCTCACTACATTGTAAGCTCCAAGGACAATGTTTTTGTACGATCACTTCACCCACAAGGAAATTGATATTTGTGGACACATCCTCTACTTGTTGAAAAAGTGCATTATGAAGCAAAATTCAAGGACTATAATGCCCTTTCCCTCTCTCATTATGAGCCTCATTACAAAGGAGCACCTTAAAATTCCGAGTGGCCTCACGATAGTTCAAAGGGGCTATCCCATTGGTGCACATACACTAACTACGAGCACAGCCCACATCAAAGGCTCTAAAACAGGTATGCATACCATACCTCAGGCACATGTTGAGGATGAGGGAGGTGATACAGAGGAAGAGATAGAGTGATTTACTACTGCTCTAGAGCCATCAGATTAGTCTTCAGCTCAGCCATCATCTTCTGCACTAGCACAAGGATCAGACAGACTAGATCGCATCCTAGCTAGAGTGGACCAGTTATACACTATGCTAGATTCCCATGTGCAGCACACAGCGGACCAGTTTGCTTATGTTCAGGGACAGATCACAACCTTATCTTCTCAAATCAGGGAATTGTCCCTTGATCATAGTTTAGACTCTGAGTCCGAGAGATTATAGCCCTTTGGGCATTCTGGTCAAAAAGTGGGAGAAAATTTTAAGGGGGAGCTGAGGAAGAGCTTGCACAATGTTAGGGGGAGCATAGGTTTAGGCTTAGAAACATTGGTTATTGGTTCACAGGTGGTTTACTTGTGTTTATTTTTAGCTTTTATAACTACTGGTTTATGTTTATGCTTTTAGTACTTTTGTTTAAAACTTTAATACTCTTGCTTTTATTTATTCAGTTTATATTCAGTATGTTGTGTTTACCTTATTGCTTTGTAGCATTTTTTTTTTTTTTTTTTTTTTTTTTTTTTTTTTTTACTTTTAAGATATTGGAAATATCTCTTGAGTACTTCACACTTGTACCTTAGTAGGATCTTGTTCCTAGATGCATATACTTCATGTATTTTGCATTGGTTGTGTGTTGGACACTTAAGTGATCATAAGTGATTGCTCTTTATTATCATGTCCGGATGAACACTTACTTGCTAAATGTTCATTGTAGTCATTCTTTAATGACTGAACTTGTTTGATCAAGTTTTTGTTTACATGATATCTAATGTTTATAAACTTGATCGCACTATGCTTGCTCGTGTACATACCGTGTATTCAACTTGTCAGAAGCTTAATGAAAGTTTTGTTTGTGTGCGAATTTTCAGATTACAGGTATAAATGTGCAAGTGCTTCACAGTTTCTAGATTAGGTGTGAGTGAGTTTTACCGCTGTTCCCAAACTCACATTTAAGTCTAGAGTCTGATTTAGGGGTTTTATCATGGAATAGCCAAAGGGGGAGATTGTAAGGTTGTGATTTACAAATTTGTATTTTGATTGGCTTTTATTCCATGCCAAATTTGATTGTAATTTTATTCAATCTTTTGTACCCCGTATTTATTGTGGGATTTTACTGTAAGGGTTGTGTGTGAGAGAGAAAGAGTGTGAAGACTCAAGCTATTGAAGATTGAAGAGGTTTTCACGGGTATTTCATGACTTAGCATCCCGTAAAGTGATGCATGTTCCCTGCACATGATTAGAATGCAACGAGTCAGTATAGATGGAGACAGCTATGTTTCACGAGTAGTTCACAAGTAAGTCCTTCCTGCGAGACACCCGCGAAACATTCTATTTTTCCAGACTGTGATATCTGATACACACTTTCTATACCTATACTATATATACCCACATTACACACAAATGTTAAGAAGTGCTTCTAGGAAAAAACCCTAGCCTCAAACCTTGAGAGATAGAGATTATCATACCCATATATCTCTACACATATGCTTGTCGATTTCCTCAACTCCTACCTCTCCATTTCCATACCATTGAGAGGTTGATAGCCCAAACACTTACCACACCCTTTCAGAGTGTCAAGTAATAGTTTGGTGCAGTTGGGAAGCATTGGAAGAAGCCAAGGATGGCAGATGCAACATGGAGCTTATTGCGGGATTTGGAGAGCTAGACATGACACGGTTCCAAGAAGCCATGTTGGAGTAGGAGCTTGAAGGGCTTCGGTATATCAGGTAGATTAGGCTTGGAGGGTCTCTTGTTAAGACAGGTGTCCCAACTGATTGTCTAGTGGATCGATTATCGCTTGGAGGGCGACAGAGAGGTTTTTCACCGAGTTCTTCAGTTTCCTCTTCGATAACACATCGGCATGTTATCTTATGTTTGCATCTCTCTTCCTTACTCTTTTACATTTCAGTTTACTACTGTGTTGTCTTGATTATGGACTAGAGTAGTTTGTTTGTTTATTCGCTCGCATTTACACTATTTCGCACTTAGAATTAAGTTAGTGTAAAATCTATTAAGCTGTAACTTTAATTTGGAGGTCTAAATAGCTCTTGTGTTTTTAACACTTTTTCGAGCTTTCAGCCTCTTCCATCACGCCCTTTAGCCGACCCTCTACAACATGGGTCATTTGGGTGGCCTAAAATAATGGTAGAAGTGATCAGGGGTCAGTACAATTTGAGCACCAACATTTATAGAAAATGAGAGCTAAAAAAATATACATACATAGAAATGGATAACAAATAAAAACAATGAAAGTTAAAAAAAAAATAATAATAATAAATTACTCATTGCTATGGTATTCCATTTCAGTTTAAGGATGAGATCCTTATCCCGATAGCCTGAGTAGTGCTCTAGATCAGTAGGCAATAATAGAGCCTACTCAAGGCTGTCAGATACCTATCCCCCAAGGCCGCTCCTCCAAGTCTGAACGTAGGAGTCGAATGGCAAGACTTTGTCCTCCAAATGGAAGGTACATTCCCATCATGTAGAGGGATTTGAAGAGGTAGAGGCCACCTAAGAACCAATGATGGTTGGCTAAGTCGTGGGCCTCATCTTTTGGGGGGTCTTGCTAGGCAGTTGAATCACCACCCCACCCAAAATGGAGTAGGGGGATGGTCAGCAGAAGGGATACCAAACTCAGTTGAGGAGTCGTCAGTACCCCTCTGTCTCTTCCTTCATTGATGGGGGGCAGAGGCAGTTGTTTGTATAGGGGTTGATTGAGGAGCGGCCTGGCTTCTAATGTGCTGTGCAGCCAGGAACTAGTGGTCTAAAGCCATTGTACACCTTTGAACCATCCTTGCAATCGAATTGATGGAAGTAGGGGCTTTTACAACAGAGGCTTCTAATTCGGGGCTTCTACTGGAATATGCAAGGCTCGGCCCTGAAAAACAGTGTCAGCCGAATCATCACATACAGGTTCGAGAGAACCTTTTCTGAATCTTGCAGGTCCTTAGTTTCTTGCCTTGCCACTAGTGAGTCTGTTTAGCAAAAATCCAGGTAACTGAACGTCAAGGTAGGACAAAAGTGGGTTGCCAACCATCAAAGCTCCTGAGGAATCTTGGTAGCTGGTGTAAGAGGGCACGCAACCAAGGATTAGATGCAACACTCTCAATTGCCCGTCATAATGTATGAATATTTTTGAACGCAAGATGAATTTAAGTTCCCAAGTCCATACCACACTTAGATCCAGTTGAATTTTTTTGGAAACTACAATGAGGAATAATGAAAGAGTCAATGAAGAATGTATATGAGAACAACAATAAGAACATACCAAACGTTTAAGGAGTCAGAAAAGAAAGTACCGACCTATTTTATAAGGAAAGGTCGGGCAGGTAAGTTCCCCATTCAGCCAATTCTTGCTCACTCTCACAAACTCCCCCGCAGAATTGGAGTCGGGAAGACATGATATCAACCTAACCATAGTGTTTCAGGTTTGAAGGTAATACCCATGCTTTAGGCTCCCCTGAATAGCATACAAGAAGTTAATATCATGATGGGTAAGGCTGAGGACATATAGTCATACAACTCACTACCCTAAAAAGTTGGGTAAACATTGGTCGGGGCTAATCCTGTAAAAACTAAGGGTTCTAAGCAACAAAGGATCTATTGGAAATCTAAAAACTAAGGGTTCTAAGCAACAAAGGATCTATTGGAAATCTAACCCCGCCTTCTAATATAGACATTAAAGGAAAAAAGACTACATGGGGTAACCTTTGGTCTTCTATGTTTCCCTCGTGACAATACGATATGTTCACATTATGTAGGATATCAAACCTAGCTTTGAAGGATTCTACGTCTGCTTAAGTTCTTAAAAGATATGAAAACCCATTTTTTCCTATCAAGTTTACTAAGATATAGACAATTGGAAGAGAACTTACTAAGTAACTTCTTGATGATAAGAATAGTCTTGGAATGAATTTAAGGGCTCGGGAAGAAGGAAGAAATAAGGCTCTGAACTTGAAAAGAACTAAAGAAAAGAATAACGTAAACTGTGTTAGTTTTTATAGGAGTAAATGTCATTTAATGCAATTGTCGCAAATTAATTAATATAGACCGTCATTTCTTTTCATGCGCATCACGACAATCGGTGTTAGTTCATCATGACCATTCGATATAATGTATACTACCACACGTGCCCCAAAGGTAAGCTGTCATGTTTGTTGTATTGATTGATTGATGCTTAATCTTCCCGAGACATAACAGTCATTTTTTCAAAAATCCAACTTGAAAGTTCAAATAGTGTATAAAACACCCTTGAATGTTTAGACCCCCAATTACAAAGTAACCAATTCAAGCTTTATGACAAACAATTAGTGTTCGGAAAATGAACAAAAGCTATAAACAGAATTGGTAAACAATCTAAGCCAATTAAAATCACAACTCACAGCAGATAATAAAAGGCAAAGATAAAAGGGAAGGAAGATGCAAACACAAGGACAACACACGATGTGCTATTGAAGAGGAAACCGAAACCCTCGGCGTAAAACCTCTCCGCAGCCCTCTAAGCAGTAAGTAATCCACTAGAAAATGTAGTTGGGATACATGAACAGCAATAGACCCTCCAAGCCTAATCTACCCAGTGTACCTAAGCCTTCCAAGCTTCTTGCTCTAACGAGGTTGTGCCGAACCTATTTCTTTTCTAGCTTCCCGGATTCCGCTACTTGACCATAGCATCAACCAATGTAAATTGGTTCCTTCTTAACTACTTCCCAGAACACCAAACATCCCTCTCACAGTAATGGATATGGTGAGAAAATGTTTTGGTAAAAAGACCTCTCAAGGGTTTAACAATGGAGAGGAAGAGAGTTGAGGAATTTGAAGAGACTCTTATGTAAAGATTGTAGATGAATCAATCTTGTTTTACTCTAGGGTTTCTCTCTCAAAATTCTCTCTAGAAGCTCTCTTTCTTTTGTGGGTATAAGGGGTATTTATACGAGGGTGAGAATGGAATGTGAAGAGTCAGGTTTTTCAAAACAGGGCTGGCTCGCGGCTTGGCCTCGCGGCTTGACTGAGTCGCGAGTTTCAACTGCGAGGTAACTGAACGGCCAATTGTCCTATTTTGTCCTGTAATGCTCCAGCTAGCATGACGCTTCAACTTCTGGCATGCTTGGTACGTGCGCTACTTCTAGCAGCTTGAAGCCGCGAGTCACCCGGGAGATCAAGTCGCGAGTCTCTATTTTCCTGCACACTCTTGAGCATTTCAACACTCTATCTCACTCACTACCCTTACAACAATCCCACCTAAATACAGGGTTACTAAATACTGAAATACAAGCAAATTTGGCACGGAATAAAGCCAACAAGATGGTTGATTAAATTCAACCTTACAGTCTCTCCCTTTGGTTATTCCATGACAAAACCCTACAATAGACTCTAGACTTAACATGTGAGTTGGGAATCGTTGAGCAAAACTCACTCACACCTAGCTCTAGAAACTGTGAAGCTCTTGAATCATATGAACATGAAACTCCTGAAACACAACAATACACCATGATTATTGTATGCAGAAAGCATGAAATGCATATGAAGCAGGCAATATGTGATCAAGCAAAGATGGAGTTAAGAAACAAACCATGGCTTGATCAACAAAGCAATCACTATAAGGTAGTGACCACAATGCTCATTCACACTTGGAATGAACAATTGAACAAACAAGCTAACAAGCTCAATGCAAGTCATTTGCATGCCCAATACTCAACCAATGCACAATACACTAAGTATATGCATCTAGGATCAATCCTACAAGGGCACAAGAGTGACAGTACTTAACAAGAAAATGCATGACATTTAGTTAAAAGTACTGATTTAACAAAGTATAAAAGGCTACATAAAGCATGGTACAGACCATAAAGCCTACAGATAAAGAATATAAACCCTAAAAGCTTACAGAAGCAACATGGGTACAAACACATTATAAACTGGAAAAAAAAAAAAAAAAACTTAAAGTAAAATATTGAAACTGCTTGTAGAAACACTCCCCCTTAGGTAATTTTCTCCCCCCTCTGATCAAGCTATCACTCCCCCTTTCATTGTATTCCCCTTATGACATCATCTCCCCCTTTTTGTCATGGAATATCTACATATCCTCTTCTAGCTTCCTCTAAATCTGATCCAATTGAGTTTGTAGTGAGGTAAACTTCATATCCCATCAAGTGCTGTCATGGTGTAGAGTCGATGTGAGTCCGGACATCTTGGTACTCAACTCGTGGACAGATGTCACAATGTGGTCGAGTTTTTCACCAAAGGAGAAAGTGCTGAAATGCGAACCACTGTGAGATGTGGAAGTTTCCAGTTTGACTCTCTTCCGACTATGACCAATGCTTGCGTTGAATGTACGCATGTTGATTGGACTCGGTTTTGGCGACTGAGGCAAGTCGCCAGTGAGTCACAAAGATTACCCGCCAAAACACTTCAAGTCGAAAATTTGAAAAATTTTCTAAGTGTTTTTCGCAACTGGAAGTCTCACTCACGAGGGAGTCATGAGATGAGCCGCGAAAATCTCTGTGTACCCCTCACGACTGGACCTTCCACTCGTGAACAAGTCGCCAAAAATGACCCGCGAGAACGCGACTGTAGCACGTGACTTGACTTACCCGCGACTAAGTCGCCAAAACAGGCAACACTGTTTTTGAATTTTTCAGTTTTTGAAAAACAAAATACTTTCCAAAAACAACTAAAACAATCAAAAATCTTTTTGTGTTTGAATCAACAAAGATTAAGCATGTGAAAACACATTTTATCAAGTACAATCACACAAATGAATATGGCATTCATTGAAGATAAACTTGTGTGTTGTGTGTGAGTATCAACAATGAGATAGTCCTTAGTCTAATGTGAAGCTTCAATGATCAATTCAACCAAGGCATACACAATTAGCACTTGATCATGTGACCCATCTCAATTACAGAAGAATGTATATATGACCTCCCACAAGACTTGATTACATACTTTGGAGCTTTACATTTGACTCCACTTTCAATCAAAATATTTTATCCTTTTTGATCCTTTTAAGACAATCACCTCTCATTGTGAGAGTGACATTTGATATTTCACCTTGATAAGATAGCCTTTGGCTTTTTGAATAATCATTTACTTTAATTTTTGGTCGCTTTCCCCTTTTCCTAATCAAATACTAATATGTGCGACAGGCTTTTGCAGCTCAATATCTCTTTTCATTTAGAGATTTACATTTGGTGAGCTCTTTTTAGGAAAAACAAAAATAAAGAGTGGGAAGATATATAGGCACAAGTCTATGCATGTCTCAAGATCAACATAACCATTCACTAATCATTCATGACAAGTTTGAAGATCTATTTACAATAGTCACATAGATTTCAAGATTTCTTCCACAGTGATAAGAGTCCAAAGAAACAAGCTACACTCGTAAATGCACAAAGTCATTAGCACAAAGGTACAAGGCAAAACAAGTTTTGAGACAAAACTCAACAATGTTGATCAAACTTTTTGAATTTCTGCTTTTTATGTGGTTTTTGGATTTTTGACACATAAGAAAGAAAAGATTGATCAAAAGAAACAATGTAAAAATAACAAAAACAAACAAAGCAGTTAACATCCAATAGAATCATGCTATACAAAAAGACAACAAAGTAGTGTGTGCCCCAACAAACAAAATAACACATTGTAAATTTGTGAAGTACACATCACACAAGAGATTCAAGGAATTGTAGTAACACCAATGGTCTTATAGAGGGATTCAAACCGTGGACCATCAAGAGGCTTGGTGAAGATGTCCGCCTTTTGATTGTCAGTGTGTATGAATTCAAGACACACAATTCTTTCCTCTACCAAATCTCAAATGAAATGGCAACGTATCTCTATGTGTTTAGATTTTGAATGCTGGACATGGTTCTTAGAAAAATTGATGGCAATGGTGTTGTCACAAAAGACATACATCGTCTTTTGAGGAATTCCATAGCCATGGAGTAATTTCTTCATCCAAAGAAGTTGGGTGCAGCAACTTCCAGCGGCTATGTACTCTGCTTCAGCAGTAGAGAGAGACATGAAATTTTTTTTCTTGCTCATCCACGAGACAAGATTGCTACCAAGGTAGAAGCAGCCTCCTGAAATACTCTTCCGATCGTCCATACTACCAGCCCAATCAGCATCTGAATACCCAACAAGACAAGCATTTGAGTCTTTTGAATACCACATACCATAGTCTAAAGTTCCATTGATATATCGAATAATTCGCTTAACCATAGTTAGGTGTGATTCCTTTGGAGCAGCTTGATATCTGGCACAAACACCAACGCTGAATGCAATGTCTAGTCTACTAGCTGTAAGATAGAGTAAACTCCCAATGATACTCCAATACAAGGTAGGACTCACTTCCACTCCAGAAGAATCAGCATTCAGTTTAGTAGACGAGCTTATGGGAGTGGAGGCATGTTTTTTGGAGTCTAGTCCAAACTTCTTGACAATGTTTCTAGCATACTTTTCTTGTAAAACGGATATACCTTCCTTCTGTTGTTTGACTTGAAGGCCCAAGAAAAATGTGAGTTTCCCCACCATACTCATCTCAAATTCTTTCTTCATCTCCTCAGAGAATTCAATAGCTCGATCTTTAATGGTAGCCCCAAACTCTATGTCATCAACATATACTTGTGCCACAAGGAGATAATCTTCATCATTTTTGACAAACAAAGTCCAGTCGACATATCCCCTTTTGAATCCTTTATCCAGGAGGTAATGTGTAAGCCGATCATACCAAACTCTAAGTGCTTGTTTTAAGCCATAAAGGGCTTTCTTCAATCTCAACACATGATCAGGAAAGTGAGGATCCTCAAAGCCTTTTGGTTGCTCAACAAACACTTCTTCATTCAGGTATCCATTTAGAAATGCACTGAAAGTTCAAAAACGTGTACAAAAACACTTTTGAACGTTTAGACCCCCAAAAACCAATTTAATCAACACACGCAATATGTTAAACAACTAGTGTGCGGAAACTTAACATATGCTATAACATGGAATTGATTAAACAACTATCTAAGCCACAACAAAATAAGCCACAGCAGATAATGTAAAGGCAGAGATAGAGAGGAAGGAAGATGCAAACACAGCGATAACACCAGATATGTTATCGAAGAGGAAACCGAAGACCTCGGCGAAAAACCTCTCCGCCGCCCTCCAAGCGGTAATCAATCCACTAGAAAATACAGTTGGGATACAAGGACAGTAATAGACCCTCCAAGCCTAATCTACCCAATGCACCTAAGCCCTCCAAGCTTCTTGCTCCAATGAGGTTGCGCCGAACCTTTTTCTTTTCTAGCTTTCCGGATTCCGCTACTACACCGTAGCATCAACCAATGAAGATTGGCTCCTTCCTAACTGCTTCCCAGAACTCCAAACGACTGTCTCACAGAGATGATGATGGTGAGAACCAGGTTTGGTATAATACCTCTCAAGGATTTGACAATGGAGAGGAAGAGAGTGAGGGAATTTGATGAGACTCTAAGGTATAGATTGTGGGTGAAACAATCTGGTTTTTCTTTAGGGTTTCTCTCTCAAAATTCTCTCTGGAAGCTCTCTTTCAATCGTGGGTTAAAAGGGTATTTATACTGAAGTGGAGTGGAATGCGAAACGTCAGGTTTTTCCAAAACAGGGGTGGCTCGCGGCTTGACCTCGCGGCTTAACTAAGTCGCGAGTTCCAGTCGCGAGTTAACCGTATGGCTAGTTGTCCTGTTTTGTCCTGTAGTGCTCCAGCTAGCATGACTGTTCATCTTCCAGCATGCTTGGCACGTGTGCATCTTCTGGCGGGTTGAAGCCGCGAGTCCAGCCGCGAGTCCAGCCGCGACACTCTGTTTTCTTGCACACTCTTGAGCAATCTTCACACTATCTCACTCACTACCCTTACAACAATCCCACCTAAATACAGGGTTACTAAATGCTGAATTACAAGCAAATTTGGCACGGAATAAAGCCAATTAGATGGTTGAATAAATTCAACCTTACAATCTCCCCCTTTGGCTATTCCGTGACAAAACCCTAAAACAGACTCTAGACTTAACATGTGAGTTGGGAACAGTTGATCAAAACTCACTCATACCTAATTCTAGAAGCTGTGAAGCACTTGAATCATATGAACATAAACTCCTGAAACACAACAATACACCATGATCATTGTAAGCAGAAAATTATAAAAGCATATGAAACAGGCAATATGTGATCAAGCAAAGATGGAGTTAATAAACAAACCATGGCTTGATCAACCAAGTGAACACCACAAGGTAGTGATCACAGTGTTCATTCACACTTGGAATGAACACAAGGACATACAAGTTAACAAGCACAAGGCAAGACACTTGTATGCACAACACTCAACCAATGCATAGCACACAAGGCATATGCATCTAGGAACAATCCTACAAGGGCACAAGAGTGACAGTACAACAATCACAATGCAGAACATTTAGATTAAAGTACTGATTTCAACATAGCATAAAGGCTGCACTTAAGCATGGTACATACCACAAGGCCTACAAACTATGCATAAAACATAAACCCTAAAAGCTTACAAAAGCATATGGGTACAAACCAACAAATACCAGAATAACAGTTTTACAAAACATAATATATCAACTTAAAGAGAAGAAGGAAACAAAAAAAATAAAGACACTCCCCCTTAAATAGTGACACTCCCCCTTAGGGTAATATCCTCCCCCTCTGATTATGCCTATCACTCCCCTTTTTTGTCATGGAATAGGCTAGTCATCCTCTTCTAGTTTTCTCTGAATTTGATCCAACTGAGTCTGAAGAGAAGTAAACTTCATATCCCATCGGTTGCTTTGATGGTGTAGAGAAGCAGTGAGTCCAGACATCTTTGTATTCAACTCGTGGACAGAGGAGACAATGCAATCAAGTTTCTCATCGAGGGAGAGATTGCTGAACTGAGAGTCACTGTGAGGTGCAGAAGTTTCTGGTTTGGCTCTCTTCCGACTATGTCCAACACTTGCATTGTATGTGCGCATGTTGATCGGACTTGGTTTGGGGATAGGAGACTCACCAGCCGTTGGATAAATTCCCTTGAGCTTCAAGATCCGTGAAATGAGACTACAAAAAGGAATGCATATCCGAGACTCACTGCGAAGAATCGTTTTGCGCAGAACATGAAAGATGTGAGCACAAATGTCAATTTCTTCATCAGAGACCAGATCATGAAGAAACAAAGCTCGTCCGAGATTCATATACCCAGTACTTGACAAAGGGTACAAATTGTGAAACATCACAATTGTAAGCACTCGCAGTTTCGGAGAAAGGGAGGAAACACTGATGGATTTTCCATTGGGTGAGAATTCCAAGTCTTGACCAAGACTTTGTTTGAGAAGCTCCTCATCAGGACATAGATCATCATAGACCGGTGAATGACGAAAAATGGGTCTGTTGATGTGAAGAATTTCTGCCAGGTATGTAGGAGAGACAGAAAAGCTCTTTTGCCGAACCCAGCACTTAAGTTCATCTCCCTCCACAATTGCATTAGCATAAAATTCTTTAACCAATTCTTCATACACGATATCCGGATCCGAGAGAAGGTAATTCCAATCCTTGTGAGCAAAACATATCGGAATGTCAGTGTTATGAAGTGAAGGCAGATCCACAGCTCTCTCTAGTAGTGGTGTGGCATGAAGAAAGAAATTCTCATATGACTGATACGCTGAATAGGATCTGAACTTATTGGGATCGAATCGCTGTGATGAAGAGCGAGTCACTTTCGGGAGAGGTGTGTCTTCATCAACATCAATTACGGGTTCCTTCCCTTTGGAAGAACCTCCTTTCACAGCAGCCTTTTTGAATGGAGACATGACCAGTCTGTATTATAAACAAGGGAAATGACAAAACACAATCCAACAGACTATATCAGCAGTGGGTTAGTGAAAATGTAGGAACAATGAAGAAACCCTAACAGCTGGATGAGTATGGTCAGAAAGTAACAATGAGGGACACCAAAGGCCCAAATTAGAACTACACAGTAGAGAGATCAAATATACCCATAGAAACAGCTGTAAAAGGACCAAAATCAACACCACATCAACAAGATACCACACAAGATCAAAGTGAAACAAGATAGCAACATCAGATCAGACAAAAATTAGCTAACCCTAGCTAAGCACATGATGAAGAACACAGCCAACAAAATAAATTAGCTCAAAACCAGAAGCACAGGTTACCATAAGCTAAGAAAGGACAACGATGACATCAAAACCCATCACAAAACCCACACTCAAACGTGAATAATCCAGAGGACAAACCATGACAACAGGAAAATTAGAGTGCAAGACATAGAACCATACCTGTTAGTCGACGATTTTTAGCTGAGAAGAAGCAAACAATGGAGATCGACAATGGAGGCACGGTGTGAAAGGGAAAGTGCAGAAGAAAAAAAACAATGAACAGTCACAAAAAGATCGAGGGAAAACAGAAAAATTTAAAAAACTGCCCCTGTATGTCCAAAACACGCGATTTTCGTGACTGGAGTAAGTCGCCACATAGTCGCCAGATCAAGCCGCCAAATCACTCAAGAACAAAAATTTGAAAAAATTTTCTAAGTGTTTTTCGCGACTGGAAGGTCTACCCGCGAGAGAGTCGCGAGCTGAGCCGCGAAAATCTCTGAGTGAATCTCGCGACTGGACCTTCCACTCGCGAACAAGTCGCCAAAACTGACCAGCGAAGATGCGACTGAGTCTCGCGACTTGACATACCCGCGACTGAGCCGCCAAAACAGGGCAAAAACTGGATTTTTGAAATTTTCAGATTTTTCAACAAAATACTTTCCAAAAACACCTAAAACACTCAAAAATCTTTTTGTGCTTGAATTAACAAAGATTGAGCATGTGAAAACACATTTTATCAAGTACAATCACACAAATGAATATGGCATTTATTGAACATAAACTTGTGTGTTGTGTGTGGATATCAACAATGAGATAGTCCTTTGTCTAATGTGAAGCTTCAATGATCAATTCAACCAAGACATACACAATTAGCACTAGATCATGTGACCAATCTCAATTATAGAAATATGAATATATGACCTCCCACACAACTTGATAACATAACTTGGAGCTTTTCATTTTACTCCACTTTCAGCCTTAACATTTGATCTTTTGAGGCAATCATCTCTCATTGTGAGAGGGATATATAACATTTCTCTTTGAAGAACAGGCCTTTGGCCTTTTTGAATGAAATTTCACTTTTAATATAAAGTCGCTTACCCTTTTTCCTAGTCAAATACTAGAATGTGCGACAGGCTTTTGCAGCTCAATATCTCTTTTCATTTGGAGATTTACATTTGGTGAGCTCTTTTTAGCAAAAAAATAAAAAGTGGGAAGAGATATAGACATAAATCTATGCATGTTTCAAGATCGACATAACCATTCACTAATCATTCATGACAAGCTTGAAGATCTATTTACAACAATCACATAGATTTCCAGATTTTTCCCATAGTGATATGAGTGCATGAAAACAAGCAATGCTCGAAAATGCACAAAGCCATTAGCACAAAGGTACAAGGCAAAACGAGTTTTAAGACAAAACTCAACAAAGTCAATCAAGCGTTTTGATTTTCAAATTCTTTATGTAATTTTTGGATTTTTGACTCAAGAAACAAGAAGAATGAATCAAACACAAACATAACCAGCAGCAAACACAAAAGAACAAGCAAACAAGAAACAAGTTGCAAAAAGAAGTGTGTGCTCCAACACAGACAGATATATAAACAATGAAGCACACAACACACAAGAGAGTCAAGGAATTGTACCGACACCAATGGTCTTACGGAGTGATTCAAACCGTGGACCATTGAGAGGCTTGGTGAAGATATCCGCCTTTTGATTGTCAGTGTGTATGAACTCAAGACACACAACTCTTTCCTCTACCAAATCCCGAATGAAATGGTAACGTATCTCTATGTGTTTGGATTTTGAATGCTGAACAGGATTTTTGGAAAGATTGATGGCACTGGTGTTGTCACAGAAGACACACATCGTTTCTTGAGGAATTCCATAGTCATGAAGTAATTTCTTCATCCAAAGAAGCTGAGTGCAGCAACTTCCAGCAGCTATGTACTCTGCTTCTGCAGTAGATAGAGATACTGAATTCTGCTTCTTGCTCATCCACGAAACAAGATTGTTACCAAGATAAAAACAGCCGCCTGAAGTGCTTTTCCGATCGTCTACACTTCCAGCCCAGTCAGCATCCGAATACCCGGCAAGACACGCATTTGAGTCTTTTGAATACCACAGACCATAGTTTGCAGTACCACTCACATATCGAATGATTCGCTTAGCAGCAGTCAGATGAGATTCCTTCGGATTAGCTTGGTACCTGGCACAAACGCCCACACTGAAAGCAATGTCCGGTCTACTTGCTGTAAGGTAGAGCAAACTTCCAATGATGCTCCTATACAATGTGGGACTTACTTCAACTCCTGATGAATCCACATTCAGTTTAGTGGCAGAGCTCATGGGAGTGGAGGCATGTTTTTTGGAGTCTAGGCCAAACTTCTTGACAATATTTCTGGCATACTTCTCTTGAGATACAAATATACCTTCCTTCTGTTGTTTGACTTGAAGACCCAAAAAGAATGTGAGCTCCCCCACCATGCTCATCTCAAACTCCTTCTTCATCTCCTCAGAAAATTCAGTAGCACGATCTTCGATAGTTGCTCCAAACACTATGTCATCAACATAGACTTGTGCCACAAGGAGATAATCTTCATCATTTTTGACAAATAGAGTTCGATCAACATACCCTCTCTTGAAACCTCTATCTAGAAGATAATGTGTAAGACGATCGTACCAGGCTCTAGGCGCTTGTTTTAAACCATACAGTGCTTTCTTCAATCTTAATACATGATCTGGAAAATGAGGATCCTCAAATCCTTTTGGTTGCTCAACAAAAACCTCTTCATTTAGATATCCATTCAGAAAAGCACACTTAACATCCATTTGATAAAGTTTGAACTTCAAAGTGCACGCAATGGACATGAGGATTCGAATGGATTCGAGTCTTGCCACCGGAGCAAATGATTCATCAAAATCCACCCCTTCTACTTGTGTGTAGCCTTGAGCCACCAACCGAGACTTGTTTCGAATTATCTCTCCATCTTCATCAGTTTTGTTTTTAAAAATCCACTTTGTGCCTATAACATGAACGTTCTCAGGCCGTGGAGCAAGTTCCCACATGTCATTCCTCACAAACTGATTCAGCTCGTCATGCATTGATTCAACCCAATTCTCATCTAGAAGAGCCTCTTCAACCCTCTTTGGTTCAAACTGTGCAAGATAACAGTGATATGTTACATGATTGGCTAGCAGAATATTTCCTTTCCTGAGGCGAAGACCGTCATCAAGTGATCCTATGATATTACTTTCCGGATGATTCTTAAGAATTCTTGAGGAAGGCCTTTTTGAAGTGGAAACTTCATCACTACGAGAGATAGGAGGATGAACTTCTGGAGGAGTAAGAGGACTTGAAGTTCTAGACATCGATCTCGTTTCCCTTCTTGGGTTGATGGGAGTCGATTCTACTTCTGGTATAGGTTCTTCACCTTCTATATCCAAAGCTTCTACCTCAACATCAGGCTCTTCGGTGCTCGGCCCTTCTACATCATCAATCATTTCCACCTTAGGTAAGGCATCATCAATCTTGACATTTATGGATTCCATCACAGTCTTTGTTCTCTTGTTGAACACTCTATATGCTCGACTTGTAGTAGAGTAGCCAAGAAAAATACCCTCATCACTTCTTGCATCAAACTTCCCAAGATTCTCTCGATCATTTAAGATATAACATTTACTTCCAAATACCCGGAAATACTTCACTTTAGGCTTCTTCTCATTCCATATCTCATATGCAGTCTTCTTTGTACCAGCTCGAAAGAAAATCCTATTGCCAATATGACACGAGGTGTTGACAGCTTCTCCCCAAAAATTTTGAGGTATTTGCTTATTAAGCAACATGACTCTTGCCATCTCCTGAATCACACGATTTTTTCTCTCTACCACTCCATTTTGTTGTGGAGTTTTGGGAGCTGAAAACTCTCTTTTAATACCATTCATCTCACAGAAGGACTCGAATCTTGCATTCTCAAATTCTCTCCCATGATCACTTCTAACTTTGGCTATCGGAATCCCCTTTTCATTTTGTAGTTTCTTGCACAGAATCTCCAGCCTCTCACAAGCTTCTGATTTTTCTCTAAGGACTTCAACCCAAGTGTATCTTGAGTAGTCGTCCACAATGACCATAATATATCTTTTTCCCCCTAGGCTTTCAGTTCTGGTGGGCCCCATCAGATCAACATGAAGTAACTCCAAACAACGAGAGGTGGCTATCACATTTACCTTGTGATGACTTGCCTTAGTTTGCTTCCCCATTTGACATGCACCACAAATGGTCTTCTTTACTTTTCCAAACTTAGGAAGTCCCTCGACTGCTTCAAGTTTGGAGACTTTGGCTACTTGTTTGAAGTTGGCATGCCCAAATCTGTGATGCCACAGCTCCAACATATCCACCCGAGCACTTCTACATGATATTGGTGCCGTGGGAACTATTCCATAACAGTTATCCGTAGTCCGATTTCCTTCCAAAACCTGAATCCCCTCTTTATTGATGATCAAACATCCTTTCTTGGAGAATTGTACCAGGAAGTCGTCATCACAAATTTGAGTGATGCTCAGCAAATTCGCCTTCAGCCCTTTTATGAACAGCACATCTTTCAACAGAGGCAAACCGGGTATCTCGATGGTTCCTTTGCCTAGGACTTGAGCATGGCTTCCATCCCCAAAGGTCACATAGTCACCCACCTTTTCTTTGAGTGACTTAAACAATGACTTATCCCCTGTCATATGGCGAGAACACCCACTATCAAGATACCACAAACATGCATTAAACACCTTTAATGAGGTATGCACAAATAGGTTCACATGTGACAGACAATCTTGATCTTCAAACACAAACTCATCATCAGGTTTCATGCTACTTTTAGATTGATTTTTCATTTTCAGATTCTCAATCATCTCACACAACATTCTATTCTTTCTTTTATATTTCTTAATCAAAGATTTTGATTCAGATATGCTACTGTGTAAGACAAGATTCTGATTCTCAAGAAATTTCAGCATGTGAACAAAAACTCTAGCATGTTTCTTAGTTTTTAATAACTCTACAAGGTCATCAGTAAGACACCTTTCAGTCATATGCATAGAGACATTTTCACAAACACTTGAGCTACAATTCAGCATGGTATAAACAAAAACAACAACCACAACTCAGGGGTCTAGGATCACACAAGTGGTAATGAAACCAAACAGATGTGTACCCGCTCTGATACCAATTGAAAGTTCAAAAACGTGTACAAAAACACTTTTGAACGTTTAGACCCCCAAAAACCAATTTAATCAACACACGCAATATGTTAAACAACTAGTGTGCGGAAGCTTAACATATGCTATAACATGGAATTGATTAAACAACTATCTAAGCCACAACAAAATAAGCCACAGCAGATAATGTAAAGGCAGAGATAGAGAGGAAGGAAGATGCAAACACAGCGATAACACCAGATATGTTATCGAAGAGGAAACCGAAGACCTCGGCGAAAAACCTCTCCGCCGCCCTCCAAGCGGTAATCAATCCACTAGAAAATACAGTTGGGATACAAGGACAGCAATAGACCCTCCAAGCCTAATCTACCCAATGCACCTAAGCCCTCCAAGCTTCTTGCTCCAACGAGGTTGCGCCGAACCTTTTTCTTTTCTAGCTTTCCGGATTCCGCTACTACACCGTAGCATCAACCAATGAAGATTGGCTCCTTCCTAACTGCTTCCCAGAACTCCAAACGACTGTCTCACAGAGATGATGATGGTGAGAACCAGGTTTGGTATAATACCTCTCAAGGATTTGACAATGGAGAGGAAGAGAGTGAGGGAATTTGATGAGACTCTAAGGTATAGATTGTGGGTGAAACAATCTGGTTTTTCTTTAGGGTTTCTCTCTCAAAATTCTCTCTGGAAGCTCTCTTTCAATCGTGGGTTAAAAGGGTATTTATACTGAAGTGGAGTGGAATGCGAAATGTCAGGTTTTTCCAAAACAGGGGTGGCTCGCGGCTTGACCTCGCGGCTTAACTAAGTCGCGAGTTCCAGTCGCGAGTTAACCGTATGGCCAGTTGTCCTGTTTTGTCCTGTAGTGCTCCAGCTAGCACGACTGTTCATCTTCCAGCATGCTTGGCACGTGTGCATCTTCTGGCGGGTTGAAGCCGCGAGTCCAGCCGCGAGTCCAGCCGCGACACTCTGTTTTCTTGCACACTCTTGAGCAATCTTCACACTATCTCATTCACTACCCTTACAACAATCCCACCTAAATACAGGGTTACTAAATGCTGAATTACAAGCAAATTTGGCACGGAATAAAGCCAATTAGATGGTTGAATAAATTCAACCTTACATGCACATTTTACATCCATTTGATAGAGTTTGAAGTTCATAGTGCATGCAATGAACATGAGAATTTGAATAGACTCAAGTCTTGCCACAGGAGCGAAGGATTCATCAAAGTCTACTCCTTCTACTTGAGTGTATCCTTGAGCTACTAATCTAGATTTATTCAGCATTATCTCTCCATCTTCATTGGTTTTGTTTTTGAATATCCATTTTGTGCCCATGACATGAATATTTTCAGGCCTTGGAGCAAGTTCCCACACATCATTCCTTACAAATTGATTCAGCTCTTTATGCATTGACTCAACCCAATTCTCATCTTGAAGAGCTTTTTCTACCCTTTTTGGCTCAAATTGAGCAAGGTAGCAATGATATGTTATATGATTGGCCAAAAGGATATTTCCTTTTCTGAGGTGAAGACCTTCATCTAGAGACCCTATAATGTTGCTTTCCGGATGGTTCTTAATTACTCTTGATGATGGCTTCTTTGATGTGGAGACTTCATCACTCCGTGAGATGGGAGGATGGACTTCCGGAGGAGTGAGAGGACTTGATCTTCTAGACATCGATCTTGTTTCCATTCTTGGGTTCATGGGAGTTGATTCTTCTTCCGGTGTAGATCCTTCAACTTCTATATCAAGAGCTTCGACCTCAACATAGGGTTCTTTGTTGCTCGGCCCTTTTCCATCATCAATCATCTCTATCTTTGTTAAGGCATCATCAATCTTGATATTGATGGACTCCATCACTGTCTTAGTTCTCTTATTAAAAACTCTATACGCCCGGCTAGTAATAGGGTACCCAAGGAAAATACCTTCATCACTTTTTGCATCAAATTTCCCAAGATTCTCCCGATCATTTAGGATATAACACTTGCTTCCAAACACTCGGAAATACTTTAGTCTGGGCTTCTTTCCATTCCAAATCTCATAGGCGGTCTTCTTTGTTCCTACTCGGAAGAATATTCTATTGCCAATGTGACACGAGGTGTTCACGGCTTCTCCCCAAAACCTTTGAGGTATTTGCTTGTTAAGTAACATGACTCTTGCCATTTCCTGAATCACCCGATTCTTTCTCTCTACCACTCCATTTTGTTGAGGAGTTTTGGGGGCTGAAAATTCCTTTTTTATTCCATTCTTTTCATAAAAAGACTCAAATCTTGCATTCTCAAATTCCTTCCCATGATCACTTTTTATCTTGGCAATAGGGACCCCTTTCTCGTTTTGTAGTTTCTTGCAAAGAATTTCCAACCTTTCACATGTTTCTGATTTTTCTCTAAGAAATTCAACTCAAGTGTATCTTGAGTAATTATCCACAATGGCCATAATGTACCTCTTTCCTCCTAGACTTTCAGTTCTTGTAGGCCCCATTAGATCAACATGAAGTAACTCTAAACACCATGAAGTAGCAATCACATTCACCTTGTGATGACTTGCCTTTGTTTGCTTTCCCATTTGGCATGCACCACAAATATTCTTCTTCACCTTTCCAAACTTAGGAAGTCCCTCAACTGCTTCAAGTTTAGACACTTTAGCTACTTGTTTGAAATTCGCATGCCTAAATTTGTGATACCAAAGTTCCAACATGTCAACGCGAGCACTTCTACATGAAATGGATACCGTAAGAACTACTCCATAGCAGTTGTCTGTAGTCCGATTTCCCTCCAAGACTTGAATCCCTTCTTCATTGATGATTAAGCAACCCTTCTTAAAGAATTGGACAAGGAAATCCTCATCACATATTTGAGTGATGCTCAAAAGATTTGCCTTCAGCCCTTTGATGTATAAAACATCTTTCAACAGAGGAAATCCAAGTATCTCGATAGTCCCTTTACTGAGAACTTGAGCATGACTTCCACCACCAAAAGTCACATAGTCACCAACCTTCTCTTTGAGTGTCTTAAACAGTGATTTATCCCTTGTCATGTGACGAGAACACCCGATGTCAAGATACCACAAGCATGAATTAAATACCTTCAATGAGGTATGCACAAATAAGCTCACATGAGACAAACATTCTTGACCTTCAAACATAATTTTATCTTCAGTTTTCATGCTTCTGTTAGAATGACATTTCATTTTTAGATTATCAATCATCTCACACAACATTCTTTTTTTTCTTTTGTACTTCTTAATCAAAGATTTAGATTCAGATATGCTATTGTGTAAGATGTAATTCTCATTTTCAAAATATTTCAGCATGTGAACAAATATCCTAGCATGTTTCTTTGTTTTTAACAACTCTAAGAGTTCATTGTTAGGACACCCTTCAAACATACTCATAGAGTCATTTTCACGAACACTTAAACTACAATTCAGCATGGCTTTTTCCATAACAGCATCCATAACAAAGGGGTCTAGGATCACACTTAGGTAATTAAACCACAACAAGTGCACCCGCTTTGATACCAAATGAAAGTTCAAATAGTGTATAAAACACACTTGAACGTTTAGACCCCCAATTACAAAGTAACCAATTCAAGCTTTGACAAACAACTAGTGTGGGGAAAATGAACAAAAGCTTTAAACAGGGGAAACAATCTAAGCCAATTAAAATCACAACCCACAGCAGATAATAAAAGGCAAAGATAAAAGTGAAGGAAGATGCAAATACAAGGACAACACATGATGTGTTATCGAAGAGGAAACTGAAGCCTTCGGCGTAAAACCTCTCTGCCGCCCTCAAAGCGGTAAGTAGTCCACTAGAAAATGTAGTTGGGATACATGAACAGTAATAGACCCTCAAAGCCTAATCTACCCAGTATACCTAGGCCCTCCAAGCTTCTTGCTCCAACGAGGTTGTGCCGAACTTATTTCTTTTTTAGCTTTCCGGATTCCGCTACTTGATCATAGCATCAATGTAGATTGGTTCCTTCCTAACTACTTCCTAGAACACCAAATAGCCCTCTCACAGTAATGGATATAGTGAGAAAAGGTTTTGGTAAAAAGACCTCTCAAGGGTTTAACAATGGAGAGGAAGAGAGTTAAGGAATTTGAAGAGACTCTTATGTAAAGATTGTAGATGAATCAATCTTGTTTTACTCTAGGATTTCTCTCTCAAAATTCTCTCTGGAAGCTCTCTTTCTTTTGTGGGTAAAAGGGGTATTTATACTAGGGTGAGAATGGAATGTGAAGAGTCAGGTTTTTCAAAACAAAGCTGGCTCGCGGCTTGATTGAGTCGCGAGTTCCAGCCGCAAGGTAACTGAATGGCCAGTTGTCCTATTTTGTCCTGTAGTGCTCCAACTAGCATGGCGCTTCAACTTCTGGCATGCTTGGCACGTGTGCTACTTCTGGCGGCTTGAAGCCGTGAGTCACCCATGAGATCAAGTCGCGAGTCTCTGTTTTCTTGCACGCTCTTGAGCATTTCAACACTCTATCTCACTCACTACCCTTACAAAAATTCCACCTAAATACAGGGTTACTAAATGCTGAAATACAAGCAAATTTGGCACGGAATAAAGCCAACAAGATGGTTGATTAAATTCAACTTTACACAACTGATCTCCAAAGCAATAATCCCCGATCCTATCTCCACTTCATGAAAACAAGATCGTGGGGGGCTATTGTAGGGGACTTGGGCCAAGTGATCGGTATAGGCCCACCAAACTTAAGCCTAAATACGCAAGCCAAAACTACCCCAGGGGATGGGAGCTGGCTCAAATCCTGTGAGGCTAGGCTTACAATAAGCGTATCAGGATCTAGAGAGCAATGATTGGTGAACTCGTTAAGTGTTAAATCACATCTCAACCCATTACTAACCGTCAAGAAAGTAAAAAATTAACAAGGAAGTAGAGAAGTTCAGATATTCAATGAGCACTAGAAGTTCTTTTAGGAATCCTTGCCGAGCACTATTTGGCGTCTGGAATAAGTTTCAAGAGAATCCTCAGAAGACGTGATAATTCCTTGGGATTCTGGGTTATAGTGGGATTGTATGGAATTTGGTGAAACGTTAATCATTTGAACCCCACTTAGAGGAGATTATATAAGGGGAGTGAGTGGCTTAAAAAGGGGGTGGACTGCAAGAAGTAGGTAAGAAGTAAGTAAGAAGTGAGAGAGAAGATTGGAGAAGAGTAAACACAAGGAGGGTGGACAAAAGAACTGAAGGAGATATACGAGAGATGGCAAGAGGCAAAATCTGAGATGGAGAGGGTTTTTTGAGCTAGAAATTGCAAAAATACTTGTAGTTGGGCTATTTAGGCTTTGCTTACGACTATACCCGTAGGACTATGAGGAATTCCACGTACAAATAGATTTGGAGCCCAAATTCACCCCTATACTTATCTACGTTAGCAGGGTTGAGGCATCCTAGAAACAATATGTTTGACTGCCTTTGGTCTTTAAACTTAATGAAACAGAGTGTTTAGCTTTATCATCTTCAAAAAACTAATATACAATTGTCTTGAAAAATTAAATAGTACTTGTGGACGCACCGTTCTAAGACATGGTTGCTCGAGCATATGCCATCATTTGAGTGGGTTAAGGAGAAGAATTAGTAGTCACCATTTGTTTAGGTTCAAAGTCCAACATTGACCTCTATACAAAGGTCTAATGAACCAAACTATCAGTTTTAAGTTAGTATGCAAGCTTCGAAAGGTATTATGCACCCAAACTTGCCTGATCAAGTGGGTTGGCATCCATTTGTCTTATCATACCATTTTAAGTAAAGTGATTATTAAGGGAGCCCTATACTAATCATACATTTATCTGAATCAAATAAAATGCACATAAGGAAACTTGAAATCACATTGTGAAGCAAAAGGAAACAAAATGAAATCCAAATTCAAATAAAAAATAATGTCAAACAAAATCAGAGCACACAATGACAAGGACATATTTTATGTCAAAGTCATATTTAAAGCTTGATTATAGTTGAATCTTGGTTGAATTATAATGTGACAATCATGAATTGAAACAAGCGAGGATAATTAATACTTAAATAGTTCAAATTAACTATCGAATTATCGAAGGAAAAAAAAGAAAAAAAAAGAGAATAAAGTTAGTATTTTAAAATTAAATGCTGACAATATCTCAAGCCATTGTCATTAAAATATCTCGTCAAAAAAATAAAAACTTGTCATTTAATAAGGTGTGTGTGATTTCTTTTATTTCTTTTTTTAGGTTTCAAATTGACTTTTTTATATTCTAGGGAAAGAAAACAAAAACTACGAAAACTCATTTTCTTAAAGAGAAAAAGGAAGGTGAAATTCAGTGAACAATGACAACAAGTGCACAGACCATATTCAGTTTTTTTTTTAATCATTAGTACCAACTTGCTTGAATAGAGAGCACCAACTAAAATTTGCAAGAGATTGTGGGCTTTGCATAGACTGAAGCTCTCTTTCTCTCTCTCTCCTATTGAGTAGTTTAAATTGGTTAGTCTTCAGAAAGGAATCCCACACACATATATACTCTAATTTTAAGATGTATTTAATTCAGACATTCTATCCAATTTCGTTAAAAATTTTCCGATAATTTTGCAAATAAATAAAAAAATAGTTTTCGAAAAAAATATTATCACTTAAAAATTTATAAAATATTTTATTAATTTAATAGATTTTTTTCATGTGAGAAAAATATGTTTTTTAATGGCAATTTTTTAACGAAATTGGACGAAAGGCTTGAATTGAATAAATTTTAAATTTAGATTACTCAATTGAATGAAAGTAGAGTTAAAGGATTGAAATGAATTTTAGTCAAATTTAAAGAATATATTTTATATTTTAGCCTAAATCTATAATGGCAATTTTGGATTTATTGAGAATTGATAGATAAGCCCAAAACCCATTGGAATTAAAGATCAGTTTATTTTCCACTACATGTATTGTAGAAGATGCGAAGCCTTGTTTTCCAATTGCTCTGTAGTGAAGCTAAACTAGGCGTGTTAAGGAAAATTTGTAGATTTTGGCAAAAATACATTGTAAATTTTAGAAACTATAGTTGGAAACATTGTCATTTGTGGTCTATTATGGGACTTGGGCAATGAAATCTCATTGGTCTTTTCCTTTTTCATCTTTTTAAAAGTAGGTGCTATTAACCATCACACACCATTGGTATATATAAAGAAAGAGGGAAAATGCTAATAGATGCCATTAGGACAGTGGTTAATAGTCCATTTAAAGAAAGTTTTTATAGGAAAAATAATTAATATTTTGAAAGCTTTTTCTATTTCCCATAAAAGTGGTGACAAAACTTTCTTAAAATAGATTGTTAACTATTGCCCTAAGGGCACCCATTAGCATGACCCAAGAAAGAGTAGGTGCTATTAGAGCACTAGCATTGGTGGTGCCAAATAGCTATATAGCTATTTTTAGCACCACTAATTCTAAAAAATGAGTTACAATGGTAGACCTAAATTTAAAAATTTTAACTCCTCATCTACAGTGCACAGTTATAAATGGCAGTGCATTGTAGCAAGAAGCTAAAACAAATATATATATATATATATATATTATTAAACTTCTCTCTCTTCTCTCATTAATAAAATATTTTCTCTTTTTCTTTCTCTCTCTCTCTCTTCGGCTTCTCTCCTTTTTTTCTTTTCTTTTTTCTCTCTCTCTAGCTCCTCCCTCATCTCCTCTCTGCTTTGCCAACCAGCTAGCCGACCCATCTTGCCACCCCACAGACCCATCTCCCCAAACTCATCTCATCGACCCACAGACCCCTCTTGCCAAGACCCCATCTCCCCAAGCCCCATTGCCAATCTGTTACCCAAGCCCCATTGCCGCCAAGTTTGTGTTGGATTTGTGTTTGTGTTTGTGTTTGTGCTGGGTTTCTGCTGAGTTTATGCTAGATTTGTGTTTGTGTGCTGAGCTTGTGTTGGGTTTGTGCTGATTTGGGGTTGCTGGGTGCTGAGTTTCACATTGGTGGTGGAGGTGGTGCCTGAAGATAGTGATGAAGACAGTGAAGAATAGGGAAAAAATAATAAATAAATAACTTGTTTAATGTAATAAATATATTATTTTATTATATTGTTTATATTATTTTATTGTGTTGAAAGCTAAAATAAAATCACTGATGTTGGATGTTTTGTAAAGTGAGATGGTAAAATAGATAAAGTAACTTTTTATAGTATCAAATAGCTAAAAAAATAGCTCCACCAATGTGGATGCTCTTAATGATGTTGATTTGTGCTATTTGGTTTCTCTGGTGCTTTTTTTTTTTTTTTTTTTTTGAGTGTGTGATATTTTATTTTATGTTGCTAGATACTATACAAATGAGTGAATATGCACAAAATTTATAGCACATATTTTTAATTATTACAAAATAAAAGAAAAATCTGTACATGGACTTAGAATTTTCTAAATGATACCAATATTGTCTTCAGTGGAGTTGTCAAGCTCATAAACGATACTAATAATGATAAAATTTGGTAGCTGTGACTAGCTACCTAACATTTAAATTTATTTTATTACTAACTCCTATATTAAATCAAGTAGTAATAGAATACACACAAGCCATTAAAATAGTTATTACGAGGTCTGTATGATGAGTAGGAAAGAGGCTAGTCACCTTACAATATTTGATTAACAACGATTACCCAATACAAATCATTTTAACTATTCTAATTTATTATGTAAAGGATGATGGGAACAAGTAAATATAAGTTTAGATTTAGCTGGAGCTGCCTCTAACCGAGTCAGGGTTCAAAGTCAAAAAAGGATGTAAAGTATACGCTTAATTATATGGAGGGCTCTAAGAGAAGGTTGCTAGTTTCATACCTAATCGATATAATTTGTTATAACAAATTGAGAAACTCTAATTAAATAATTATTACATCACATAGGACTTCTTGTGCCTTTTGTTGAATTCATATTATATTTATTTTACTTTTACATGGTTTTTCATTTTATTGGATCACTTCTTTCTCAATAAACTATTATTGGTTAAATTTATTTATGTTAAAAAATTATGCTTTTACATTATTAGATGTAAATGTGCAATTTATATTAAAAATGATTTTATTTAAGATTAAAATTCTTTTATTTGAAAGTTTGCTAAACACATTTTTTTATGCTCGCTTATACTTTATTATTTTTTTATAAAATTTATAAAAATTATGAAAATTCATTTGAAATTTTTTAAATTGCTTTGAATATTTATTTTCATTATTTATTTTCCTATTTCTTTAAATTTAATATATTTATATTATTTTAATTAATTATGACATTATCACAGTTGAACTTTAATTAGTTTAATCTTAGTTTGATTTCAAAAATCTTGAACCTCTTCCTTTTTTAGTTTATTGAACGACTCAGTTTTTTAAACTATGAATACAATTATGATACAACTATGTGTTTAAATTTTATTGAAAAATCTAACTAAATTTTACCCTAAATAAAATGGAATTGGACGACATAATTATTGTATACGTATGCTCTGCTGGTGTCATATGTAATATTCTACCTTGCACAATTAGGCTAAATTCATTTACCTCAAGCGGATACTAACACCATACCCAAAAAAACATACTAACACCATTCCAAAAAAAACATACAAAGACTTTGCTTGGGAGTTCATAAGGGGATGGAATGGAATAATAATAAGGGAATGGAATGGAATGTATTTAAGTAAGGGAAAGGAATGGAAAAGAATAGAATGGAATGAAATCAAGTAACCTTGATTGGATGTTTTAAAATAAAGGAATGGAAATGAATGAAAATGAATGAAATGTAATTAATCTTGTTTGGGAGCAACATGGAGGGAATGGAACAGAATCATTATATGAAAATATTACCATTAGACCCCTATTTTAAAATAAAGAGTTGAATATACAAGGGTATTTTGGGAGTTTTAGTAAAAAAATCATTAAATCCAATTCCATTCCCTCCAATTCCTCCAAATTTCGGAAGGAATGAAAATTTGAGGTTTTAAGGGAATAGAGAGGAATGAGTGTTTCCTCCTATCCATTTCATTCCCTCCTACTTAAACTTCCAAATAAGGGAATGGACTTTCCATTCCCTCCATTAAAACTCTCAAATAAGGGAAGGGGAAAATATTCTAAAATGATTCTTTTTATTCATTTCCATTCCATTCAATTCCCTCCTCTCAAGCAAAGCCTAACACTAATGACTAGGGGCCCCTCATTTCAATTGCCTCTCCAAATTGCCAAAGCTCAATTATTTTTTGGTCCCCTTAAAAGAAAACAACAACAACAGTAATGGTATAATAAAAGGAAAAAACTAAAGTTTAAATTTTTATAATAAAGAAAAAAACAACAACAAAACAAAATGGTATTGCCAAACCTTTTATGAACTCCATTTTTAATATTTAATTTCAAAATTAAAATAAAATATATTTCATGAAATGTGAAAGTGATTTATTAAAATTTTCGTGAACGAAATTATTTGTGTCAATGATATTTTTTATATTTTAATGTGAAGTGATGCTCAAGATGGCAAAATTGTCAAGATGGGCTACAGCTTTGACCTCTCTGAAAATGTTTTCTAGCTTCACCACTCACTACAGCTTTGGAGGTGTCATTTCAAGTATGGCTATAAATGAACCAAACTATTTAATAAATTTAAAAAAACCATTCATAATTGTTTGTTTATAAACGAGCCAAATAAGGGTGGCGAAATTGGACACAACCCACGAACTCGACATGACATGATACGAAATTAGCAGGATATGGGTTGAGGTTTGAAAGTTCAAATATGTGTATAAACACCCTTGAACGTTTAGACCCCCAAATTACAACTTAACCAATTCAAGCATTATGTCAAACAACTAGTGTGCGGAAAATGAACATAAGCTTCAATATAGAATTGGATAAACTATCTAAGCCAAATTAAAATCACAACCCACAGCAGATAATAAAAGGCAAAGATAAAAGGGAAGGAAGATGCAAACACAAAGACAACACGCGATGTGTTACCGAAGAGGAAACCGAAGCTTTCGGCGTAAAACCTCTCCGCCGCCCTCCAAGCGGTAAACAATCCACTAGAAAATATTGAAAGTTCAAAAACGTGTACAAAAACACTTTTGAACGTTTAGACCCCCCAAAACCAACTTAACCAACACAAGCAATATGTCAAACAACTAGTGTGCGGAAACTTAACATATGCTATAATATGAAATTGGTTAAACAACTATCTAAGCCATAACAAAATAAACCACAGCAGATAATGTAAAGGCAGAGATAGAGAGGAAGGAAGATGCAAACACAGAGATAACACCCGATGTGTTATCGAAGAGGAAACCGAAGACCTCGGCGAAAAACCTCTCCGCCGCCCTCCAAGCGGTAATCAATCCACTAGAAAATACAGTTGGGATACAAGGACAGCAATAGACCCTCCAAGCCTAATCTACCCAATGCACCTAAGCCCTCCAAGCTTCTTGCTCCAACGAGGTTGCGCCGAACCTTTTTCTTTTCTAGCTTTTCGGATTCCGCTACTACACCGTAGCATCAACCAATGAAGATTGGCTCCTTCCTAACTGCTTCCCAGAACTCCAAACGTCTGTCTCACAGAGATGATAATGGTGAGAACCAGGTTTGGTATAATGCCTCTCAAGGATTTGACAATGGAGAGGAAGAGAGTGAGGGAATTTGATGAGACTCTAAGGTAGAGATTGTGGGTGAAACAATCTAGTTTTTCTTTAGGGTTTCTCTCTTAAAATTCTCTCTGGAAGCTCTCTTTCAATCGTGGGTTAAAAGGGTATTTATACTGGAGTGAAGAGGAATGCGAAACGTCAGGTTTTTCCAAAACAGGGGTGGCTCGCGGCTTGACCTCGCGGCTTGACTAAGTCGCGAGTTCCAGTCGCGAGTTAACCGTATGGCCAGTTGTCCTGTTTTGTCCTGTAGTGCTCCAGCTAGCATGACTGTTCATCTTCCAGCATGCTTGGCACGTGTGCATCTTCTGGCGGGTTGAAGCCGCGAGTCCACCCGCGAGTCCCAGCCGCGACATTCTGTTTTCTTGCACACTCTTGAGAAAACTTCACTCTATCTCACTCACTACCCTTACATCAATCCCACCTAAATACAGGGTTTCTAAATGCTGAATTACAAGCAAATTTGGCACGGAATAAAGCCAATTAGATGGTTGAATAAATTCAACCTTACAATCTCCCCCTTTGGCTATTCCGTGACAAAACCCTAAAACAGACTCTAGACTTAACATGTGAGTTGGGAACAGTTGAACAAAACTCACTCACACCTAACTTTAGAAGCTGTGAAGCACTTGAATCATATGAACATAAACTCCTGAAACACAACAATATACCATGATCATTGTAAGCAGAAAATTATAAATGCATATGAAACAGGCAATATGTGATCAAGCAAAGATGGAGTTAATAAACAAACCATGGCTTGATCAACCAAGTGAACACCACAAGGTAGTGATCACAATGCTCATTCACACTTGGAATGAACACAAGGACATACAAGTTAACAAGCACAAGGCAAGACACTTGTATGCTCAACACTCAACCAATGCATAGCACACAAGGCATATGCATCTAGGAACAATCCTACAAGGGCACAAGAGTGACAGTACATAAACCAAAATACAGAACATTTAGATTAAAGTACTGATTTCAACATAGCATAAAGGCTGCATTAAGCAAGGTACATACCATAAAGCCTACAAACTATGCATAAAACAATAACCCTGAAAGCTTACAAAAGCACATGGGTACAAACACACAGAATATCCTGAATACCATCATCAAACATATATTAAAGTTTAAACCAAGAGTATATGAAAAGAGTTAGAAACAGCTATACACCAAAACAAAGTGTATCAAAACCATAAAAACCATAAGTTTAGAAGATAAGACGAAAAACAAAAGTATGTGTGTACTCCCCCTATCACTATGCACACTTCCCTTTGAACTTTTCTCCCCCTTACTGAATGCTCTCCCCCTTTTTGTCACGAATAGCTAAAGACTCTCGTCCAACTTTCGTTGAATCTCATCTAGCTGATTCTCCATAGTCTCGAGGCGCATTTGGACATGGTTGTTTGTGGAGTAGAGAAGTGCCACAAGCTCATCAACGCGTTTCTGAATGTGCTCAAGTACACTGCCAACTCTGTCAGTATGAGAAGCAGTTTGTGCTTGCGGAATACCAGCCGGTGAAGCTTCAGGAACAGCACGAGATGCAGATGTGGTATGTGCAGGTGTCTCTGAGTCAAGGGCAAATGAAGTAACCGGAGAGATGTGAGCACTTCTTGGTGATTTGGAGGAGTGACTTCTGCTCGCTTGAAGAGTGAACAAAGAAATGGGACGTTGACGAGTCAACATTTTACCATCTGCAGGAGGAGTAATGCCTGCATTAAGAATAAGTTTCATGACGAGACTGCCAAATGGAATGATTCCTCGAGCTGTAGATCGACACGCGGTCTTCCTCAAGTTGTAGTAGATGTGAGCACATATATCAATGGGGGCTCCGGTAATGAGATCACATAGAATATAGCTCTCCCAAGATTGATGAATGTAGTGTTGGACAGTGGGTAGAGATTGGTGAACATGATCAACTTCAGTGTGGTTAGCTCAGGTGCAAATTTTGCGGTGCTGATGGAAGTTCCTGCACTGGATACCTCATGATCGTGTCCTAGGATTTGTAAAATTTCTCCAACCTCTGGATTTCGTTCATCATAGGGAGTTAAATTCACATTCTGAGGTCTGGTGATGCCGAGAAGATTTGCGATGGAGTCTGGGGTAACACTAAACTCTGTTCCTCTGACCCAGAAAACGAGGATAGGTCCAAGATCAGATGCATTGGAGAAGCATTCTTTGACCAGCTCATCCATTGGATCATCAAAGTTTCCGAACAGGTTTGCCCAGTCTCGTTTCTTAAAGATTCGAGGGATGAAAGTAGTCCCTAAGGTGTTGAACTCTACTACCCGCTCCACTATAGTTGTTGACTTGTCAAACACATTAGAGTAGGCGTGTGAGTTAAGGGGAACTCTGAATCTATCCTCATTGGGATCTTGAGATGCTTGAGATGATAGACGAGTCCGTTTAGCAACTGGGGTTGCTGGTTCGTCAGCAACAATGTCTTTACCCCTGGTAGATCGACGAGACATCTGCAAGAGAACAGGCCAACAGAAAAGAACCAAGCAACAATACCCCACAAAAGATTGTCAACAAGATTCAGTGTAAATAATATTTCAATATATAAACCCAGACTGAAGATAGTTCAGACCCAACCAAAACTACCAACAATACACAGCAGCACAAACTAATACGTGCATCAAAACTTGGTGAAAGTGCACCAAGACAAAGATAGACATCACAACTGACATTGAGATAGGTTAACATGACCATGATATGCAAGAAGAAGCAGCATTTGAACATTTAGAGCAGATAACATAAATCACTCCATCAGAGACATGAACATGGGGAAAATATTTCAATCATGAAGAAACCAAACATCCACACTGGAGCACGTGGTTGAGAAACACACATTATGTTATCATATCAACTCAGAACCAAAACCAAACACCAACATCAATATTCAGGCAAGTGTAATGAGTGAGTCACATAGACACCAAACCCATTTCAGAAAAGATTCTCAGATTCAATAAAAAGCAAAAATCAGAACAATGAAAAACACATTGTGACTGCTCAGCATGAAAACAGGTGAGAACAATATCAAACAAGACACTCCATACCCATTACACATAGAGATAAGTATAACGAATACAAAACCAGGCCAAACATTAACAGAAATATGCAGGAAAAAGAAAATGAGATTAAGAAAGCAAAAACCCATACCTTTTCTTGATGATTTGGATACGAAACGAAGCACCAAAGGGGTTTGAAAGAAGGATTCACGAAGTGTTTGGAAGGAAACAACAGTTTTAAGAGAAGATGAATAGTTACAAAAGTTCGAGGGAAAACTGAAAGAGGTTTAAAAACTGCTCCTGTTTCTGCAAAACACGCGATTTTCGCGACTGGATTAAGTCGCCAGCTCAAGCCGCCAAATCACTCAAGAACAAAATTTTGAAAAATTTTTCTAAGTGTTTTTCGCGATTGGAAGGTCTACCCGCGAGTGAGTCGCGAGCTGAGCAGCGAAAATCTCTGAGTGATCCTCGCGACTGGACCTTCCACTCGCGAACAAGTCGCCAAACATGACCACCGAAGATGCGACTGAGGCTCGCGACTTAACATACCCGCGACTGAGCCGCCAAAACAGGGCAAAACTGTATTTTTGAAATTTTCAGATTTTTCCAACAAAACACTTTCCAAAAACACCTAAAACACTCAAAAATCTTTTTGTGCTTGAATTAACAAAGATTGAGCATGTGAAAACACATTTTATCAAGTACAATCACACAAATGAATATGGCATTTATTGAACATAAACTTGTGTGTTGTGTGTGGATATTAACAATGAGATAGTCCTTTGTCTAATGTGAAGCTTCAATGATCAATTCAACCAAGGCATACACAATTAGCACTAGATCATGTGACCAATCTCAATTATAGAAATATGAATATATGACCTCCCACACAACTTGATAACATAACTTGAAGCTTTTCATTTGACTCCACTTTCAATCATAACATTTGATCTTTTTGATTTTTTTTTTTTTTTTTTTGAGACAATCATCTCTCATTGTGAGAGGGATATGTAACCTTTCTCTTTGAAGAACAGGCCTTTGGCCTTTTTGAATGAAATTTCACTTTTAATATAAGGTCGCTTACCCTTTTTCCTAGTCAAATACTAGAATGTGCGACAGGCTTTTGCAGCTCAATATCTCTTTTCATTTGGAGATTTACATTTGGTGAGCTCTTTTTAGCAAAAATAAAATAAAAAGTGGGAAGAGATATAGACACAAGTCTATGCATGTTTCAAGATCAACATAACCATTCACTAATCATTCATGACAAGTTTGAAGATCTATTTACAACAATCACATAGATTTCAAGATTTTTCCCATAGTGATATGAGTGCATGAAAACAAGCAATGCTCGAAAATGCACAAAGCCATTAGCACAAAGGTACAAGGCAAAACGAGTTTTAAGACAAAACTCAACAAAGTCAATCAAGCTTTTTGATTTTCAAATTTTTATGTAATTTTTGGATTTTTGACTCAAGAAACAAAAAGATTGATAAAACACAATTAAGAAATATTCACAAGAAGAATAAACAAACAACCAAGAACAAACACAACAAGCATACCAAACAAACATAGTCACAAAGCATAGGAAGTATTAATGCATGGACATGTTGTAATGCTTATGCATGAGTACCCCTTTTCACCCACACGTCACTTGCGTTTGGGGTGATTTCCTTAAAGGATTGGGTACGGGAGTTGGGGCTTTCAAACCTTCGTGAGAAGCTTTCCAAGCAGTTGGTGAATGCACCAATCATCTTCATCACGTTCATCATTCCGGGATCTCCATGTTGCTCTCTAGATTGATCACCTGCCCAAGTTCTCCTATCAACTCTTGGTCCTCCTGACCTTTGAGGAGTTGCACTGTTCTTTGCTCTCAACTTTTGACAATTTGGTCGAGTGTGCCCTTGAAGTCCACAATAATGGCACACATACATTCCTCTAGGACCTCTTTGTGGTCGTGGACGTGACTTGGCACAAGATTCAGACATGCCCACAGACTGATTACGATGATTCAGCATCCGTTGGTCCACCACATTCTTCTTCTCCTCCACCTTGAGCTTCACACCAATAGGGTCAGCTACAACTGGATCTTTGGCCTTCACAAACTTCACTTCTTTAGTGACATTTCCAGATGAACTACTTCTCCCGGTATATCCCAGTCCGGATTTGTCTGAAAAGCTCTTTTGAGATGATATAACATCATCTAGCTTCTTGGTGGTGACCCTCTCTATTTTAGCATTTGCTTGCATCACCTCGTTCTCAAGAAATCTCACTTTAGTGTAAGCTTCGGACAGCTCACCATTCAGAGTTTCAATCTCGCATTTGGCCTCCCTATACCGGATTAGGAGACTTTTGTAGTCCTCCTCAGCCTTCTTCATCTTTCTCACAGCAACCTTGGCTACCCTTGTGTATTCACCCGACTTCTCCAAGAGTGAGTTGTAATTTTCTTGAAGAGTTGTTGTGCTTTCTTCTTCTTCAGCTTCTGATTCTTCAACAATTCCTAGTGATTCATCATCACTATGTTCTCCAAGGTCTTGTACAAGCAAATTCAACTCATCCGAAGACTCAACATGAGCAATAGTCATGAAAGCTGAATAGTTCCCTTCTCCATCACAGCTCTCTTCAGATTCTGAGTCGGACGAGTCTGAATCACTCAAGGTCGTGGCATACACCTTGCCTTTCGATTTCAAATAATTAGGACATTCCTTCTTGAAGTGTCCATGCCCGTTGCATTCAAAACAAGTGACACCTTGTGTGGATTGGGATTCTTTTCCATCTTTCTTTTTGAAATCCCTCTTCTCCCTTCCAGAATTTTGGAATTTTCTCTTATCATCAAATTTTCCATTGTTTTTTGAATTTCAAAAACTTTCTGAAGTTTTTAACAAGATAGGCTACATCTTTGTCAACCACATCTTCTCCTGATGAGCCTTGATCTTCCACCTTCTCACTAATGGTCTTTAAAGCAAGGGATTTGCTCTTCCGTTGATTGGGCAGCGACATCTCATAAGTCTGCAAAGAACCAACCAGCTCCTGTACTCTGATGTCGTCAAGATCCTTGCTCTCTTCAATGGCTGTCACTTTAGCACGAAAGCTTTCCGGCAATGATCGAAGGATCTTCCTTACAATCTTTGAGTCCTCCATTTTCTTTCCCAAGTTAAACTTACTGACAACCACTTCGTTTAGCTTCCCATAGAAAGAGTCGAAAGACTCATCCTCACTCATCTTGAGCTCCTCAAACCGAGTGGTCAGCATTTGTAACTTGGTATCTTTCACTTTCTTCGTGCCTTCATAAGTTGTTTCCAGAATCTCCCATGCATCTTTGGCAATGGTAATGTGAGAAATCCTATGAAATTCATCTGGAGGCACACCACAGAAAATAGCATTTAGTGCTTTACTGTTAGCATTAGATGCAGCAAGTGCTGCCTTATCCCATGTGGATTTGGCTGCCTCAGGTTTGGTCCAACCAATCTCAACAGCATCCCACACGGATTCATCAATAGAGCATAGAAAAGCTCTCATACGAACCTTCCAAAACGCATAATTACTTCCATCAAAATATGGAGGTGCATTAAGGGATTGAGACCTATCCATCTCAAAAAGGGAGTTAAGGATCACACAATGGTAATGAAACCAAACAGCTGTGTACCCGCTCTGATACCAATTGAAAGTTCAAAAACGTGTACAAAAACACTTTTGAACGTTTAGACCCCCCAAAACCAACTTAACCAACACAAGCAATATGTCAAACAACTAGTGTGCGGAAACTTAACATATGCTATAATATGAAATTGGTTAAACAACTATCTAAGCCATAACAAAATAAACCACAGCAGATAATGTAAAGGCAGAGATAGAGAGGAAGGAAGATGCAAACACAGAGATAACACCTGATGTGTTATCGAAGAGGAAACCGAAGACCTCGGCGAAAAACCTCTCCGCCGCCCTCCAAGCGGTAATCAATCCACTAGAAAATACAGTTGGGATACAAGGACAGCAATAGACCCTCCAAGCCTAATCTACCCAATGCACCTAAGCCTTCCAAGCTTCTTGCTCCAACGAGGTTGCGCCGAACCTTTTTCTTTTCTAGCTTTCCGGATTCCGCTACTACACCGTAGCATCAACCAATGAAGATTGGCTCCTTCCTAACTGCTTCCCAGAACTCCAAACGTCTGTCTCACAAAGATGATAATGGTGAGAACCAGGTTTGGTATAATGCCTCTCAAGGATTTGACAATGGAGAGGAAGAGAGTGAGGGAATTTGATGAGACTCTAAGGTAGAGATTGTGGGTGAAACAATCTAGTTTTTCTTTAGGGTTTCTCTCTTAAAATTCTCTCTGGAAGCTCTCTTTCAATCCTGGGTTAAAAGGGTATTTATACTGGAGTGAAGAGGAATGCGAAACGTCAGGTTTTTCCAAAACAGGGGTGGCTCGCGGCTTGACCTCGCGGCTTGATTAAGTCGCGAGTTCCAGTCGCGAGTTAACCGTATGGCCAGTTGTCCCGTTTTGTCCTGTAGTGCTCCAACTAGCATGACTGTTCATCTTCCAGCATGCTTGGCACGTGTGCATCTTCTGGCGGGTTGAAGCCGCGAGTCCACCCGCGAGTCCCAGCCGCGACATTCTGTTTTCTTGCACACTCTTGAGCAAACTTCACTCTATCTCACTCACTACCCTTACATCAATCCCACCTAAATACAGGGTTTCTAAATGCTGAATCACAAGTAAATTTGGCACGGAATAAAGCCAATTAGATGGTTGAATAAATTCAACCTTACAAATATAGTTGGGATACATGGACAGCAATAGACCCTCCAAGCCTAATCTACCCAATGCACCTAAGCCCTTCAAGCTTCTTGCTCCAACGAGGTTGCGCCAAACCTTTTTCTTTTCTAACTTCCCGGATTCCGCTACTAGACCGTAGCATCAACCAATGAAGATTGGTTCCTTCCTAATTGCTTCCCAGAAATCCAAACAGCCCTCTCACAGTGATGAATATGGTGAGAACAAGGTTTGGTAAAATGCCTCTCAAGGATTTGACAATGGAGAGGAAGAGAGTTGAGGAATTTGAAGAGACTCTAATGTATAGATTGTGGGTGAATCAATCTTGTTTTTTTTTAGGGTTTCTCTCTCAAAATTCTCTCTGGAAACTCTCTTACATTTGTGGGTAAAAGGGGTATTTATACTGGAGTGAGAAAGGAATGTGAAACGTCAGGTTTTGCAAAACAGGGGTGGCTCGCGGCTTGACCTCGCGACTTGACTAAGTCGCGAGATCCAGTCGCGAGATAACCGTATGACCAGTTGTCCTATTTTTTCCTGTAGTGCTCCAGCTAGCATGACTGTTCACCTTCTGGTATGCTTGGCACGTGTGCTGCGTCTGGCGGCTTGCAGCCACGAGTCACCCGCGAGGCCAAGCCGCGAGTCTCTGTTTTCTTGCACACTCTTGAGCAAACTTCACTCTATCTCACTCACTACCCTTACAACAAGCCCACCTAAATACAGGGTTACTAAATGCTGAAATACAAGTAAATTTGGCACGGAATAAAGCCAATTAGATGGTTGAATAAATTCAACCTTACAAGGCTTAATAGGTTCGTATCATATTCGGGTTGACCTGTTTAATTAAATGATATTTTACTAATATACCATTCAAACCTTAAGTCTATAAACTTATTAGTTGTTGTGGTTTATTTTCTTTTACATATTGTAATTGATTATTTGTGATATGGGGATATGTTTTAGTTTTAGATGATTATTGGTGATGCAGCTACTTGTTAGTTCTGAATTTTATATTAAAAATATTTATGTTTTTTCTTAATTTTTTTTTTCATTTTCATAAAATCTAATAAAAATGTCAACACAACTGACCTGTTTAAAAAATTGGTTGTGGTACAATTGAAGAATCTTGATCCATTTAATAAACATGCCGAATTAGTGTTGACCTATATAGTCAGATACTCATGAGTTGATATGACACGAACCTGACACGCGAACACAAATTGCCACCCCTAGAGCCAAATTTGAGCCTTAATTTTAGGCTTATTTAAAAATGAGCATAGCACATGCAAAAAAAAAAAAAAAAAAAAAAAAAAAAAATTCATGAACAGGCTTGTGGACAATAGGGCTCAGTAAAAAACAAGCTGAACTTAGGTTGATTTATGAGCTTGATAATAATAAGATTGATATGAACTTGAAACATAAATTAATATCCTACTAAAATTTTAATTAATTGGGAATTGAGGACCACATGCCTAAATCAATAGATTTGACTGTATGCTTAATATAAGCATGATAATATATTTGTATAATGTCTTGAACTCAAAAGCTTGATATTTAGTTTGAGCTTGGTTTGACTAATGAATCATGTTAGGCCAAGCCGAGCTCAAGCTCTTGGACTATTTGACAAATTCAGGCTTAAATGTAATTTATAGGCTTAGTTCAAGTTTAAGAAAAGTTTGAACATTTTATATTTGTTGTCTAGTCAAGTTTAAACATCTAAAACTCAGCTTGAATGCTTTTAAAAACTCAACAGAAACTCTAAGATACAAATTGAAAGAGATGTATCAAAAGAATTTTTTTTTTTTTTTTTTAAATTATGGGAGGCGTGTTTTATACTATACTAGCATGTAATTCCATGCAAACGTATGGATGCATTTAAGATTAAAAAAAATTGTTATAAAAATATAAATAATTAGTCAAATTATTATTATTTTTTTTTAAAAAAAACATGTAATGCATGGATTCATGCATACGTATAAATACATTTAAAATTAAACATAATTTTTATCATAAAATATAGATAATTAGTCAAATGATTTTTTAAATTAAATATAATTAGTCGCATATTAAAATTATTGCCTAAATTTAATACTATTTATGATCATTTTTTTTCTAATTTTTAGTAAGATAGAACGTGTGGTGTTTTTTATTTTATTTATTTATTGAGAAACATGTGGTGATTTTTATTGAGTATATGTAATTGTTTTTTTTTTTTTTTTTTTTAATTTTTTAGTTCATTAATATTAAATTCTTAGTATTTTGCACTTATTAACTCACTAGACATAAAGATTAAAAAACTTAAGTACACACATGGCAAATACTTAAGTGAATAATTATGGTGTAGTCCCCACATAAACTTAGACATGTGCAAAATTGGATTATAATTTCAAATTCAAATTCAACTTTCTCTAAGTTTTACCTATTAATATATATATATATATATATACACACATATATGATATATATATATATATATGACTTATAAATTAGAATTTTTTTTTAGTTATATGATTATGTTTTGTTATGATTTATTATATTGGACACCTCATTTTCTACACTAAATTAACTTATTTGACACAAAAAACTAAAATTTTAGATTAAATGAAATATGTGGCACAAAATTAAACTCTAATTGAAATTCAATTTTTACACTAAATTAACACACTTGGCACAAAATTCTAAAATTTAGATTAGATGAGACACGTGATGCAAAATTAGACTTTAATTGAATTTCAATTGAAAATTAAATTGAATTTTCTCTCACTTCACCTATTATTATTATTATTATATATACACTTTTCTTTTCAAAGTTCTATTAGTATTAGGCTTCTATGATTCCTATTCCTTATAGGCATATAGCATTAGCAGTGGATTTTTTTTTTTTTTTTTTTTTAAATCATTACTATATTAGAGTTATAGTAGTTTCAGAGTTAAGAGCATCAGCAACAGAATGGCTAAATGCCAAATTTAAGCTTATTTTACCATTCAGCCCAAAATGCCCACTCCATTAGATGTGCTAAAATGTAACTATTGTAAAAAATAAATAATATTGTGCTATAGTGCAATTCTAAATGTAGAATCGCACTGTAGCTCAGATTGTATAATTTTTAATATATTTTATTTCCTCCATATAAATTTATTCTTTTCTCTCTCTCTTTCTCTCTACGTCTTCCATCTCTTTTCTCTCCCTTGTTCTTGTTCTGCCCTCTCTACTCCTCAAAACCGAAAACACCCTCTTCTCAAACCCAAAACCCTGCGTGGTGGTGGTAGCAGCAAAGGTAGGCGTAGCATAAAAGTTCCGTTGATGTGGCGGTGGCGCCAGCGTGGGTCTGGGTCGGTGGTGTTGGGGGATGGTGGGTTTCGGTCATGGGTGGGTTTCCATCGTGAGTGGGTTTTAGTCATGGGTCTGTTTTGGCTGTGGGTTGGTGGATTTTAGTATTGGGTTTGTTGCCATGGGTAATGGGTTTGCTGATCGGTGCGGTGGAATGGCAAGGTGGAGATCAACGTGGTGGGTTTCTAGGTTTCAATATATATAATTTTTTTTCCTGTTGGTGATTATGTGGTGGTTGTTTCTTGTGGATGTGGTTGTTGTTAGTGGTTTTTGGGGGCTTCTTTGTGTTTTTTTTTTTTTTTTTCTCTATGGTAGCTTCTTCTTGTGGTTGTGGTTGTGGTTGGTGGTGGGTTTGGTGGTTGGAGTTGTGGGTTTGCTCAAATTGGTGATGGGTTTGGTTGAGATCAACATGGGTGGTGATGTTGTGGTGGTGGCATGGTGGTGGTGACTAAGGTGGGCGGTTGAGAGAGAGCAACAAAGATTAGAAAGAGAAGCGATTACAGAGAGAAGAGAGAAATATTTTTATTTTATTTTATATTATTTTAATGTGTAGTATTGTAAAATAAAAGTTGAGATGCTGGATGAATTGTAAAATGGTATTGTATAATTGATAAAATAGCTTTTTGGGATGGTAAAATATGATAGGATGGGAGAAACCATTGTGGATGCTCTTAAGGTTGCTGAGTTCTAAACCGAGCAGCACTAGGTTGTTCCCAAAAAATAGAAAAGCTTTTTTGTCTTTTATGTGGGAGGATAAAACATTTCAGTTTAATATACTATCATTATTAGTAAAATTTTGAAAGTTCAGGGGGCACCTGCCCCCCCTCCCTTCGTCCCTGTTTGTAATACATTACAACGTGGGTTTTGTTACCGGAAAAGGCCAACTACAATCCTCATGGCTTTTATCAAGCATGGTCGCCTTTAATCATTTTTCTATGTTGTTGCTAAGAGTTGATGTATCCCTTAGATCATTCTCATCAAGACTTGGATATGCTATAAATGCTATTCTTTAGTATATCAACCCCAAAAAACCCACTCCATCAAACTGTATATATGCTATTAAATTTACAATATTGCTACAGTGCACTCTCATTTTTGAGAGCGCACTGTAGCAAGATTGTATAATATTTTATTAATTTCTTTATTCCCTCTCTAGCTCTCTGTCTCCCACATCTCTCTCCTTTCTGATTTCTCTGGTTCTCTCTCCATCTCCTACTTCCTCACTCCTCTCTCTTTCACATTTACTCACTCCCTCTCTCTCTCTCTCTCTCATTTCCTCACTGCCTCACAACAAGATCATAAGTTTGAGATCAGAGAGCTTCTAGAGAGAATTTTGAGAGAGAAACCCTAAAGAAAAACAAGATTGTTTCACCCACAATCTATACCTTAGAGTCTCTTCAAATTCCCCTACTCTCTTCCTCTCCATTGTCAAATCCTTGAGAGGCATTATACCAAACCTGGTTCTCACCATCATCATCACTGTGAGACAGTTGTTTGGATTTCTGGGAAGCAGTTAGGAAGGAACCAATCTTCATTGGTTGATGCTACGGTCTAGTAGCGGAATCCGGGAAGCTAGAAAAGAAAAAGGTTCGGCGCAACCTCGTTGGAGCAAGAAGCTTGGAGGGCTTAGGTGCACTGGGTAGATTAGGCTTGGAGGGTCTATTGCTGTCCTTGTATCCCAACTGTATTTTCTAGTGGATTGATTACCGCTTGGAGGGCGGCGGAGAGGTTTTTCGCCGAGGACTTCGGTTTCCTCTTCGATAACACATCGCGTGTTGTCTTTGTGTTTGCATCTTCCTTCCTCTCTATCTTTACCCCTTTATTATCTGCTGTGGTTTTATTTTGTTATGGCTTAGATAGTTTTTAACCAATTTCATATTATAGCATGTGTTAAGTTTCCGCACACTAGTTGTTTGACATATTGCTTGAATTGGTTAAATTGTAATTTGGGGGTCTAAACGTTCAAAGGTGTTTTGTACACGTTTTTGAACTTTCAATTGGTATCAGAGCGGGTACACTGCTATTGGTTTCATTACCATTGTGTGATCATTGACTCCCTTTTGAGATGGATAGGTCTCAATCCCTAAATGCACCTCCATATTTTGATGGTAGTAATTATGCTTTTTGGAAGGTTCGCATGAGAGCTTTTCTGTGTTCTATTGATGAATCTGTTTGGGATGCTGTTGAGATTGGTTGGACCAAACCTGAGGCAGCCAAATCCACATGGGATAAGGCAGCACTTGCTACATCTAATGCTAACAGTAAAGCACTCAATGCTATTTTCTGTGGTGTGTCTCCAGATGAATTTCACAGGATTTCTCACATTATCATTGCCAAAGAAGCATGAGAGATTCTGGAAACCACTTATGAAGGCACAAAGAAAGTGAAAGACACCAAGTTACAAATGCTGACCACTCGGTTTGAGGAACTCAAAATGAGTGAGGATGAGTCTTTTGACTCTTTCTATGGAAAGCTAAATGAGGTGGTTGTCAGTAAGTTCAACTTGGGGGAGAAAACGGAGGACTCAAAGATTGTAAGGAAGATCCTTCGATCGTTGCCGGAAAGTTTTCGTGCTAAAGTGACAGCAATTGAAGAGAGCAAGGACCTTGATGACATCAAAGTACAGGAGCTGGTTGGTTCTCTGCAGACTTATGAGATGTCGCTGCCCAATCAACGAAAGAGTAAATCTCTTGCTCTAAAGACCATTAATGAGAAGGTGGAAGATCAAGACTCATTAGGAGAAGATGTGGATGACAAAGATGTAGCCTACCTTGTCAAAAATTTCAGAAAGTTTTTGAAATTCAAAAATAATGGCAAATTTGATGATAAAAGAAAATTCCAAAGTTCTGGAAGGGAGAAGAGGGATTTCAAAAAGAAAGATGGAAAAGAATCCCAACCCACACAAGGTGTCACTTGTTTCGAATGTAACGGGCATGGACACTTTAAGAAGGAATGTCCGAATTATTTGAAATCGAAAGGTAAAGTGTATGCCACGACCTTGAGTGACTCGGATTCGTCTGACTCAGAATCTGAAGAGAGCTGTGATGGAGAGGGGAACTATTCAGCTTTTATGACTATTGCTCATGTTGAGTCTTCGGATGAGTTAAATCTGCTTGTACGAGACCTTGGAGAACATAGTGATGATGAATCACTAGGAATTGTTGAAGAATCAGATGCTGAAGAAGATGAAAGCGCAGCAAATCTTCAAGAGAATTATAACTCACTCTTGGAGAAGTCGGGTGAGTACACAAGGGTGGCCAAGGCTACTGTGAGAAAAATGAAGAAGGCTGAGGAGGACTACAAAAGTCTCCTAATTCGATATAGGGAGGCCAAATGTGAGATAGAAACACTGAATGGTGAGTTGTCCGAAGCTTACACAAAAGTGAGATTTCTTGAGAATGAGGTTGTGCAAGCGAATGCTAAAATAGAGAGGGTCACCACCAAGAAGCTAGATGATGTTATATCATCTCAAAAGAGCTTTTCAGACAAATCCGGATTGGGATATACCGGAGGAAGTAGTTCATCTGGAAATGTCACTAAAGAGGTGAAGTTTGTAAAGGCCAAAGATCCAGTTGTAGCTGACCTTACTGGTGAGAAGCTCGAGGTGGAGGAGAAGAAGAATGTGGTGAACCAACGGATGCTGAATCCCCGTAATCAGTCTGTGGGCAGGTCTGAATCTCGTGCCAAGTCACGTCCACGACCACAAAGAGGTCCTAGAGGAACTTATGTGTGCCATTATTGCGGACTTCAAGGGCATACTCGACCAAATTGCCAAAAGCTGAGAGCAAAGAACAGTGCAACTCCTCAAAGGTCAGGAGGACCCAGAAATGATAGGAGAATTTGGGCAGGTGATCAATCTAGAGATCAAAATGGAGATCCCGGAATGATGAACGTGATGAAGATGATTGGTGCATTCACCAACTGCTTGGAAAGCTTTTCACGAAGGTTTGAAAGCCCTAACTCCCGTACCCAATCCTATAAGGAAATCACCCCAAACGCAAGTGACGTGTGGGTGAAAAAGGGTACTCATGCATAAGCATTACAACATGTCCATGCATTAATACTTCCTATGCTTTGCGACAATGTTTGTTTGGTTTGCTTGCTGTTTTTGATGTTGGTTGTTTGCTTGTCTACTTGTGAATATTTTTAATTTTGTTTTATCAATCTTTTTGTTTCTTGTGTCAAAAATCCAAAAATCACATAAAAAAATTAGAAAATCAAAAAGCTTGATTGACTTTGTTGAGTTTGTCTCAAAACTTGTTTTGCCTTGTACCTTTGTGCTAATGGCTTTGTGCATTTTAGAGCATTGCTTGTTTTCATGCACTTATATCACTGTGGGAAAAATCTTGAAATCTATGTGATTGTTGTAAATAGATCTTCAAACTTGTCATGAATGATTAGTGAATGGTTATGTTGATCTTGAGACATGCATAGACTTGTGTCTATATATCTTCCCACTCTTTATTTTTGTTTTGCTAAAAAGAGCTCACCAAATGTAAATCTCCAAATGAAAAGAGATATTGAGCTGCAAAAGCCTGTCGCACATTCTAGTATTCGACTAGGAAAAAGGGTAAGCGACCTTATATTAAAGTGAATGTTTATTCAAAAAGCCAAAGGCTTGTTCATTAAAGTGAAATGTCAAATATCACTCTCACAATGAGAGGTGATTGCCTCAAAAGATCGAAAAGATCAAATGCTATGATTAAAAGTGGAGTAAAATGTAAAGCTCCGAGTCATGTTATCAAGTTTTGTGGGAGGTCATATATACATATTTCTATAATTGAGATAGGTCACATGATCTAGTGCTAATTGTGTATGCCTTGGTTGAATCGATCATTGAAGCTTCACATTAGACGAAGGACTATCTCATTGTTGATATCCACACACTACACACAAGTTTATGTTCAATAAATGTCATATTCATTTGTGTGATTGTACTTGATGAAATGTGTTTTCACATGCTCAATCTTTGTTAATTCAGGCACAAAAAGATTTTTGAGTGTTTTAGGTCTTTTTGGAAAGTATTTTATTTGAAAAATCTGAAAATTTCAAAAATCCAGTTTTGCCCTGTTTTGGCGGCTCAGTCGCGGGTATGTCAAGTCGCGAGCCTCACTCACATCTTCGCTGGTCATTTTTAGCGACTTGTTCGCGAGTGGAAGGTCCAGTCGCGAGGTTCACTCAGAGATTTTCGTGGCTCAGCTCGCGACTCACTCGCGGGTAGACCTTCCAGTCGCGAAAAACACTTAGAAAAATTTTTCAAATTTTTGTTCTTGAGTGCTTTGGCGGCTTGAGCTGGCGACTGTGTGGCGACTTAATCAAGTCGCGAAAAACGCGTGTTTTGCAGAAACAGGAGCAGTTTTTAAACCTCTTTTCACTTTTCCCTCGAACTTTTGTGACTGTTCATCTTCTCTCTAAACTATCTCCCTCCCAAACACTCCGTGCTCCCATTTCCAATCTCCATTGTTGCATTCTTGTAGCTCAAAATCTTCAAGTCACAGGTATGGGTTTTCAGATTTGCACTCTTTTCTACTTGATTTTGTGCTTTTTCCCTTTGATTTTTCGCATATGTTTGTGTTTTAGAAATGGGTTTGTATTTCGGTTTTTGCTCCGTGTTCATGCTTAGCTTGCGAATGCTGCTGCTAGAAGTTGATTTGATCTTAGTTGTTTCCTTATTGCTCTTCATCTTGTGCTTAGCTAAGTGTTTCTTTTATTTTATCTGAACTTTGAGCTGTTGAGTTGTTTCAAATTGTTCCTTTTGAGGCTGTGAGTTTTACTGTGCTAAATATGCATGTTTTATTGTGTTAATCTGTTGGGAGCTTCTGTTAGTCTCAAAATAATGATTGTGTGTCATATCATTTTTTTTCATTATATGTCTCAATGACATATATCTGCCTTTAGGATAGTTTCTCCATGTTGTTCATGTGTTTCCTATCTTAGGCTTAGTTTATCCATGTGATTGATCTAAGTAGCTTATTGTTTAAGTGTTCAAAGTTAATTTGTATGGATGATATCTCTTTGTTAATTACATGGTACTGACTGGTTCTGCACATATATTGTTCTATGCTGTTGTGGCCTTTTCTGATTGTTCACAGATGGCTCCCTCACCTTAGAAGAAGAAATCTACTGCAAAGAAGGCTAACAAAAGATTAAAAATGGATTCTAAACTGTTTAGGTCAGTTCATCACTTTGAGAGATACAAGGATAACTTCTTGAATGTAGGAATTATTCAAGAAAGATTTGTAGATTTGGAGGACTTAAGACAAACCTTTATCCCCAGCTGTTTTGAAGGAAGAGGATGGGAAAAGCTTCTGAGCGATTTCCCTGTTGTGTGTGAACCCCTGATTAGGGAATTTTACTCAAATGCTGTGATAAAGGAGAATGAATTAAGTTGCTGGGTTAGAGGTAAAGACTTCGTTTTGGATGCACATGTCATAGATGATGCATTAGGGCTTGAAGGATTAGATGATGAAGAATTTATCAATTACATGGATAGGAGTGTTTCTATTGAAACAGTTCAACAAAGGATAGGTGGGCAGAGAGAAGGGAAATGTTTGAATACCACTGCCTTTCCAGTGGACATGAGGTGTCTAACAATAATCATGATGTTTAACCTCTATCCCATTAAGAAATTGACTACAATCAATTGTGCTAGAGCAGTTTTTCTGATGGATCTCAAAGAAAAGAATTTCATAGACATAAGTTCCCACATATATGACACCATTGTGGATGAGACAAGAACAACCTCTAGGCCTAAATTGATCTTTCCCAGTTTGCTAATGAGGATTTTTAGAAGGAAGGGTGTTCCAATCCCTCAAGACATCAGTCCCATGTCCACACCCTCTGCAATTAACAAGCTTACCTGCAAAAGGATAAGTGTTAGGCTTCCAGGAGAAGAAGATGAAGGTGATGAAGGAGAGGGTGTCCTAATTGAGACTGAAGCAGAGGCTGCAGGGCATGCATCAACCTCAACACCCAGGAGGAGTGGCAAAAGGTCTAGAGCTTCAACTTCTTCAGATACACCTCCAGATGCTTTCCAAATCATTCTGGAAAGACTTGATGGGATCAGGGAAGTCCAGACTGAGCGCTCTGAGCGGATGAGAGCCATGCAAAACCAGATTGATGTCTTGTCTGCAAAACTTGACAGCTTCACCACTCAGCCTGAACAGTGACCCTTTGGCCATTCCTGTCAAAAAGGGGGAGATGTCATTGATGATGAAAAGCAGAAAAGCAAATCTTGAGGGGGAGTAATGTGTTGAGGGGGAGTTGTCAAAGTTATCAAATTCAGAAACTTTGTTTATATATGCTTATGTTTTGGGTATTTTGTGTATAGTTGTTTCTAACTCATTACTTATACTCTTGGTTTAAACTTTAATATATCTTGATGACTTTAATATATCTTGATGATTTTATTCAGGATTTTTTTTGTGTTTGTACCCATGTGCTTTTGTAAGCTTTTAGGGTTAATGCATAGTTTGTAGGCTTTATGGTATGTACCTTGCTTAATGCAGCCTTTATGCTATGTTAAAATCAGTACTTTAATCTAAATGTTCTGCATTTTGGTTTATGTACTGTCACTCTTGTGCCCTTGTAGGATTGTTCCTAGATGCATATGCCTTGTGTGTTATGCATTGGTTGAGTGTTGAGCATACAAGTGTCTTGCCTTGTGCTTATTAACTTGTATGTCCTTGTGTTCATTCCAAGTGTGAATGAGCACTGTGATCACTACCTTGTGGTGTTCACTTGGTTGATCAAGCCATGGTTTGTTTATTAACTCCATCTTTGCTTGATCACATATTGCCTGTTGCATATGCATTTATAATTTTCTGCTTACAATGATCATGGTGTATTGTTGTGTTTCAGGAGTATTATGTTCATATGATTCAAGTGCTTCACAGCTTCTAGAGTTAGGTGTGAGTGAGTTTTGTTCAACTGTTCCCAACTCACATGTTAAGTTTAGAGTCTGTTTTAGGGTTTTGTCACGGAATAGCCAAAGGGGGAGATTGTAAGGTTGAATTTATTCAACCATCTAATTGGCTTCATTCCATGCCAAATTTGCTTGTAATTCAGCATTTAGTAACCCTGTATTTAGGTGGGTTTGTCGTAAGGGTAGTGAGTGAGATAGAGTGAAGATTGCTCAAGAGTGTGCAAGAAAACAGAGACTCGCGGCTGGGACTCGCGGGTGACTCGCGGCTGCAAGTCGCCAGAAGCAGCACACGTGCCAAGCATGCTGGAAGATGAACAGTCATGTTAGCTGGAGCTCTACAGGACAAAACAGGACAACTGGCCATACGGTTAACTCGCGACTGGATCTCGCGACTTAGTCAAGCCGCGAGGTCAAGCCGCGAGCCACCCCTGTTTTGTAAAACCTGACGTTTCACATTCCTCTCCCACTCCAGTATAAATACCCCTTTTACCCACGATTGAAAGAGAGCTTCCAGAGAGAATTTTGAGAGAGGAACCCTAAAGAAAAACAAGATTGTTTCACCCACAATCTATACCTTAGAGTCTCTTCAAATTCCCCTACTCTCTTCCTCTCCATTGTCAAATCCTTGAGAGGCATTATACCAAACCTGGTTCTCACCATCATCATCACTGTGAGACAGTTGTTTGGGTTTCTGGGAAGCAGTTAGGAAGGAACCAATCTTCATTGGTTGATGCTACGGTCTAGTAGCGGAATCCGGGAAGCTAGAAAAGAAAAAGGTTCGGCGCAACCTCGTTGGAGCAAGAAGCTTGGAGGGCTTAGGTGCACTGGGTAGATTAGGCTTGGAGGGTCTATTGCTGTCCTTGTATCCCAACTGTATTTTCTAGTGGATTGATTACCGCTTGGAGGGCGGCAGAGAGGTTTTTCGCCGAGGACTTCGGTTTCCTCTTCGATAACACATCGCGTGTTGTCTTTGTGTTTACATCTTCCTTCCTCTCTATCTTTGCCTTTTTATTATCTGCTGTGGTTTTATTTTGTTATGGCTTAGATAGTTTTTAACCAATTTCATATTATAGCATGTGTTAAGTTTCCGCACACTAGTTGTTTGACATATTGCTTGAATTGGTTAAGTTGTAATTTGGGGGTCTAAACGTTCAAAGGTGTTTTGTACACGTTTTTGAACTTTCAAGCTTGGTGGCGAGGAGAATGACGTGATGGCGTGCGATCGGCGTGGAGGAGATCGACGTGGAAACCGGTGTGGAGATCGGCGTGTTGTGTGTTTTCTTGTGGTTCTTGTGGTTGGTGTCTTCTGGTTCTTGTGGCGGTTTTTTGTGGTGGTGGTTTCTTGGTGGTTCTTGTAATGTTTGGTGGGTGTTTGGTCCATCTGGGTTGAATTTGGTTGTGGTGGTTAGGTTGCTGGGTGGTGGTCATCAAAGAGGTTAGGGTGGATTTGGCTGCGGTTTTGTGGTGGGTTCAGATCGGGGTTGCTAGGGTGGTGGGTTTTGTGGCGGTTTTGGCTGCAATTTGTGCCGTGGGTTTTTTTTTTTTTTTTTCTTTTTTTTTTTTGGTGGTTGGGGGTTGAGGTTGTGATTGTTGGTGGTGGTTGTAGCTGTGGCCATGGTTAGAGGTGATGAGCTTGAAAAGCTTAGGCCATGGAAGTTTTGAGAGCAAATATCAGAGAGAGGGAGAAGCTTCTAGACGGGTTTGAGAAAGATGGAGAGACAGTGGGAGAGAGAGAGAGAGGGAGAGTGAGAAATAATTAAAAAATGAATAAAAAATAAAGAAAGAATATTTAAATGAAATGTTAAAAAAATAGAAGTTTTAATGTTAGGTGTATTGTAAAGTGATGTGCTAAATGCTATATATTTAGGTTTTTAAATGCTAAATGCTAAAAATTTTGGAAGTCTTGATGAGAATGATCTTAGACTGCTTGTATTTAATGTCAAGTATTTTAATTATTACTTTGTCTAATGGACTCTAACACCTTCCAATGAAGAGTCTTTTGGCCTTTTCCATAGAAGTCATGAAAGTAAACAATTTTACATAGAATTATCTGAATCAGTCCAATTTTGTGTTTGAGTGGAGCTAAGGTTACTTGAAATGGCGTCAATGTGTACACACACGTGACCAAAAACAAGCCAACCCAATCTAGACGAGCAATGTTACAATAAATTTCACAAATATTATATTGGTATATTATTATTAATTTTTATACTAATCTATATATCATCTATATATATATATAAAACCGAAGCTTTTGAAGCTCCCACATTTTTCCACATCAGCATTATTTTAAAAAAATAAAACTATTAAAAAAATTTCCACATCATTTAAAAAAATAAAACTATTAAAAAATAAATAAAACCCTAAAGACCATAATTATTTCTAGCCAATAACTATTCCTCCCCAAAACCAACCCGATAAAACCTATTTCTATCTCTGTCTCTCCTTCAAACGCAAAACTATTTCTCCCCAAAACAAACCTGATAAAACCTATTTCTATCTCTGTCTCTCCTTCAAACACTGCAGGACCCATACGCAGGAACCCAAAAACAGAGAAGCCAGACGCAGATCTTTCTCTCTTCCCCTGCGACGCTAACCGAATTCAACTACGCCACAAATGCTCTCTTCCTCTGCGACAGTAACCGAATTCAACTATGCCACAAATGCTTCGCCTCATAACCAACCAACCAACATCAGACTGCTGGAACGGCTATAGGTAAAATCTTTAATAGGATTTATGTTCGGCTATTTGTTTTGGTTTTGATTTAAGAAATTGGTTCAGATTTTGTTTTGATTTAGAATTGATTTTTATCAATACTCAAAACCCTAATATAGGTTCTCCCTCAATTTTGGTTCCTTTCAATGTATCAAATTTTACTACAAAATTGAAATAATAAAAGGGGGAAGGGCAACCTGCTTATGTGGCTTGTGGATATGGGTTTTGGCATCAGAATCAACCCCACATCAGAATCAATCTAGGTTGGATTATAAACTGTAACATAGCGATTATTTACTTTTTTGTTGATGGGTTGGTTTGATTTTCTTTAAACTTTGTATTACATGTTGATATTGGTAACATAAATGTGCGTACATATGTTTTGTATAGCAGACAGTTTATATTGTGATATCTATTCTGTTTTTCCAGGTTCTTTGACTGTCACATACATGTTACAGGTACACTTTGTCACAAAGCTATTCAATTACTTGATTATTATCAGGTTTAATTGTAAAGAAATTAAAATGGGGTTTTTTGGATTTTAGGGAGGCATTACTCACCAAGATTTTGTAGGCCATAAGGATACAATTGGACCCTGTGATGTGCAGGTAAAGACATATTTTGAGTATGTTGGAAAAATTTGTTGTGTTTTAAGGTCTTTTATGAGAAACAAAGATGGATTTTTTTGGTTTGATCTGTATTGAGTTTCCCCTTTTTACAGTCTAATTAAATATTTGGGTTTGTTTTAGTTTCACTATTAATAAAATATTTGGATTTGTTTGGGTTTCATTATTAATGTTTTGGGATATCACATAAAATTCAATTTTGTTGTTTTTTCTTTGTTCTGACATGTGTTAATTGATATAGAAAAAAAAAGAAAAAAAGAAGAGATTGTTGGCCAATAAATGAAGAAGAGCAGGGCAAAGGGAAGATAGTATAAAGTGGGGCATTGCAAAGCCAATACTTACTTTGATTGGTAATCTGGTGCCTATTTTTTTAGAATTTGTTATTCTTATTCCATTGATATTGTGAGCTATAGATGGTTCTCTTAAAAAAGAACCACTATAGGCATGAGAATTACAAATTGTTTGCAAAGACTTGAGCAACTAAAATTATTACCTTTTTTATTTCACAATGGTAGCAACAATCACCTTCTCCTTGCTTCATTTATAGTTAGGACATTTTGGGCCTACAAATGAATATGAATTGGTTGCCTCCTCTACTTGATCACTTTAGAAGTCTAAGATGTTTAGGCCCTATTTGGTAGAGTTGTTAAACAATATATTTTCAGCTTTTAAACAGCATTACACACATTTTCACACAAATTTTTACCCACACATATTTCAAAAAATTACAAACAACACTATCCAAACTCCTCTACCAAACGGGCCCTTAATTTTCTTTATCCAACTTCACTGCTGACTCTTTTGTTTTTTGTTTTTATTTTTTATTTTTATAATAGTTATCTTCAAATTAATCTGACACTTGGTATCTTTTCTTTTAATCCATGACTCCTTAATGTGATATCTTATAATTGGAACTGTTTTTGGCTTTAAGATAGGAGAAAATTTTAATTGCCAAATCATTTTTCTAAAACTTTGTATATTATGTTTAGAATACTTCAATTTCATATTAATCTGATAAGATTTTTTAATGTTCTTACTGCCTATGTCTTTGCTTATGTATTATGCCTTTATATTAACTAATGATATACATTTCTATTTGTCTCTATTTGATCATTAGTTTGATAGGCATTTTTAACCATTAGTTTGATAGTTATATCCAATAGCGGGTTTATGCACAGAGTTTCTGACCATGGAGTGGGACTCTGCAACTTAAAGATTGCTCTTTCTAGATCTAGGTGATTCAGTGCTAACATTGTTCCTTTACCAATGAAGGAAAACACCGCATCCCTCCTATGCATGTAGAGCAATAATTTTTTTCGCTGAATAAAGTATATGAGAAGGTAAAATCATGAAATTCATTGTTCAAAATGTTCCACCTATATCATACATTATTTTTTAAAAATTCACCATCTCCAATGTGTAATTTCTTGGTGTTTGTAACATTCTTTGAAATTTTCTTTGTCTAGAACAACATCGAACTCATTTGACTAAGGCAAGTTCTTTTCATGTTTCCCTCATTAGACGCATCTATTAGGCCTTTTTAGTTGCCCATGAATTGGAATCATTCATATTTTGTATAATACTACATTCACAAATCCAACATCTTGGATGATGTTTTAGAATTTGAAGTTGTCATTGTAGTGGATAGAATGGCTCATTTGTACAAAGTTATGAAATGTCACTCCTTCAATTGTTCATTGAAGTAAGTTGTCTAAGCCTTTTGTTGTAAAATTAGTAGTACATTTAGCATTTTCTTTATTTTCATACGCTTTTGTGCTTTGATTGGAAAGTTGTGCTAATGAAGTTCCTTATTAGTTTCTATTGTATTTGGTCTATGTTTGTTTTTTAATATATTTTGCTAATAATGTTTTAAATTTTTCTTTTCACATCGTTTGTAGTCATATTTGATTTTCTTTAGTTATGAAAAGTTTTTGAATTAAAAGTTTCTAGCATGTGTTGGATAGAATTCGTGATAAATGTAATGTTTAATAAAAGTCGCGTATAGGTTCTTGCATTGATGTTCAATATTTTCAAAACATATTGGATCATCATCCCTAAGCCATCCATATAGTACTCTTTTCGATTCATTATGATTATTCTTTTTTTGGTTGAAATAAATGGTATCTTTCATAATTGCTTTATCTCCTGAGTATAAGCAGTTAATGGATTTATGTAAAATATTCTTCCCATTGTTTTAAATGAGTGGTAAAGAGAGGGAAGTGCATACTAATTGCAAGCCTCCATTAATAGTAGAAAATATATATTGATTCCTTTTATTTCCTTCTAAATGAATTATTTTTTAGGTATGAATTCTCTTATTTTGCAGATAAAATTTTCAAGTGGAAATTAGGAGTTGTACACTGGAGATTTGTTTTGCCTTTGTGTATAAAGACCTTGGGAATTTCAAAATATTTATGTCAAAGCTATTTTGGTTGTTGTTGTATCTTTATTTACTTATGCTTGAATGGTAGTTTTTATAAAGTTTTAGAGAGAGGGAGTGTTTATAACTTAATTGTATGTAATTCAGTTATAAAATTATCTCTAAAAATAGTTAAATTATTAAATTATTATCCCTAAAGTTTGTTATGAGTTTCTTCCTTTATATTGTGCTCATGTAGAATATTTGTATCATCTACTCTTCTAGATTACAAAGTATAAGGAATACATTTTTTAAATAAGTCAAAAGATGAATAAGCAAAAAATATTAAATGGAATATTTGCCTAAGCATTCATTTATTATATATTTTTTGTGCATCTAGATATTTTGCAATAATTGGTATACAATTGTTTATTTTCCTTTAATGTTTGATTACATTTCAAATAAAATTATACTTACATAGTATGTTTTGAGCCATAGTAAGTAGAGGTGAATTCTTATTTGTTTCAAGTGATTATTTCTCTAAGCAAAGTAAATATATATGTTTTTTAAAAACTATCCCGTGCATCGCACGGGTTAGCGACTAGTCTATATATATATATAAAACCGAAGCTTTTGAAGCTCCCACAATTTTCCACATCATCATTATTTTTAAAACATCAGCATTATAAAATAAAAATTCTGATTTTAATATCTATTTCTCACTATTTCTCCCGCTACTCCTCCTTCCTTCTAAAAACCCGATCAACTCTTTCTTCTCCCATCTTCCTCTGTATCACAAGCGCAGCACAATCCATAAACAAACCAAAACAGTAAACATGAGCACAAACCCAAACCAAAAGTTTCTCCAAAAAAAAAAAAAAAAAACAAAATAATCCCATCTCCCTCTTCGTCATCTTCCTCCTTATTCCATAAATTTCTTCAAACACAGTATAGGATCAATGTTTTAAATACCGCTCTATTCCAGTCGGAATTTTTCATTCCGATATAGGTAACCCCACTATTCTATTTTGTTCCAAAATTCAGCCTGTACCGGCGTTCCGGCCAAGGAAGTCAATACAGTTTCGTACCGGCCGGTATAGCAATAATTTTTCGTACCGGTGAATAATCCGGTACCGGTAGACCCTTATTTCGTTTCGTTTTAAATACCGGACTATTCCAGTTTGTACCGGCCTTTCCGGCGAATTTCGGTCATTCCGGCCGAAAAATGCGTTTCGGCCCGGAATGTAATTCCTATGCAACTTAAATAAAATAAAATAAAAGAGAAAGAAAGAAAGAAAGAAAGATAGAAGAAGGCATGGAAGTGGCAGTGTAGCTCAAGCACAGCGTGGCCGGACCAGCCGGTGCAACGTTTGAGTGAGGAGAAGCAACTAGGCGAGAGAGAAACTGATCTGTGAGGGAAAGAGAGAAATAGATCTAAGTGTGATTATGGGTTAGTTTTCAATCTTTTGATCAGAAAGGTATGCGTGAGAGACTACTAGAGAGAGAATGAGAGAAGCGGATTTGTGAGGGACAAGTACTGAAGGATAACGTGGGTTACTGTGTAGTGGATCTTAAGATAAGATTCAATTTGAAAATGTGTGGATGGGAGCTAAAGAGAAATGAGATAGTAATAAAAAAGTAAGTAAATAAACAAAAAGATAAAGTTGACTGGACAAGACGGTGGAGGAAAAATAAAATAGAAAAAAATGAATTGGAAAAAGGGGTTCGGCTTTTATTTTTTGATCACAGAGGGATTGGGCTTTTATTTTTTTATAATAAAAAAGGGATTGGGATTGAGTTAATGAAAATGTTTATGGTAGTGACCAATACTACAATATAATTGTACAAATTGACCCAATAATTATTTAAAGACTATTAAATTTATTTGTTTTAAATGTTAATAAAAATTATTATTATTATTATTATTAATGGTAATTCTGAAATGGTACACTGGTATTAATCGGTACCAAAATATATCGTTTTCATAGTTAAACTGAAACAGTCTCCGATACGGTATTCACTCCATTGAAAATGAGATGACATTTATGACACTTAGGAGAGGTAGAAAGGAAGTTTCTAAGAAGGTGCTTCTTTAACAATGCCATCACATGCCTTTTTATTCATAAAACTACCATTACATCATTTTATAAAAATATTTCTTTTAAATAAATAATCAGATAATCATTTTTAAATATTTTAGCTTAACAATAACAGTAAATAAATTCTGACATAAAAAATAGTAAATAAATAACTTTATTTCAATTCAAGGAAAAAAAAAACTTATTTCAACCCAAAAATAGTAGAAGTAATAACGTGATAGCTTAAACTCTTCATTCATTGTTTTTTTTTTTTTTTTTTTTTTTTTTTTTCTTTTTTTTTAAGTAATAGCTTAAATTCTTCATTCATTATTGAAATTTTTTTCATAATCAATAGTTTTCCCGTGCATCGCACGGGTTAGCGACTAATCAATACTAATCAATATATCATATTATATATAATAAAAGTTGGGCTTAGAGGACGTGGTTGCGCCATGTGGCTTCACCAAATTGCAGAAATTTTAAGAATAGATATATATACATATTTTTTGGATAAATATAACAAATTAAGTAATGAAAGAAAGTAATATTTGACTTACAACTATAACAGTTGTGTCTATTTAAAATGTTATCAACAAACCCTAAAATTAATAGAATAGAATTACCTAAGGATATAATTTAAATAAAAAAGAGATTCTTTCATCTTGATGCTTTTTAAATATATATTATTTTTCTTCTCCTATAATTTCTAAATTGATAAAAATCATAATTTGATTACAATCCAAATTCTTCATTTGATCCTTTTCTTATTATAATATATAAGTTGATAATAATCTTAATTAAAAAAAAAAATCAATGTAGTACACGTAATAAAAGGTCCATCTAATCCTTCTTCTTTTTTTATTCAAATTATATTACTACATGTAAAATCTTCAAAAAAAAAAAAAAAAAAAAAAAAAAAAAAAAAAAAAAAAACCTTACTACACATAAAAGTTGCAAAAAAGTTTTTTAATTTTTTTTTTAAATATATAATTTTTCTTTTCCGATAATTTTTAAGTTGATAAAAATCTTAATTTCATTATAATCAAAATTCTTCATCTAATCCTTTCTTAAAGTACACGTTAAAGCCCATCTAATTTCAGCTTCATAAACCTCTATAAATTAGACTGACATTGGACCTTTTGTTTATATCAACTTCTTCAATGTGGAGTGTATATATATAAGATAATTAATAATTAATGCCTACCATACAGTTTTTTTCCTCTATTATTCCCTTCTTCTCCCTACAACCTTACACTTTTTTTTTTTTTTTTTTTGAGAAACACCCTACAACCTTACACATATGTATTTGTTTACTCTAATTTTTTTTAATGTATTTGTTTAATTTATTTATTTTTTCCATCAAATTGAATAGGTTTTGTGTATTTTTTTTTTTTGTCTTTTGTTTAACCTAATTTCCTAAAGTTTTATCCTATTTATTTGGTTATTGTTTGAGCATCAATCATTAAATAGAGATAGACATGAATTTTTATTATTTTGTATATCATATATGAATTAAACTCAACAATAGCACACTTTTGTTTTCGTTTAGTACAGTTTCATTTGAAGTACTGCATATTGGACAAACTGCTTCAACACAAACACCACGCCTAGATAAATTGTCCATTGCAAGTAAAGAATTACTCAATGATCTCCAAAGAAAAAGTAAGGTATTTTTCCCCTTCACTTATGTTATTCTATTTATGCCTCAATAATTTTTATTTTGTTGGTCTTCTTGCTTCTTCTTTATTTATTTTATTTATCTGTATTGCTCATATTTTTAATTGGGAAACTATTGTCTACCATTCTCTTTGTAGTTTAAGCCTTATTTGAAAAATCTTAATTAGGTGAACTAGATAGGAAATATCATGCTAAGCAGGTTTTTTTTTTTTTTTTTTGCTACTTATTTTGGTTTGTTAATAATAGAGAGAGAGGTTGAGATCAAATAATAGAGATTATTGTTCACAACTAAAGGCCAAAATGGATGTTACTATTGAAAGGTATCATTTCTCAATTCTCATCATATCTCAATGCTAATGAATTTATTCATTTTATTTATTTTTTTGGTTGGGTGAAAATCACTCAAGTTTCAGTGTCTTCTCCCATGCTTTCAAGGACAAAAATTATATTTTCATGTATGTCTCTATACTTTATATTTTTAAATGTTTAGTTATTTAGATTATTCCTAATTACTGAATTGAGGTTCCCACTTAAATATGCTTTCAATCATTTTTTTTAATAGCTTTTAATTATTAAATTCAAGGTTTTTCCATTTAAATATTACTTGAGCCTTAAATCTCAATATATTATGAAAAATCCTTATATGTTTCTTTTATGTATCTCATTTTATATTAGTTACGTAGTTATCTACCATCTTCCATTCAATTATTTTAGACACACACACACACACACACACACACACACACACATATATATATATATATATGCTTTTAAAACACTTTAGTCTCACACAATATGCATTCATTATATAACTTAAAAGTAAAATATTCATTTATTTTTATTTTTTATTTTATTAATTAATTTTAAGGAAATTGTAAGGTTAAATTTAATCAACCATTTTATTGGCTTTATTCCATGCCAAATTTGCTTGTATTTCAGCATTTAGGAACCCTGTATTTAGGTGGGTTTGTTGTAAGGGTAGTGAGTGAGATAGAGTGTTGATTGCTCAAGAGTGTGCAAGAAAACAGAGACTTGCGGCTTGCTCTCGCGGGTAGCTCGCGACTTCAAGCCGCCAAACGCAGCACACGTGCCAAGCGTGCCAGAAGGTGAACAGTCATGCTAGCTAGAGCACTACAGGACAAAACAGGACAACTGGGCATACGGTTATCTCATGACTGGGTCTCGCGACTTAGTCAAGTCGCGAGGCCAAGCCACGAGCCACCCCTGTTTTGTAAAACCTGACGTTTCACATTCCTCTCTCACTCCAGTATAAATACCCCTTATACCCACAAATGTATGAGAGCTTCTAGAGAGAATTTTGAGAGAGAAACCCTAAAGAAAAACAAGATTGATTCACCCACAATCTATACATTAGAGTCTCTTCAAATTCCTCAACTCTCTTCCTCTCCATTGTCAAATCCTTGAGAGGCATTTTACCAAACCTTGTTCTCACCATATTCATCACTGTGAGAGGGCTGTTTGGATTTCTGGGAAGCAGTTAGGAAGGAACCAATCTACATTGGTTGATGCTACAGTCTTGTAGCGGAATCCGGGAAGCTAGAAAAGAAAAAGGTTCGGCGCAACCTCGTTGGAGCAAGAAGCTTGGAGGGCTTAGGTGCACTGGGTAGATTAGGCTTGGAGGGTCTATTACTGTCCATGTATCCCAACTACATTTTCTAGTGGATTGTTTACCGCTTGGAGGGCGGCGGAGAGGTTTTACGCCGAGGGCTTCGGTTTCCTTTTCGATAACACATCGCGTGTTGTCTTTGTATTTGCATCTTCTTTCCCTTTCATCTTTGCCTTTTTATTATCTGCTGTGGGTTGTGATTTTAATTTGGCTTAGATAGTTTTTCCAATTCTATATTATAGCTTATGTTCATTTTCCGCACACTAGTTGTTTAATATAATGCTTGAATTGATTAAGTTGTAAATTGGGGGTCTAAACGTTCAAGGGTGTTTATACACATATTTGAACTTTCAGAAATTAATAAAAAAAAATTGTTTACATTTGAATTTTAATTAAGTCATGCATCGCATGGGCATAATACTAGTATATATATAATAATAATTAATAGTCGAAACTTTTGACTTTTTGTTGATCACTTTTTATTGTGCCATGTGGCTACACAAATTTATGCCACGTATACATTTAAAAACACTGAACAATTGTATCTTTTTAATATGTCTATTCACAATTGCATCTATTCTGAACCGCTGTCAATGTGCCTATAAAAAGGCATCCCTCATTTCATTTTAAAAAGTTAGTTTTTTCATTCATTCATAAGAATCTTTAGAGAGAGAGATACAATTCCATTTGTTGTGCCTAGAGATTGTAATGCTTCTTCTACATGTTGTTGATCATTGTATCTTTGTTAGTTTTATATCAAACATTATGTATTCATTTGGTTTGTAAGTTTTACTTTATTTCTCTTAGGGCACAAACCCTAACAATCTAATTCTAGCATTAGCATGAGAGCATCTATATCGGTACCAAAAAAGAGAATTCCTTGAATGTTTACATAGTTAACTTCTCAAAGTAACATCATGCGTATATTATCAAATTAAGGATCTAAACTAATGAGTTATACTTCTCAGTGCCGAAAAAAAACTTGAATTGATATACCTTCAAAGCATTAGTTAAAAGGCTTATATGATTCGCATGCATATGAATCCATATATATATATATATATATATATATATTAAAGGATTTCAAGAATACAAAAGCACGATTCATTAAACTTTAATATTACCAATAAACATTTATGTGTTCATCGATAATATAAAGACTATCAAAACATGGCATCCTTGGACATGATCAGATTCGTGCCTATATTGTTTATTGATCTTATTCACAAAATTAAAAAAGTAAATTATTTGTGTAATAATATCAAACAATCTTAAGACAAATTTTCCTCAATTTACTTTTGTGATTTCTATAGAAAGTTTCTGTTTGTGCACTAGATAAGTTTTGAGAAGTTATTTTATGATTCAATTGGGATAATTATATAAGTTCTACTATTGGTGATTGCATTTTGCATAAATAAAATCGTGTTTGCACGTAAAGGGAGTTTTGTTTTCAACCTTAATTTTTTTCTTTTCTATACACAATATATATTTATATATAGCAATAACTGATTGCACTATTTGATAAACTTTTTGAAAGATTTCGTTAATGTTCGGTTATTATTAATGGCCCACTAAATTGACCTTTTATATAATAGTTGCAATTGTATGATATATATAACAATCATTGTTATAATATATTATATGAATTTGGTTGATTTTTTATTAGTTTTCGTGGTATAATATATTTAAATACTTTTGGATTGTTTTGATTCGTAGGGAAAAGAATCAGAAATCTACGAAGAATAGGATTCGTAAGGTGTGTAAAGAAATCATTTAATATTATTATTGCGACTGTTGGTGTGGCTTAATTCTTAGACCATTTTATTATTTTTTTAAAAAAATCTAACTTACAAATAGAAATTTTGGAAAAGATCCACATGTTTTGTATGTTTTTAAGATAAAAGATAAAATGTTGAGAAAAAGTAACCAAATAAAGAAATCGTTCAATATTATTGTTGCCACCATTGGTGTGACTTAATTTTTGGACGTTTTTACTATTTAACAAAGAAAATTAACTTACAACTAGAAGTTTTGGATAAGACTCACAGGTTTCTTGTGTTTCTAAGAAATATGAAAGAGAAGAAATTAAAAAGAAGTTACTAAATGAATGTGAACCACTATTTATACGCAAAAAATTATAACCCCTTAATAGGCATATTTTCATTCAATATGCACATTTTCTGTCAATAGACACCTTTTTATTTAATAGGCACCTTTTTGGCCAATGAGCACCTTTAATATATATCAAATATGAAAAATTATGACCTTTCAGTAAGCACCTTTTGGTAGTTATGACCTTTTAATGGCCACCTTTTAGTATATATTACAACATATTATTTATATATATATATATATATATAATTAGGTTTCTTATTCATTCCCACACAAAAACTAATAAATAAAAATTATTTCTTTTCTTTTTTCCTTGAAACTCATCTGGTAGCTATTCCCATGCATTGCACGGGTTAGTGATTAGTATATATATATAACTGAAGCCTCTGCTCTCTCCATAATTTTCCACATCAGCATTTTTTATTTATATTTTTTTAATAAAAAACTAATTAATAAACTATTAATTATCTAATAGTGAGCCGTAGATATCAAACTTCAAGTTGATCAGGACACAATATGAGACTTGAATTTTAAAATTAATAAACTAATTAAAAAACCTCTCTTTCTTCCCCAAAAGCAAACCCGATAAAACTCTTAAAACAAACCTATTTTGCTAGCAGACTAAAGAATCAACAAAGAAACAACAAATCAAGCAAAATATTGTTATCTATCCTCTCTCAAACGCTGACCCAACCACGACCATGGGTGTTCCTCTCTCAAATGCAGACCCAAGCTCGGCCATGGGTGCCAACGTTTTCAATCTCCGACCTAGTCGCCGTATCAGATCATTCTCTCTGGGTATTTCTCAATTAATCTATGACTAATCTCTTTTCTTGTTGTCTTCAATTAGATTTTCTGTCAATTTAGGGATTTCAATTCCTAACCCTTTTTTCCTCTTTATTATTTTTTGTTGAAGTCAGGGAAACACTAATAGAAAATCAAATTCTACAGGTTTTGTAAGAAAATATTGTGGATATGAATAGGTTTCGTAATGGAGATAGTATTGAAGATCCTACCAACCCTCAAAATATGACAACAATCCTACAGGTTTTGCTTTATCTTCAAGTTCTACTTTATTTGCTATTTAGGTTTTTTTTTTAGCATATCTGATTTACCTTAGCTTAATCGTCTATTTGGTTGAATAATTATTTGGCTACCTAAAATGCCAGCCTTCTGCCTCTTCATTATAAAGAAATAGAGAATTAAAAATGTGCTGATAAAATTTTTATTTCTTGCTTTATAATTCTAAATTTGGTTTGTATTCTAGAGTTGATTGTATTTTGTAGTTTTATAATTTTGAATTTGGTTGGAAATTTTTATTATTATTTGTGAATTTGAAATTTAAAGCAGTTGAGTATGAGGATATTTGTAAACTTGTAGTTTGTCTTTGCATGTGGTTCTAATATATATCAAATTCATGAAGGGGTTACTCAGTATGTGGTTTGACCTATAAAACAGCAATGCTGCCCCATGATGGTTGAGATGGTGTGACAATCCATGACTATACATATACTATATCCTCCTCCTCTCAGGTTCTCACATTTTCTTATTTTGTATTTTAATTCTTTTTTCTATTTGGTTGGAGATTTGTACTTTTCTTTATTTATTTTTTATTTTTTTGTTATTATTATTAGCCTTGGTTGGAGTTTCTTAATCCGTATAAGATATTGTTTAAAATACAAAGTATTTTGGCTAAATTATTATGTAAGCATCCAATTAAGAAGTTGTACATGTAAGGTTGAATTTAATCAACCATTTTATTGGCTTTATTCCGTGCCAAATTTACTTGTGTTTCAGCATTTAGTAACCCTGTATTTAGGTGGGTTTTGTTGTAAGGGTAGTGAGTGAGATAGAGTGTTGATTGCTCAAGAGTGTGCAAGAAAACAGAGACTCGCGGGTGGCTCGCGGCTACAAGCTGCCAGACACAGCACACCTGCGAAGCATGCCAGAAGGTGAATAGTCATGCTAGCTAGAGCACTACAGGACAAAACAGGACAACTGGCCATACGGTTATCTCGCGACTGGATCTCGCGACTCAGTCAAGTTGCAAGGCCAAGTCGCGAGCCACCCCTGTTTTCAAAAACTTGACATTTCACATTCTCCTCTCACCTCAGTATAAATACCCCTTATACCCACAAATGAAAGAGAGCTTCCAGAGAGAATTTTGAGAGAGAAACCCTAGAGAAAAACAAGATTGATTCACCTACAATCTATACATTAGAATCTCTTCAAATTCCTCAACTCTCTTCCTCTCCATTGTCAAATCCTTGAGAGGCATTTTACCAAAACCTTGTTCTCACCATATTCATCACTGTGAGAGGGTTGTTTGGTGTTCTGGGAAGCAGTTAGGAAGGAACCAATCTACATTGGTTGATGCTACGATCTAGTAGCAGAATTCGGGAAGCTAGAAAAGAAAAAGGTTCAGCGCAACCTCGTTGGAGCAAGAAGCTTGGAGGGCTTAGGTGCACTGGGTAGATTAGACTTGGAGGGTCTATTGCTGTCCATGTATCCCAACTACATTTTCTAGTGGATTGTTTACCGCTTGGAGGGCGGCGGAGAGGTTTTACGCCGAGGGCTTCGGTTTCCTCTTCGATAACACATCGCGTGTTGTCTTTGTGTTTGCATCTTCCTTCCCTTTTATCTTTGCCTTTTATTATCTGCTATGGGTTGTGATTTTAATTTGGCTTAGATAGTTTATCCAATTCTATATTATAGCTTTTGTTCATTTTCTGCACACTAGTTGTTTGACATAAAGCTTGAATTGTTTATTTTGTAAATTGGGGGTCTAAACGTTCAAGGATGTTTTTACACTATTTGAACTTTCATTACAACTGACTGGAAAATCAGTTTCAGATTGTTATTTTCTATTTGATTACTGAATTCCCTGCAGATTTTTTGTTTGGGGCAGGGTTGGAGTAGACTATGTGTATCTATGGGAGTCTTTTTAATATCATTATTGGTTTATAAAGTTTAATCTAAACTGTATATGCAATACTGTGTCTCTATTTGGATTTTGAAGTCTATTTTATATCAGAAGTATTTGCCATATAAAATATTAATAGTTGGTCTTTGCACATTTGTGATATCATTATAACTACAGCGTGTAGATTTGGACAGGTGCTTCCAATAATCGAGTTATTGGACTTAATTTTGTGAATTCTTATCTGGGTTCATGTATGGCCGCCAATGTCTGAATTCTTATTGTAATTTATGCACGATTGGGTGTTGGTTACTTGAGCTTTTAAGTTTATTTTAGGTTTCTAATTGTGATGGGAATGCCCTGTTTTAAACATATTGTCTTTCATTTCTATTTGTTGGTAAATCTAACTAAATATTCAGCACAAACTATGTGATATTGATGGCTGACAGACAGTTATTATTCTACTGTTATAAGTAAGAATATTTGATCTTAATTTAATGGGTTTCAAATCCTGCTGTAGTTGCATGAGCCCTTTGTTGCATGCCATAAGTGACCTACGAAAATCTTAGAATAAAATGAGAGGTAGCTAACCTAACTTCTAGCTAGCACTTCAAGTCTTCAAGAGACAAAGGATCCTCTGTATTTAAATTGAATCTATAAATATTGAAGCTATGATGTCATGTTTTCTATGCATTGTTTATACCCTCCTTGCTTAAGAAGTGTCCAACAATTACATGTGATAGGAGGGTCCACTGATGGGCCTGAAATTAACAATCTCAATTCTCCAGCTCATATTTTCAGTTTCAACGTACTTTTGATGTATGAATGGCCTTTTTGTGATGGTACGAAAGTGTTTAGTAAGGTCAATTTAATTGGCTCTGCTAGCCCTAAGATGCAGTGCATTTACATTGGAAGAAAGAAAGGGCCACTACATTTCAAGCTGAATGCTAAATTGTACAATGTCGTATATACATCAATGTATTCATTATTGTACCACAGATAAGTTTATATGTAGATAATTGTTTTTTTTTTTTTTTAATGAATCTCGTGCATTGCAGGAGAGTATAACTTATTGTGAACAAGTGGAACAAGAGTTTATATTGATTTGGATTCACATTTTTAATGTATTACAATCTCTATAATACTATGTCTAATATCTTTATGTAATATAACAGGCTGGTGGAAAATAACCAACCGATAGTACAAATGCCAAAGCAATTCAAACCACAAGTGACAATTCAAGAAGAGATGAACATCAACAGAAGAACCATAAGTGAAATAACAAAAGTTATGTGGGACTCTGGTAATGAGGTAAGAAAAAATAAAACCTTGAACAATAACATTGTGTCCTTAACATTGCTTTATGTACTATGGACCTGCTTTTACAAAATTTAACTTATGAATTGATTGATATCAAATTCAATTTCTAGAAAACTATCTTTACCTGTTAGGGAAAGATTATAAACATTGAGATGGGAATTCTACACCGTCAAGAAAGTTTTTGAATCTTTTGAAGAAACTAACAAAGCAATTTAGCTTGATAAAATGACAGAAGTACGTATTCTTTAATTAGCAAAATTACAAATATGATATATAACTTGTATATGTTCTAATACATTCCTCAAACTGTTCTATTGCCAGGCTTACATTAGTGATACTTCAAAGCAATGTGCAACTCACACTAACATCTGTACTCATGGAAAACAAAAGGACATATTCAATGACTACTACGAAGCAACAAAGGAAGAAAATACAAAAAACACTTTAAAGTTGTCTTACAATTTATTTTAAATATTGATTAAGTAGTTCTTTAAATTTGTATTTTATACATTTTATGGATAATTGAGGATGTTAACGATTTAATTCTTCGTTTTATTTTAAACTTATGTTTGATTTCTATTTTTTATTATGTAAATTAATGTTTCATATCAAGATTAATATTTCATATCAAGGATAGGAAGCTGTAAAATTGGAATCCTAATGTACAAGCAAAGCGGAAGAGAAAAAGAATAGCTTACATCTTTATACACAATAGCTTTCCCGTCCATTGCACGTGAAAGTTCAAAATGTGTATAAAACACCTATGAACGTTTAGACCCCCAATTTACAAATTACCAATTCAAGCTTATCAACAAACAATGTTGTAAGGTTGAATTTAATCAACCATCTTGTTAGCTTTATTCTGTGCCAAATTTGCTTATATTTCAGCAATTAATAACCCTGTATTTAGGTGGGTTTTATGTAAGGGTAGTGAGTGAGATAGAGTGTTGAATGCTTAAGAGTGTGCAAGAAAATAGAGTCTCGCGGTTGGATCTCGTGGGTGACTCGCGGCTGCAAGCCGCCAGAAGCAGCACACGTGCCAAGCTTTCTAGAAGTTGAAGCGTCATGCTAGCTGGAGCACTACAGGACAAAATAGGACAACTGGCCGTTCTGTTATCTCGTGGCTGGATCTTGCGACTCAGTCAAGTCGCGAGGCCAAGCCGCGAGCCAGCCCTGTTTTGAAAAAACCTGACGTTTCACATTCCATTCTCACCCTAGTATAAATACCTCTCATACCCACGAAAGAAAGAGAGCTTCCAGAGAGAATTTTGAGAGAGAAACCCTAGAGTAAAACAAGATTGATTCATTAACAATCTTTACATAAGAGACTCTTCAAATTCCTCAACTCTCTTCCTCTCCATTGTTAAATTCTTAAGAGGCATTTTACCAAAACGTTTTCTCACTATATCTATTACTGTGAGAGGGCTGTTTGGTGTTCTGGGAAGCAGTTAGGAAGGAACCAATTTACATTGGTTGATGCTATGATCAAGTAGCGGAATCCGGGAAGCTGGAAAAGAAATAGGTTCAACGCAACCTCGTTGGAGCAAGAAGCTTAGAGGGCTTAGGTACACTGGGTAGATTAGGCTTGGAGGCTCTATTGCTGTTCATGTATCCGAACTACATTTTCTAGTGGATTGTTTACTGCTTGGAGGGCAGCAGAGAGGTTTTACGCCGAGGGTTTCGGTTTCCTCTTTGATAACACATCGTGTGTTGTCCTTGTGTTTGCATCTCTCTTCCCTTTATCTTTGCCTTTTATTTTCTGCTGTGGATGCGATTTTAATTGGCATAGATTGTTTACCTATTTTGTATTAAGCTTTTGTTCATGTTCTGCATATTAATTGTTTGATATAAAACTTGAATTGATAATTTGTAAATTGGGGGTCTAAACGTTCAAGGGTGTTTTTACACTATTTGAACTTTCAATTGGTATTAGAGCGGGCACACTTTTGTTGGTTTCATTACCATAGTGTGATCCTTGACCCTTTTTAATATGGACCGGTCTCAATCCCTAAATGTACCTCCATATTTTGATGGTAGTAATTATGTTTTTTGGAAGGTTTGTATGAGAGCATTTTATGTTCCATTGAAGAATATGTTTGGGATGCAGTTGAGATAGGTTGGACCAGACCTGAGGCAGCCAAATCCACATGGGATAAGGCAGCACTGGCTGCATCTAATGCTAATAGTAAAGCATTCAATACTATTTTCTGTGGTGTGTCTCCAGATGAATTTCACAGGATCTCTCACATTACCGTTGCCAAAGAAGCATGGGAGATATTAGAGACCACTTACGAAGGCACGAAGAAAGTAAAAGACACCAGGCTGCAAATGCTGACCACTTGGTTTGAGGAGCTCAAAATGGGTGAGGATGAGTCCTTTGACTCTTTCTATAGCAAGCTGAATGAGGTGGTTGTCAGCAAGTTCAATTTGGGGGAGAAAACGGAGGATTCTAAAATAGTAAGGAAAATCCTTCGATCATTGCCGGAAAGCTTTCGTGCCAAAGTAACAGCAATTGAAGAGAGTAAGGACCTTGATGACATCAACGTCCAAGAGCTGGTTGGTTCTCTTCAGACTTATGAAATGTCACTGCCAAATCAATGGAGGAGCAAATCTCTTGCTCTTAAGACCATTAATGAAAAGGTAGAAGTCCATGACTCATCAGATGAAGATGTGGTTGACAAGGATGTTGCATACCTTGTGAAAAATTTCCAAAAATTCTTGAAATTCAAGAATAATGGTAAATTTGGGGACAAAGGAAAATTTCAAAGTTCAGGAAGGGAGAAAAGGGAATTTAAAAAGAAAGATGGAAAAGAATCCCAATCTACACAAGGTGTCATTTGTTTTGAATGCAACAAGCATGGACACTTTTAGAAAGAATGTCCAAATTATTTAAAATCAAAAGGCAAGGTGTATGCCACGACACTGAGTGACTCGGATTCATCCAACTCTGATCCTGAGGAAAGCTGTGACGGAGAAGGGAATTACTCTACTTTTATGACTATTGCTCATGTTGATTCTTTAGACGAGTTGAATCTACTTGTACAAGAGCTTGGAGTACATAGTGATGAAGAATCATTTGGAGCTATTGAGGAATCAGATGCAGAAGAAGATGGAAACACAGTCAATCTTCAAGACAATTATAACTCACTCCTGGAGAGGTCGGGTGAGTACACAAGGGTGGCAAAGGCAGTTGTGAGAAAGATGAAGAAGGCAGAAGAGGACTATAAAAGTCTCCTAATTTGCTATAAGGAGGCCAAGTGTGAGATAGAAACACTGAATGGTGAGCTGTTAGAAGCCTACACAAAAGTGAGATTTCTTGAGCAAGAGGTTGTGCAAGCAAATGCCAAGATAGAGAGGGTCTCCACCAAGAAGCTAGATGATGTTATTTCATCTCAAAAGCATTTTTCAGACAAATCCGGGTTGGGATATACCGGAGGGAGTAGCTCATCTGACAATGTCACAAAAGAAGTGAAGTTTATAAAGGCCAAAGAGCCAGTTGAAGTTGGCCCTACTGCAGAGAAGCCTAAGATAGAGGAGAAGAGGAATATGGGGAACGAACAGTTTTTGAATCCCCGTAATCAATCCGTGGGCAGGTATGAATCCCGAGCCAAGTCTAGTCCACGACCACAAAGAGGTCCTAGATCAAATTATGTGTGTCATCACTGCGGACTTCAAGGGCATACTCGACCAAATTGTCAAAAGCTGAGAGCAATGAATAGTGCAACTCCTCAAAAGTCTCGAGGACTTAGAAATAATAGGAGAAATTGGGCTAGTGAACCATTAAGAAATCAAAACGGTGATCCCGGAATGATGGACGAGATGAAGATGATTGGTGCATTCACCAACTGCTTGGAAAGCTTCACACGAAGGTTTGAAAGCCCTAACTCCCGTACCCAATCCCATAAGGAAATCACCCCAAACGCAAGTGATGTGTGGGTGAAAAAGGGTACTCATGCATAAGCCTTACAACATGTCCATGCATGAATACTTCCTATGCTTTGTGACTATGTTTGATTGTTTGCTTATTGATTATGTTGGTGGCTGTTTGTTTGTCTGTTTGTGCATACTTTTGTTCTTTTTTTGTTTTTGATCAATCTTTTTCTTCTTATGTGTCAAAAATCCAAAAACCACATAAAAATAGAAAATCAAAAAGTTTGATTGACATTGTTGAGTTTTGTCTCAAAACATGTTTTGCCTTATACCTTTGTGCATTTTCGAGCATAACTTGTTCCTTTGCACTTTTATCACTGTGGAAGAAATCTTGAAATCTATATAATTGTTGTAAATAGATCTTCAAACTTGTCATGAATGATTAGTGAATGGTTTTGTTGATCTTAAGACATGCATAGACTTGTGTCTATATATCTTCCCACTCTTTTAGTTTTTTGTACTTGCTAAAAAAAGCTCACCAAATGTAAATCTTCAAATGAAAAGAGATTTTGAGCTGCAAAAGCCTGTCGCACAAACTAATATTCGACTAGGAAAAAGGGAGAGCGACCAAAAATAAAGTTTATGATTATTCAAAAGCCAAAGGCTATATCATCAAAGTGAAATATAAAATATCACTCTCACAAGGAAAGGTGATTGTTTCAAAAGGATCAAAAAGATCAAATGTTACGCTTAAAAGTGGAGTCAAATGTAAAGCTCCAAGTTATGTTATCAAGTCTTGTGGGAGGTCATATATGCATACTTCTATAATTGAGATGGGTCACATGATCTAGTGCTAATTGTGTATGCCTTGGTTGAATTGATCATTGAAGCTTCACATTAAACTAAGGACTATCTCATTGTTGATATCCACACATAACACACAAGTTTATGTTCAATGAATGTCATATTCATTTGTGTGATTGTACTTAATAAAATGTGTTTTCACATGCTCTATCTTTGCTAATTCAAACACAAAAATATTTTTGAGTGTTTAAGTTGTTTTTTGAAAAGTGTTTTGTTTTTTACAAAAACTGAAAATTTTCAAAAACAGTGTGTTCTATTTTGGCGACTCAGTCGCGGGTCAATCAAGTCACATGCCACAGTCGCGAGATCGCGGGTTTGTTTTGGTGACTTGTTCGCGATTGGAAGGTCTAGTCGCAAGGGGTACACAGAGATTTTCACGGCTCAGCTCTAGACTCACTCGCGAGTGAAACTTCCAGTCGCAAAAAACACTTAGAAAATTTTTCAAAACTTTTGAATTGAAGTGTTTTGGCGGGTGTATCTGGCGACTATCTGGCAACTTACCTAAGCAGCGAAAAACGCGTGTTTTGCATAGTGAGGGCAGTTTTTAAAATCTTTTTCAGTTTTCCCTCGAATTTTTTGTGACTGTTCACTTTCTCTCTCAACTGTTCTTACCCAAACACTCTGTGTCTCCATTTTCGAACTCCATTGTTGCTTTTATTTCTTCTCAAAATCATCAAGAAAAGGTATGGGTCTTCTCGGTCTTCTCTCCCTCACTTCATATTTTATGTTTTGAGTATTATTGTCTTGCCTTTTTGAGTTGTTATTTTTTGTCATATTGTGTTCGAACATTTTACTCTTAGAGTGTTGGGTATGGTTGATTGTGTTTGATGCTGATTTCATCTGGTGTCTTTTTGTTGGTCACATTGTACTTATCTTTGTTCTGTGCTTTGGCGTTTGTTGGTTTTCATACTCATTTGGGAAATGGGTTTGGTGTTTTCTAGTTTTTACTCTGTTTGTGTGTATGAGAGTTTAATTGTGTCTGTGGTTTTGGATTGCCTATCTTGTATCATTGTGTTTTTATGTTGTCATAACATGTGTGTGCTTCTGTCTTGAGTGTATTACTTTAATACATTCAATTTTTAGTTTGTTATGTCCCACTACCATTTGATCTATTTTGGTTGTATGTGGTTTTCATTGTGCATTTCAGACTCATGGTAGATTGTCTTATTGACAGTTATCTATAAGTTTGTCTTACTCTGTGCTCTATTGCACTTTCACCATTTTGATGCATCTGCCTCATTCTATATTGACATGACTTATGTTTGAAATTATGTGTGATTTCTATGGTCTACATTCATATTTGAATCTAATCAAGTTGATATCTGTCCTTTGTGGTATTGTTCTTGGTTCTTTGCTGTGTACCTACTCTCTTGCAGATGTATCGTCGATCCTCTAAAGGCAAAGATGTTGTAACTGATGATTCATCAACCCAGATTGCTAAACAAACTCGACTCTCATCTTAGTCATCTAAAGACTCTAATTGTGAGAGATTTAGAACCCTACTTACCTCACACATCTACTCAAACATCTTTGACAAGGCATCTCCTATAGTGGAATGTGTGGTTGAGTTTGACACCTTGGGGACCACTTTTGTCCCTCGGATCTTTGAGTCAAGAGATTGGGCAAACTTGTTCGGGAATTTTGAAGACCCAATGGATGAACTAGTTAAGGAATGCTACTCTAATACAAGTGACCTTGGAGTTGAGCTAATTTGCTGGGTTAGAGGAAACGAGTTTATCATCACCCCGAACTCCATAGCCGATATTCTCCACATCACTAGACCTCAGAATGTGGATCTAACTCTGTACGATGATTGAACTCCAAAGACTCAAGACATTCTACAAGTTCTTGGACCTGACCATGAAGTCTCTAGTACAGGCACATCCATAAGCACTGCCAAGTTTGCACCGAAGTTGACCACACTAAAGCTGATCATGTTCTCCAATCTTTACCCGCTGTCCAACACGACTTTCATCAATTTCGGAAGAGCTCAATTCCTTTGTGATCTTATTATAGGAGTCCCCATTGATATCTGTGTCCACATCTTTCAAATCATAAGGAAGACCGCAGTTAGATCAGCAGCACGAGGATGTATTCCATTTTGCAGTCTCATCATGAAGTTCATTCTTCGTGAAGGTATTAATCCTTGCTCAGATGGAAAAATGATGCCCAGTCTTCGTCCAATTTCCATGTTCACTCTACAATCCAGTAAAAGTCATTCCTCTAAAACACCAAAGAGTGCACACATCTCTCCGGTTACTCCATCTGCTCCCGAGTCAGAGACACATGTACATACCACCCCCACTTCGCGTGTCATTCTTGAAGTTCAACAAACTAGCACTCCACAAGTACAGTCTGATCCTCAAACTGATAGAGTGGGTAGTTTGCTTGAAATTATTCAAAAGCGCATGGACGAAATGATGACACTTCTCTACTCCACCAACAACCATGTTCAGATGCGACTCGAGACCATGGAGAATCAGCTAGAAGCTATTCAACAAAAGTTAGACGACAGCCTTTAGCTATTCACGCCAAAAAGGGGGAGAGCATACAGTAAGGGGAGAAAGTTCAAAGGGAAGTGTGCATGGTAATAGGGGGAGTTACTCCACACATATCTCCACACATATTTTTGTTACCTTTTAACTTAAAGGATTATGTTTTGGATAATCTGTTGTATATGAGTTTGTTACACTGTGGTTATGGTTTATATTTGTTTCTAACTCATAACACATGGATGGTTATTGCAACTTGGTTTACTCTTTATATATATGTATATATATATATATATATTGTTGATATTTTTCAGTATATATTGTATTTTGTACCCATGTTGATTTTGTAAGCTTTTAGGGTTTCTTGTAAGCTTTATGGTTTGTACCATGCTTTATGCAGCCTCTATGTTTTTGTTAAATCAGTACTTCTATCTAAATGTCATGCATTTTCTTGATAAGTACTGTCACTCTTGTGCCCTTGTAGGATTGTTCCTAGATGCATATACTTAGTGTATTATGCATTGGTTGAGTGTTGGGCATACAAGTAACTTGCATTGTCCTTGTTAGCTTGTATGTTCAAGTGTTCATTCCAAGTGTCAATGAGCATTGTGATCACTACCTTGTAGTGATTACTTGTTTGATCAAGTCATGGTTTGTTTCTTAACTTCATCTTTGCTTGATCATTTTATGCTTGTTTCATATGCATTTCATGTTTTCTGCATACAATGATCATGGTGTATTGTTGTGTTTCAGGAGTTTCATGTTCGTATGATTCAAGTGCCTCACAGTTTCTTGAATTAGGTGTGAGTGAGTTTTGCTCAACTGTTTCCAACTCACATGTTAAGTCTAGAGTCTGTTTTAGGGTTTTGTCACAGAATAGTCAAAGGGGGAGATTGTAAGGTTGAATTTAATCAACCATCTTGTTGGCTTTATTCCGTGCCAAATTTGCTTGTATTTCAGCAATTAGTAACCCTGTATTTAGGTGGGTTTGATGTAAGGGTAGTGAGTGAGATAGAGTGTTGAATGCTCAAGAGTGTGCAAGAAAATAGAGTTGACAGTTTTTAGACCCCTTAAAGAATTGATTAAACCTAGGTAATTAGCCAAGTTGTTACTTAGTCCAATTAAACAAGTCTAGGTTATTACAACAATAAAGATCAAATCATGCAAAGCAGCGGAAAATAAATAACACAAGATATGATCACCCAGGAAACCAAACCGATAAAAACCTGGGGAGGATTTAACCTAGTTATCCTCAAGGTAAACTTGAATCCACTATCTTGAAAGAATCGAAGTTCATACAATAAGACTTACAAGCCCCCACGCTCAACTTCTTATTGCTACCAACCAGTAGAACTTACTGACACGACCACGTGCAAGCTCCAAATCCACGGACTCCTTCTTTCTTGGATTCCCACCAACTACAAGCACACCCACTTGTGTAGTCTTTAAGCTTTAATGGCAGCAACTGAATTGATCATCAAGGTGTAGAAAATATCTCCTCCTTGAAAATCCTAAGTTTGTGTAAAGGAAAGCTCTTCTAGATCTCACAAGAGATTTACACAAACCGCAAATATGAGCAACACTAAAACGTGGTTAAGGTTTGCCTTTTATACTTAGGACAAATAAGAAACCCTAAAAACATTTTAAAACAAATAGGGCTGAGTTGGACGAATATATAGAAAAGCAATCTGCCCGAGCTTCGATTGGTCGAGCCTAAGCTTCGATCAATCGAGCCAGGCCGAAAGCCACAGTGCTTCCTGCTTTAAACTCGATTCCAACTTTACATTAACATACAACTTTGAGCTAGCTTTAAATACTTCTAAACACATTGTTTTGATCATAGTTTGCCAACAATACACATTAGAGTTCTAAATACATAAAATCCTAAACTTTAGAACCTAATAAGAGTCTCGCGGCTGGATCTTGCAGGTGACTCACGGCTGCAAGCCGCCAGAAGCAGCACATGTGCCAAGCATGCCAGAAGTTGAAGCGTCATGCTAGCTGGAGCACTATAGGACAAAATAGGACAACTGGCCATTCTGTTATCTCGCGGCTGGATCTCGTGACTCAGTCAAGTCGCGAGGCCAAGCCGCAAGCTAGCCCTATTTTGAAAAAACCTGACGTTTCACATTCCATTCTCACCCTAGTATAAATACCCCTCATACCCATGAAAGAAAGAGAGCTTTCAGAGAGAATTTTGAGAGAGAAACCCTAGAGTAAAACAAGATTGATTCATCAACAATCTTTACATAAGAAACTCTTTAAATTCCTCAACTTTCTTCCTCTCCATTGTTAAATCCTTGAGAGACATTTTACCAAAACCTTTTCTCACCATATCCATTACTGTGAGAGGGCTGTTTGGTGTTCTGGGAAGTAGTTAGGAAGAAACCAATTTACATTGGTTGATGCTATAGTCAAGTAGCAGAATCTAGGAAGTTAGAAAAGAAATAGGTTCGGCAGAACCTCGTTGGAGCAAGAAGCTTGGAGGGCTTAGGTACACTGAGTAGATTAGGCTTGGAGGGTCTATTGCTGTTCATGTATCCCAACTATATTTTCTAGTGGATTGTTTACCGCTTGGAGGGCGGCGGAGAGGTTTTACGCCGAAGGCTTCAGTTTCCTCTTCGATAACACATCGTGTGTTGTCCTTGTGTTTGCATCTCTCTTCTCTTTATCTTTGCCTTTTATTTTCTTCTATGGTTGTGATTTTAATTAGCATAGATTGTTTACCTATTCTGTATTAAGCTTTTGTTCATGTTCCGCACATCAATTGTTTGATATAAAGCTTGAATTGGTAATTTGTAAATTGGGAGTCTAAACGTTCAAGGGTGTTTTTACGCTATTTAAACTTTCAAATGTACATGCAGAAAATGTAGACAAGCTAAAACAGAATTGATAACATAATCTAAACCAATTAAAATCACATCCATAGCAGAAATTAAATGGCAAAGATTAAGGGAAGAGAGATGCAAACACAAGGACAACACAACGATGTGTTATTGAAGAGGAAACCAAAGCTTTCAGCGTAAAACCACTCCGCCGCCCTCCAAGCAGTAAATAATCCACTAAAGAATGAAGTTGGGATACATGAACAGCAAAAAACCCTCCAAGCCTAATCTACCCAGTGTACCTAAACCCTCCAAGCTTCTTGCTCCAATAAGGTTACGCCGAACCTTTGTCTTCTTTAGTTTACCGGATTCTGCTATAACCTATAACATCAACCAATATTAATTGGTCCCTTCCTAATTGCTTTCCAAGCACCAAATAGCCTTCTCACAGATATGGGTATGGTGAGAAAAGATATTGGCTAAGGTACCTCTCAAGAATGTAACAATAGAGAGGGTGAAAGTTTAGGAATTTGAAGAGTCACTATGTAAAGATTGTGGATAACTCAATCTTGTTTTTCTCTAGGGTTTCTCTCTCAAAATTCTCTCTAGAAGCTCTCAATATTTCGTGAGTATAAGGGGTATTTATACTAGAGTGAGAAAGGAATGCGAAAAGTCAGTTTTTCCATACCAGAGTGGACTGACGACTTGGCCTCACAACTTGACTGAGTCACGAGTCCAAGCCGCGAGCTAATTGAATGACCAATTTGGACTTTTTATCCTATAGTGCTACAGTTGGCATGACGGTTCAGCTTCTCTGCATGCTTCACTCATATGCATCTTCTAGCGGCTTGCAAGTCATGAGCCACCCACGAGATCTAGTTACGAGTCCCTGCTTCACTGCACAGTCTTGAGCATCTTTTCACTCTCTCATACACTACCCTTAAATGATTCCCACCTAAACATAGAGTTACTAATTGCTAAATTACAAGCAAATTTGGCACGAAATAAAGCCAACAAGATGGTTAATTAAATTCAACCTTACAATCTCCCCCTTTGGCTATTCCATGACAAAACCCTAAAACAAACTCTAGATTTAACATGTGAGTTGGGAACAGTTGAACAAAACTCACTCACACCTAACTCTAGAATCTGTGAACCTCTTGAACCATAAGAATAAGTATCTCCTGAAACACAACAACACAATATGATCATTGTATGCAGAAAACTTGTAATGCATATGGAGCAAGCACAATGCGATCAAGCAAAAATGGAATTAAAGAATAAACCATGACTTGACCAAAAACAAACAATCACTATAAATAGTGATCACAATGCTCATTCATACAAAGAATGAACATCCGGACATGTAAGCTAATAAGCTCAATGCAAAGTATCATTTGCATGTCCAATACTCAACCGATACATAAACACTAGGCAAATGCATCAAGGATAAAAGTCCAACAAAGGGTACAAGAGTGATGTACTTAAAGAAAATGCATAACATTTAACAACAAGTACTACACTACAAAGCAAAGGTACAACATAACAATTTAGTTTAAGCAGCTAAACATAATCATAAATTATGAGAAAAGTAATAAACATAGTTAATATAACACAAACCTCTTTCACTCTTTCTCCCCCTATCATATCACTCCCCCTATCATGAATCATAGGAGCTATGATGAACTTGGAACATATATATCTGTAACTGGAAACACTTACACAAAACACATTAGACCCTCAAGATAAAGCAAGTAATAAAAGGTCAAGTATAATGTAACAAGTAAATTGCGATCAAGTAAACATGATGTGAAGCATGTGAGCAACTTGATCATACACCAAAATAGTCATAAAGAAATGACTACAATGATCACATAGCAAAGCAAATGATCATCTAAACATGCATTCAATGAAACACAATAGCATAAGGATGTATGCATGTCTAACACAAACACGATGCAATGAGAACAACAAAGCATAACACAAAGCACCATAAAGCCAACAAGAAAACAAATAGAATAGAGTTTTCTTATTAACACAATGTCTTCTCCCCCTTGGTATATGCATCTCCCATATGGAATATCTCTCCCCCTACAAATGTACACGAGAAATAAATTTCTTCCCCTAAGGATGCACAAACTAGTCATATAGAAATGACAAAAACTCTCCGGTATACTCTCTAAAGTATACTCTCCCCCTTTTTGTCACGAATAGATAAAGGGTCAAGGAGAAACAAAGGCAAGAGATAAAGGTATGAACAATGATAATGATGCATGAACTATACGAGATGAATGAGAAAATGAAGCTCAAACCTAAGACAAAACAAAAGGCTACAAAGCATAAGGTAAAAATGACATGCTAGGATGAAGAAATAAGGTATAGACCAATGCATAACAAGGGTAGCAGAGGTGTGTGCAAGCAGTGGCTATGTGCAATGCATGATCAATGCATGGAAAATGCACATATGGGGCAAGGTGTATTAAATACACAACCAATGAACCAAACATGTTCCTATTGAGGAAACATGAGAAACCCCAAAGTTCGGTATTCATCGGAGTCCAAAAAAGTGAGAAAATGCCTAAGTGACATTTTATCAAACACCTAGTGTGCATAGTATGAACAACAATGTGAAACAATGCATGAACATCATGAAATTGATCCTAAATACATGTTTTTTTTGCCATAAGGGGCCAACATCTAAAGCAAATCATCAAAAGAGACCAATCTCATACAAAAATTTGACAAAAATTATGTTTCCCCAACCCTAATGATAAAAATCCCAACTAAGAGCACAAAACTCTTCAAAACATAATTTAAGGATTAAAATCAAAGAAAAGAGTTTAGAATAACCTTAGAGATGTTAATGGAATGAAAAACCATTCAAATTGATTGAGTTTAGATGTAAAAATATTTAAAGAGGGGTTTAAGAGAGAATGGGAAAGGTTTAAAACAGGTTTCCCACGAAAAGCTCTTTAAAAAGCTGTTTCTAGGTGTTTCGCGACTAGGCCAATTGCGAGTCACAAGATGAGTCGCGAAAGCTTCTGGATGCAACTAAGGTTTCACGACTGGCGAGTTGCGAGGTGAGTTGCGAAAATTTTTGCGATTTGCGAGTGAGTCGCAAAGAACTCTGACACCTGTTTTTTTAGCACAGAATATGTTTAAACAATGAAAAACAAAGTAAGCACTAAACCTGAATACAAAGAGTGATAAAAATAACTTCCAAATACACATAAAATGATCAAAAATCTTTTTTGATTGATCCATATATAGTTGAGCACACACACATCACATTTAGACAAGTACAATTGAACAAATGAATAAACCATTCATTGAACATTAGGCATGTGTGTTGTGTGTGTGAATTAAATGTGGAATAGTCCTTAGTCTAGAATGAAGCTTCAATGATCAATTCAATCAAGTCATACGCAACTAGTACTAAGTCATGTGGTCTATCTCAGTTATAGAAATGAACATATATGACCTCTCACAAGAAAATGATAACATATCTTTGAAACTTTTCATTTGGCTTCTTTACAATTCATAACATTTGATCATTTTGAATCAATACATCTCATTTTGAGATCGATGCCTATAATTTTTTATATTTCAATTTGGTGAATAAGCTTTTGGCTTTTTGGGCATCATACATTTTCATAAAAGTTGCTTTCCCTTTTTCCTAGTCAAATACTAGTATGTGCAACGACTTTTGCAACTCATTATCTCTTTTCACTTTGAGATTTACATTGGTTGAGCTTTTTAAGCAAAAAAAAAATATATATATATATATATATTAAAGAATGGGAAGAGATGTAGGCATAAGTCTACGCATGTATCAAAACTAACAAGACTATTGACTAATCATTCATGACAAGCTTGAAGATCGATTTACAACAATCACACATAGATGTCAAAAATTTTCTCACAAAAATAGATGTGCATACATAACAAGCTAAGCTTATAAATGCACTTAGCCATTTGTACGGAGGTACTAGGCCAAACTCACATGTGATATGTGCTCAAACATATACGATCAAACTTTTTGAATTTTTCACTTTTTATGTGATTTTGGGTTTTTTTACTCACACAAGACTAAGACATAAAAGTAAGATCAAAGACAAAAGCAATGCATACAAATAAATGCAAGATGCAAAAATAGATGAATATATAGCATCTAATGCATAAAGGGTCTTACAAAAATTGAAAGAATTAGATCAAGGACCAAAAGAGCAAAAGCTCAACCATAAGAACCCTTCCTCATCCAAATGGAATGATTATTTAGAATGAGTGTCTCATGAGAAGTGAGACGAGGGTTGGAAGAATGAGAACCGGAGATGCACATAGACAAAGAGTTAAGAGCATTAAACACTTTCTTCAACAACATGTTATTTTCACTCAAATCCGATTTACCCTTTTTAGCACAACTTCCATAAAGCTTAAGTTTATCTTTTCTTTTGATTTTTTTAAAAGCATGAAACTTAGAGCAATGAGATCTTAGATGACCAAAAGCACCACAATGGTGACAAACAATGTGTTTAGGTCTACTAGGCTTTTTGGGAAGGGATCTAGCCATATGATTTTTTTCTCTCCTCAACTTACGACATTAAGGTCTTATATGACCAATCACACCACAATGGTGGAAAGTTGGAACAAACTTAGATCCACCCAAAACTTTAGTTTGAGACCTAAATGGAGGCTTTGACTTAATAGCCTTTCTCTCCACCTTTTGATTTCTCTTATGTGGAGAAATGTACATGGATTTGTCCTTTGAGGTGAACACACAATAAGCACAAAATCGGGTACCACAACATGATTGCAACAAATATTTTTTAATCCTTTTTCGCAATAGGTTCAGCAATCAAGCACTTGGCATGTATCTTAGGAGATTCGTTTTCACATTTTAGCTCATCAACAAGTTTGTTAGACAAAACAAGTTTAGCATCCAAGTCCATATTCAAACATTCAAACTCTTTTAGCTTTTCAAGAGAATTTTCAGTAAGTTTCTTATATTTATTAATCAATTTGTTGGATTCATTGAGCTTAGCAATCAAATCATCATTTTCACAAAATAACTTGCTCAAATCCTTATTAAACTTCTTGGCCTTCTTCTTCAAGAGTTTGATGTTAGAAATATCAACAACATCCAAAGATTCATGTAACATAGCATCACAATCATGAGGATTATCACTCATAGAGGCATTTTCACAAACATGTGACATGTTACATTCATTAACATCCAAAACATGCATAGAGGCATACAAAGCACTATCCATGGAAAATAAACACAAGGGGTCAAGGATCACGCTGAGGTAGTTAAATCAAAACAAGTGTACCTGCTCTAATACCAATTGAATGTTCAAAATGAGAATAAAGCACCTATGAACGTTTAGACTCCTAATTTACAAATTACCAATCCAAGCTTATCAATAAACAATGTATGTGCGGAAAATGTAAATAAGCTAAAACAGAATTGATAACATAATATAAACCAAATAAAATCACATCTACAGCAGAAATTAAACGGCAAAGAGTAAGGGAACAGAGATACAAACACAAGGACAACACAACAATGTGTTATCGAAGAGAAAACCGAAGCCCTCGACGTAAAACCTCTCTGCCGCCCTCCAACCGGTAAATAATCTACTAAAGAATGAAGTTGGAATACATGAATAGCAAAAGACCCTCCAAGCCTAATTTATCCAGTGTACCTAAGCCCTCCAAGTTTCTTACTCCAACGAGGTTACGCTGAACCTTTGTCTTCTTTAGTTTATCGGATTCTGCTATAACCTATAGCATTAACCAATATCAATTGGTCCCTTCCTAACTGCTTCCCAAGCATCAAATAGCCTTCTCACAGATATGGGTATGGTGAGAAAAGATTTTGGCTAATGTACCTCTCAAGGATGTAACAATGGAGAGGGTGAGAGTTGAGGAATTTGAAGAGTCACTATGTAAAGATTGTGGATGAGTCAATCTTGTTTTTCTCTAGGGTTTCTCTCTCAAAATTCTCTTTGGAAGCTCTCAGTATTTCGTGGGTATAAGGGGTATTTATACTAGAGTGAGAAAGGAATGCGAAGAGTCAGTTTTTCCATTACAGAGTGGACTGGCAACTTGACCTCGTGACTTGACTGAGTTGCGAGTCCAAGCTGCGAGCTAACTGAATGACTAGTTTGGACTTCTTGTCCTATAGTGCTACAGCTGGCATGATGGTTTAGCTTCTCTGCATGCTTTACTCGTGTGCATCTTCTGGCGGCTTGCAAGCCACTAGCCACCCGTGAGATCCAGCCATGAGTCCTTACTTCACTGCACAGTCTTAAGCATTTCTTCACACTCTCTCACACACTACCCTTACATGATTCCCACCTAAACACAGGATTACTAATTGCTAAATTACAAGCAAATTTGGCACAGAATAAAGCCAACAGGATGGTTGATTAAATTCAACCTTACAGCACGGGTCAGCAACTAGTTATAATAAAATTGTATAGCCTTGAAATAACTACCAAATCTTCTCAACATTTACTAAATAATATTAGATGTAATATCTAGCTTCGGTGCCATCTACAAACATAACATCATTTTGATTTTTAGCGTTTGACTAGATATGAGGTTGTTAAATAAGGCACGGTGTATGATTAAGTAAGTACTAAGAATAAAAAACTATGCGCTATTATGATAGAATGAAACACAAACAACTTTGTTAGGACATATGTGTTTCACAGGTTAAGAACATATGTCATGATTTTATGTAATTGGCTTATCCTTTGACAAAACGCATTTTACTTGTATTTGGGTAGATTTAGAATGTTTTAAATACTTCTAGAAACCTTGTTTCAAGATCAAGAATTGAAGCTTTCAGGCCTGTTCAAGAAAACAAGTTCAGAGTGCAAAATCATTAAAGCTTGACAGCTGGCTCAATAGCTGCATCTATCGAGCTTAATGAAGCTGTTCTTCATTCGGTGTGCTCGACACTTGCTTGACACCTGCTATATGTCGAGATTTAAGATTGTTAGAATTCCAATATGATTTTCTTGGGATACGTGAATGTGTCTTTGGGCTTTCTTTTCTTCTAATCCTAGACATATAAAAGGATCAGTTTAAGGGCCGTCAAAGTGTTCACAAGTTGCACAAGCTTTGAGCAAACTCTGTTCAAGCAATTTGTGACTGAAGACGAAATTCTTGCCCTAATTCATCTCTTTCTCTTGAAGAAGTTGCTGTGTATGTGCACCATAGGGTTTTGTGAGCAAGTATCTTCTTGATCTTCATCGTGTGGATGAACTAAAAAACTTTACAACCAACAACCTTCTTAGTTGGTGATTGAAGTCGTGTACTGGGATCCGCACAATTGATTAGTCAGTACTAGGAGTCGTGCATCTGAAAGGGGAACTGTCACTACAGGACAAGTCGAATTGGGTATTGGGGTAAGGGTTCAACTGTAGGTTGGTAAGGTACTTGGATTCCTTTACTTGTAACCGCTTGTTGTGATAATAGTAGAGTTTCGGGAGTGGTGACCTGAAAATCACCCAGTGGGGTTTTTGCTGTTAGGTTTTCTCCATTCGTAAACAAATCACTGTGTTATTTATTTTCCGCTGCATATTTAGTTTATTGGTGATTTGTTTGTGCTACCACGCATTTGCATGATAAATTGATTAATTAATAACTTGGTTAATTAATTAATTAATTTCTATCACAAGGGGTCATTCAGTTTGTAGCCTATCAAACTTTTTCACCTTAACATCTGCAATTATGGAAGGAATTTTTTTTTTTTAGCACTTAAACAAAAATGTTTTCCCTCTTAATTTTTTACCATTTACACAACTCTATTAGTTTTTTTTTTTTTTTTTTTGTTATCTTTTGCCTTTGTTTTTATCATAAATTTGAGTCAGCAAATTTTTAAATAAATAGAAGTCTTTTAATAGAATAGTGGACCATTAGGCAAAAGTGATGTGGCCTTCCTAGAGAACCATATTTCTAATATCTAACCAAATTTTTTATACTATAGTATTTTACCTTTATTTACTGGCTTGGATTAGGTGGTCAACTCAATAAATTCTCTACTTTACTGAAACGCTCTACTTTACTGAAATGCCATCTCTAGAGAGCTTCTCATTAGCTGTGCTGGGTTCTAGTTCAATTAGTCTTTGTAAAGACATGGTTTTTTGCAGGTAAAATAAAGCATCTTCACCCACCTAGTAGCATAGAAAATGGGTACGCTTCGTGCTTCTAATACTTTCATTATTGTTCCATTTCAATTTCATGCTTTTTCTTCCTATTCTTCTCGTACTCAAAGTAGTGATAGGAAAAACTCTAATCTAAATTGGAACTAGTTGTTGAAATCCATGATATACAAGTGTAAATGTGGAAGCTTTAGGAATGTTGATGATGCCTTAGACACGTTTGATAAAATGCTTCACATGTGCCCTTTGCCTTCCATTGTGGAATTTAATCACATGTCGGGTGCCATTGCAAGAATCAAGCATTACCCAGTTGTTATTACTCTATTTAAACAAATGGGTTTGTTTGGAATTGCTCCCAGTCGTCCTACTCTCAATACTTTGATTAATTGCTTCTGCCATTTGAACCGAGTAGATTTTGGGTTTTTTGTCTTAACAACAATTTTGAAACTTGGTTATTACCCAGACTCTATTGCTCTAAACACCCTTGTCAAGGGTCTCTATCTTCAAGGTAACATTGCAGGAGCTATGAAGTTGGTAGAAGATATTGAGAAGAAAGGGTATCAACTTGATGCATTTACTTGTGGAACGATACTAAATGCTCCGTGTAAGATTGGTAAGATTGATATGGCTATTGGGTTGCTCAGGAAATTGGAAGAAGGAGATTTTGAGCTTAAAGTAGTGGTGTATAACACAATCATTGATAGTTTATGTAAAGATAGGTTGGCAATTGAGGCCTTGAACCTTTTGACTGAAATGATGAGTAAAGGCATTTAGGCGGACCTTGTCATTTACAATTCCTTAATTCAAGGCCTATGCAATTTTGACAGGTGGAGAGAGGCCACTACTTTGTTGAACGAGATGGCACAGAGGAAGATCATGTCAAGTATGAGGACCTTCAACATATTGGTGGACACACTTTGCAAAGAGGGGATGTTGATAGATGCAAAAAATGTTTTTGATATGATGATTCAACAAGGTATTGAGCCTGACGTAGTTTCTTATAATTCTTTAATTGGTGGATACTGTTTGCAAAATAAATTGAAGGATGCCATCAAAGCATTGAACATGTTGAGAGGGGTTGTTCACCTACTGTTGTTAGCTATAACGCACTGATTAATGGATTTAAAAAAAAAAAAAAAAAAAATTGATGAGGCAATGAATCTCTTTAATGAAATGTCCAACATGGTAGTAACTCCTGATGTTGTGACTTACAGCACTCTTATAGGCAGGTTTTGTCGAGTGGAGAGACACAAGGCTGCTCTAGAGTTATTCCATAAAATGCAAGCTTGTGGCCAACCTCCAAATCCCCAAACTTTTGTTGTCTTGTTGGATGGCCTGTGTAAGAATGGACAAGTTGCTGAGGCAATAAAAGTGTTTCATGACATGGAAGACAAAACGTTGAGCAACAATATTGTGATTTACAGCATTTTGATTGACAGTTTGTGTAATGTTGGGAATCTTACAGTTGTAAGAGAACTCTTTTGTAAGTTCAAAAACGTGTACAAAAACACTTTTGAACGTTTAGACCCCCAAAAACCAATTTAATCAACACACGCAATATGTTAAACATTAGTGTGCGGAAACTTAACATATGCTATAACATGGTATTGATTAAACAACTATCTAAGCCACAACAAAATAAACCACAGCAGATAATGTAAAGGCAGAGATAGAGAGGAAGGAAGATGCAAACACAGCGATAACACCAGATATGTTATCGAAGAGGAAACCGAAGACCTCGGCGAAAAACCTCTCCGCCGCCCTCCAAGCGGTAATCAATCCACTAGAAAATACAGTTGGGATACAAGGACAGCAATAGACCCTCCAAGCCTAATCTACCCAATGCACCTAAGCCCTCCAAGCTTCTTGCTCCAACGAGGTTGCGCCGAACCTTTTTCTTTTCTAGCTTTCCGGATTCCGCTACTACACCGTAGCATCAACCAATGAATATTGGCTCCTTCCTAACTGCTTCCCAGAACTCCAAACGTCTGTCTCACAGAGATGATAATGGTGAGAACCAGGTTTGGTATAAAGGCCTCTCAAGGATTTGACAATAGAGAGGAAGAGAGTGAGGGATTTTGATGAGACTCTAAGGTAGAGATTGTGGGTAAAACAATCTGGTTTTTCTTTAGGGTTTCTCTCTCAAAATTCTCTCTGGAAGCTCTCTTTCAATCGTGGGTTAAAAGGGTATTTATACTGAAGAGGAGTGGAATGCGAAACGTCAGGTTTTTCCAAAACAGGGGTGGCTCGCGGCTTGACCTCGCGGCTTGACTAAGTCGCGAGTTCCAGTCGCGAGTTAACCGTATGGCCAGTTGTCCTGTTTTGTCCTGTAGTGCTCCAGCTAGCATGACTGTTCATCTTCCAGCATGCTTGGCACGTGTGCAGATTCTGGCGGGTTGAAGCCGCGAGTCCAGTCGCGAGTCCCAGCCGCGACTCTCTGTTTTCTTGCACACTCTTGAGCAATCTTCACACTATCTCACTCACTACCCTTACAACAATCCCACCTAAATACAGGGTTACTAAATGCTGAATTACAAGCAAATTTGGCACGGAATAAAGCCAATTAGATGGTTGAATAAATTCAACCTTACAATCTCCCCCTTTGGCTATTCCGTGACAAAACCCTAAAACAGACTCTAGACTTAACATGTGAGTTGGGAACAGTTGATCAAAACTCACTCACACCTAATTCTAGAAGCTGTGAAGCACTTGAATCATATGAACATAAACTCCTGAAACACAACAATACACCATGATCATTGTAAGCAGAAAATTATTAATGCATATGAAACAGGCAAAAAGAGATCAAGCATAAGATGGAGTTAATGAACAAACCATGGCTTGATCAACCAAGTGAACACCACAAAGTAGTGATCACAGTGTTCATTCACACTTGGAATGAACACAAAGACATACAAGTTAACAAGCACAGGGCAAGACACTTGTATGCTCAACACTCAACCAATGCATAGCACACATGGCATATGCATCTAGGAACAATCCTACAAGGGCACAGGAGTGACAGTACATAAACCACAATGCAGAACATTTAGATTTAAAATACTGATTTCACATAGCATAAAGGCTGCACTTAAGCATGGTACATACCACAAGGCCTACAAACTATGCATAAAACATAAACCCTCAAAGCTTACAAAAGCATATGGGTACAAACTAACAAATACCTGAATAACAACATCAAACATATATAAAAGTTTATCCAAGAGTATATGAAGAAAGTTAGAAACAGTTATACACCAAAACACAGTGTATCAAAACCAAAATAACCATAAGTTTTGAAGATAAGACGAAAGACAAAAATATGTGTGTGTGTGTACTCCCCCTATCACTATGCACACTTCCCTTTGAACTTTTCTCCCCCTTACTATGCTTTGAACTTTTCTCCCCCTTACTATGCTCTCCCCCTTTTTGTCACGAATAGCTAAAGACTCTCGTCCAACTTTCGTTGAATCTCATCTAGCTGATTCTCCATAGTCTCGAGTCGCATTTGGACATGGTTGTTTGTGGAGTAGAGAAGTGCCACAAGCTCATCAACCCGTTTCTGAATATGCTCAAGAACACTGCCAACTCTGTCAGTAGGAGAAGCAGTTTGTGCTTGCGGAATACCAGCCGGTGAAGCTTCAGGAACATCACGAGATGCAGATGTGGTATGTGCAGGTGTCTCTGAGTCAGGAGCAAATGAAGGACCCGGAGAAATGTGAGCATGTCTTAGTGATTTGGAGGAGTGACTTCTGCTCGCTTGAAGAGTTAACAAAGAAATGGGACGTTGACGAGTCAACATTTTACCATCTGCAGGAGGAGTAATGCCAGCACTAAGGATGAGTTTCATGACTAGACTGCAAAATGGAATGATTCCTCGAGCTGTAGATCGACAAGCGGTCTTCCTCAAGTTGTAGTAGATGTGAGCACATATATCAATGGGGGCTCCGGTAATGAGATCACACAGAAATATAGCTCTCCCAAGATTGATGAATGTAGTGTTGGACAGTGGGTAGAGATTGGTGAACATGATCAACTTCAGTGTGGTCAACTCAGGTGCAAACTTTGCGGTGCTGATGGAAGTTCCTGCACTAGACACCTCATGATCGTGTCCTAGGATTTGTAGAATTTCCCCAACCTCTGGATTTCGTTCATTATAGGGAGTTAAGTTCACATTCTGAGGTCTGGTGATGCCGAGAAGATCTGCGATGGAGTCTGGGGTAACACTAAACTCTGTTCCTCTGACCCAGAAAATGAGGATAGGTCCAAGATCAGATGCATTGGAGAAGCATTCCTTGACCAGCTCATCCATTGGATCATCAAAGTTTCCGAACAAGTTTGCCCAGTCTCGTTTCTCAAAGATTCGAGGGATGAAAGTAGTCCCTAAGGTGTTGAACTCTACTACCCGCTCCACTATAGTTGTTGACTTGTCAAACACATTTGAGTAGGCGTGTGAGTTCAGGGGAACTCTGAATCTATCCTCATTGGGATCTTGAGATGCTTGAGATGAAAGACGAGTCCTTTTAGCAACTGGGGTTGCTGGTTCGTCAGAAACAATGTCTTTACCCCTGGAAGATCGACGAGACATCTGCAAGAAAACAGGCCAACAGAAAAGAACCAAGCAACAATACCCCACAAAAGATTGTCAACAAGAGTCAGTATAAACAATATGTTAATAAAAAAAAAACTGAATATAGGGCAGACCCAAACAATCCTTCCAACAAAAGACGCACAAACTAATACGTGTATCAAACTTGGGGAAAGTGCACCAAGACAAAGAAAGGCATCACAACTGACAATGAGACATGTTAACATGACCAGGATATGCAATAAGAAACAGCATATGAACATTTAGAACAGATAACATGAATCACTCCATCAGAGACATGAACATGGGGAAAATATTCCAATCATGAAGAAACCAATCATTCACACATCAATATTCATGTAAGAGTAATGAGTAAGTCACATGGACACCAAACCCATTTCAGAAAAGATTCTCAGATTCAATAATCAGCAAAATTTCAGGACAAGGAAAAACACATTGACTTCTCAGCATGAAAACGGGTGAGAACAATATCAAAAACAGGATACTCCATACCCATTACACATAGAAAAAAGAATAAAGAATACAATACCAGTCCAAACAGTAACAGAAATATGCAGGAAAAAAGAAACTGAGATTGAGAAAGCAAAAACCCATACCTTTTCTTGATGATTTGGAGAAGAGATGAAGCACCAAAAGGTTTTGAAAAATGGATTCACGAAGAGGTTTGGGAGAAAACAGCAGTTTTAAGAAAGGATGAACAGTTACAAAAGTTCGAGGGAAAACTGAAAGAGGTTTAAAAACTGCTCCTGTTTCTGCAAAACACGCGATTTTCGCGACTGGTTCAAGTCGCCACACAGTCGCCAGCTCAAGCCGCCAAAGCACTCAAGAAGAAAATTTTGAAAAATTTTTCTAAGTGTTTTTCGCGACTGGAAGGTCTACCCGCGAGTGAGTCGCGAGCTGAGCCGCGAAAATCTCTGAGTGAATCCCGCGACTGGACCTTCCACTCGCGAACAAGTCGCCAAAACTGACCAGCGAAGATGCGACTGAAACTCGCGACTTGACACACCCGCGACTGAGCCGCCAAAACAGGGCAAAACAGTATTTTTGAAATTTTCAGATTTTTTTCAGCAAAACACTTTCCAAAAACACCTAAAACACTCAAAAATCTTTTTGTGCTTGAATTAACAAAGATTGAGTATGTGAAAACACATTTTATCAAGTACAATCACACAAATGAATATGGCATTTATCAAACATAAACTTGTGTGTTGTGTGTGGATATCAACAATGAAATAGTCCTTTGTCTAATGTGAAGCTTCAATGATCAATTCAACCAAGGCATACACAATTAGCACTAGATCATGTGACCAATCTCAATTATAGAAATATGAATATATGACTTCCCACACAACTTGATAACATAATTTGGAGCCTTTCATTTGACTCCACTTTCAGCCATAACATTTGATCTTTTGAGGCAATCATCTCTCATTGTGAGAGGGATATATAACATTTTTCTTTGAAGAATAGGCCTTTGGCCTTTTTGAAAGAAATTTCACTTTTAATATAAAGTCGCTTACCCTTTTTCCTAGTCAAATACTAGAATGTGCGACAGGCTTTTGCAGCTCAATATCTCTTTTCATTTGGAGATTTACATTTAGTGAGCTCTTTTTAGCAAAAAAAATAAAAAGTGGGAAGAGATGTAGACACAAGTCTATGCATGTTTCAAGATCAACATAACCATTCACTAATCATTCATGACAAGTTTGAAGATCTATTTACAACAATCACATAGATTTCAAGATTTTTCCCATAGTGATATGAGTGCATGAAAACAAGTAATGTTCGAAAATGCACAAAGCCATTAGCACAAAGGTACACGGCAAAACGAGTTTTAAGACAAAAACTCAACAAAGTCAATCAAGCCTTTTGATTTTCAAATTTTTATGTAATTTTGGATTTTTGACTCAAGAAACAAAAAGATTGATAAAACACAATTAATAAAAATTCACAAACAAACAAACAAAATCAAAAACAACAAGCATATCAAACAACCATAGTCACAAAGCATAGGAAGTATTAATGCATGGACATGTTGTAATGCTTATGCATGAGTACCCCTTTTCACCCACACGACACTTGCGTTTGGGGTGATTTCCTTAGAGGATTGGGTACGGGAGTTAGGGCTTTCAAACCTTCGTGAGAAGCTTTCCAAGCAGTTGGTGAATGCACCAATCATCTTCATCACGTTCATCATTCCGGGATCTCCGTTTTGCTCTCTAGGTTGATCCCCTGCCCACGTTCTCCTATCAACTCTTGGTCCTCCTGACCTTTGAGGAGTAGCACTGTTCTTTGCTCTCAGCTTTTGGCAATTTGGTCGAGTGTGCCCTTGAAGTCCACAGTAATGGCACACATACATTCCTCTAGGACCTCTTTGTGGTCGAGGACGTGACTTGGCACGAGACTCAGACCTGCCCACATACAGATTATGATGATTCAGCATCCGTTGGTCCACCACATTCTTCTTCTCCTCCACCTCGAGGTTCACACTAGTAGAGTCAGCTACAACTGGATCTTTGGACTTCACAAATTTCACTTCTTTAGTGACATTTCCAGTTGAGCTACTTCCTCCGGTATATCCCAGTCCGGATTTGTCTGAGAAGCTCTTTTGAGATGATATAACATCATCAAGCTTCTTGGTGGTGACCCTCTCTATTTTTGCATTTCCTTGAACAACCTCATTCTCAAGGAATCTCACTTTAGTGTAGGCTTCGGACAGCTCACCATTAAGGGTTTCAATCTCGCATTTGGCCTCCCTATACCGGATTAGGAGACTTTTGTAGTCCTCCTCAGCCTTCTTCATCTTTCTCACAGCAGCCTTGGCCACCCTTGTGTATTCGCCAGATTTCTCCAACAGTGAATTGTAATTTTCTTGAAGAGTAGCTGTGCTTTCTTCTTCTTCAGCTTCTGATTCTTCAACAATTCCTAGTGAGTCATCCTCACTATGTTCTCCAAGGTCTTGAACAAGCAAATTCAATTCATCCGAAGACTCAACATGAGCAATAGTCATGAAAGCTGAGTAGTTCCCTTCTCCATCACAGCTCTCCTCAAATTCTGAGTCGGACGAATCTGAATCACTCAAAGTCGTGGCGTACACCTTGCCTTTTGATTTCAAATAGTTAGGACATTCCCTCTTGAAGTGTCCATGCCCGTTGCATTCAAAACAAGTAACACCTTGTGTGGATTGGGATTCTTTTCCATCTTTCCTTTTGAAATCCCTCTTCTCCCTTCCAGAATTTTGGAAATTTCTCTTATCATCAAATTTTCCATTGTTTTTGAATTTCAAAAACTTCTTGAAATTTTTAACAAGATAGGCTACATCCTTGTCAACCATATCTTCTCCTGACGAGCCTTGATCTTCCACCTTCTCATTAACGGTCTTTAGAGCAATGGATTTACCCTTCCGTTGATTTGGCAGCGACATTTCATAGGTCTGTAAAGAACCAACCAGCTCCTGCACCTTGATGTCGTCAAGATCCTTGCTCTCTTCAATGGCTGTCACTTTGGCACGGAAGCTTTCCGGCAATGATCGAAGGATCTTCCTTACAATCTTAGAATCCTCCATCTTCTCCCCCAAGTTAAACTTGCTGACAACCACTTCATTTAACTTCCCATAGAATGAGTCGAAAGACTCATCCTCACTCATCTTGAGCTCCTCAAACCGAGTGGTCAGCATTTGTAACTTGGTATCTTTCACCTTCTTCGTGCCTTCATAAGTTGTTTCCAGAATCTCCCATGCATCTTTTGCAATAGTAATGTGAGAAATCCTATGAAATTCATCTGGAGACACACCACAGAAAATAGCATTTAGTGCTTTACTGTTAGCATTAGATGCAGTAAGTGCTGCCTTATCCCATGTGGATTTGGCTGCTTCAGGTTTGGTCCAACCTATCTCAACAGCATCCCACACGGATTCATCAATAGAGCATAAAAAGGCTCTCATACGAACCTTCCAAAATGCATAGTTACTTCCATCAAAATATGGAGGTGCATTAAGGGATTGAGACCTATCCATCTCAAAAAGAAAGGGAGTCAAGGATCACACAATGGTAATAAAACCAAACAGATGTGTACCCGCTCTGATACCAATTGTAAGTTCAAAAACGTGTACAAAAACACTTTTGAACGTTTAGACCCCCAAAAACCAATTTAATCAACACACGCAATATGTTAAACAATAGTGTGCGGAAACTTAACATATGCTATAACATGGTATTGATTAAACAACTATCTAAGCCACAACAAAATAAACCACAGCAGATAATGTAAAGGCAGAGATAGAGAGGAAGGAAGATGCAAACACAGCGATAACACCAGATATGTTATCGAAGAGGAAACCGAAGACCTCGGCGAAAAACCTCTCCGCCGCCCTCCAAGCGGTAATCAATCCACTAGAAAATACAGTTGGGATACAAGGACAGCAATAGACCCTCCAAGCCTAATCTACCCAATGCACCTAAGCCCTCCAAGCTTCTTGCTCCAACGAGGTTGCGCCGAACCTTTTTCTTTTCTAGCTTTCCGGATTCCGCTACTACACCGTAGCATCAACCAATGAATATTGGCTCCTTCCTAACTGCTTCCCAGAACTCCAAACGTCTGTCTCACAGAGATGATAATGGTGAGAACCAGGTTTGGTATAAAGGCCTCTCAAGGATTTGACAATAGAGAGGAAGAGAGTGAGGGATTTTGATGAGACTCTAAGGTAGAGATTGTGGGTAAAACAATCTGGTTTTTCTTTAGGGTTTCTCTCTCAAAATTCTCTCTGGAAGCTCTCTTTCAATCGTGGGTTAAAAGGGTATTTATACTGAAGAGGAGTGGAATGCGAAACGTCAGGTTTTTCCAAAACAGGGGTGGCTCGCGGCTTGACCTCGCGGCTTGACTAAGTCGCGAGTTCCAGTCGCGAGTTAACCGTATGGCCAGTTGTCCTGTTTTGTCCTGTAGTGCTCCAGCTAGCATGACTGTTCATCTTCCAGCATGCTTGGCACGTGTGCAGATTCTGGCGGGTTGAAGCCGCGAGTCCAGTCGCGAGTCCCAGCCGCGACTCTCTGTTTTCTTGCACACTCTTGAGCAATCTTCACACTATCTCACTCACTACCCTTACAACAATCCCACCTAAATACAGGGTTACTAAATGCTGAATTACAAGCAAATTTGGCACGGAATAAAGCCAATTAGATGGTTGAATAAATTCAACCTTACATCTTTTATAGTCTACCTGTGAAAGGATTGCAACCCAATGTTCGAACTTACACCATAACGCTCAAAGGGCTTTGCAAAGAGGGACTGATAGAAGAAGCATGTGTATTTGAGAAAATGGATGGGAGCAGTTGCTCACCTAACAATCACACATATAACACAATAATCCAAGGGTTAGTGCAACATAATGAGACATCAAAGGCAATGGAATATCTTGAAATAATGGTTGACAAGGGTTTTTCAGCAAATGTGATAGTTGTAAGCATGTTATTTGACTTACTGAACATTCAAGAATTTCCCCAAAAGCTTGTGTGAAGGTTTTTTAGTTTCTCAACATCAAGGACAAGTTTCATATTTTATCCATCACATGTCAATCTTTAAAAGATGTGTATCATTTCAGGTAAATTTTATAGTTTATAAAGATGATTTTCTATTTCATTTATGTATGCATGATTGTTTGTACCTTTAACTGTTCTATCTTTTGTTGTGATTTCATTGTGCACTCATGTTGTTGCTTGGGAATTGGAACCTATTTTCCTAGATAGTTGTTTCAAAACTTTTTCTTATTTAAGGTTAATGCTAAATATTGTTGCTCTAAAATCTGGCTTTTTTTTTTTTTTTTGGTGGTTATACGTCCCTTAGCCAGTGGAATTAATGATAATAAATGTTCCCTCCAATGAAATTAAGTTTTGAACACTTTTACAACAAATTCTAAGTGGCAAGTTATTAGTTGTTACTGGCTATTATTGGAATACAAAAAAAAAAAAAAAAAAAAAAAGTAATTTTAGTTGTGGGTTCCAATCAAAACACGTAACAACATAACGTTTAGGATTTGTTGTGAAAATATTGTGAATATAACATTTCTAAAAGAAATAATAAAAAGAGCATTACACAAAAAATTTCTTAACATTTGGGTCCACAACAAACATTACATTTTTACTTATCAGTTACCACTGTCAATTTTCCACACATCAACATGTGTGAAAAGATTTGACAAATTTTGTGTCTATAGACTTTTTCATCAAAAAAAAAAAAAAAAAAAATCTACATGGTATATTTTAATTGGTAATTTTTCATTTAAAACAAGATAATAGAGTTTAAGTAAGATTTAAATTTTTAAATAAATAAAAGAATTGTAGTTAAATATATAAAAAGACCCCAATTCATTTTTTGCTTTAGGCCTCTAAATGCATCAAACCACCCTTATATGCAATCCCCTCATCTCACACTTAGTAGTTTTGAACTCATGATCTCATATATATCATAAGACTTTAATAACCACTTAGCCAACCCTTTGGGTTGATAGTTACAGTTTGAAATCTATATGTTTTGTTTTGAACTTTGAAATACTAGGAGGTCTCAGTCAAAACTATAGCCTAGACTCTAGAATCCATTTGTATTATTTTTATATTTTAGCTTATTCACTTATTTCATTAACTCAATTGGAACATTTTGATATTTCCAATTAAAATGTCAAGGTTCAAATCTTCCTCCCACTATCAAATTAAAACAAAAACAAAAAAACAAAAAAAAAACATTTTTTTAAAGTATGATGATACATTATATATACATACATACATATATATATATATATATATATATGTATGTATATATTTGTATTTTATCAACTCTAAGCAAATAAATAAATAAACTTTTAGTAAAAAACTAATCCAAATGAACTTCAAAACTTTAAATAGGTGTGGACTTGAATTCTATAAATAACCAAATATTATTGAGATAAGTATCTATGGTGTCTTGTCATAATTAGTTGAATGGAATTTAAAATAAGATTAGTCAAGAATTTTGTAATTCAATGATATTTTTCTCTCTTCCTTACGAGAAGAATTATGGTTAGAATTCCCCCTCCGATACTATTGTAAATATTAAATTATCAAAAAATTTAAAATAATGTAAGATGCAGAGTTGAACACTGATATCCAACAATACCAATAAACAACACAAAATGAGCTATCTGGCTTAAGCATGCTCTTTCCCCTTGTGAAGTCTGGTATTCTGCAAACACATTTTTACATAACAATACTAGCAACAAGAAAACAGAATATTTTTCAAGTAGTAAATATTAAAGATATTGCGTGCTAGCATTTATTCTAACAATGATATTAGAAAAAGAGACAATGAATGATCCTACTTCAAAATGCTTCATTAATTGTCAAAGTTGCAATCAATTTTTTAAGTTATAGCCCAACCACATTAGTGCATAAGGGCAATCAAAGCTGGAACATAGAGGTGTACATGACAATGATAACAATTTTTTGCTCTATGTTTTCATATTACTGTCACATGTCATTTCTTCAAACAAAACCTATAAGACACACTTATGTGATAGTGTATTTGCTAAAAGCTTCTAAAGTAAGATTTTTCTTTAATGGGTATGAATCATATGAAGCACATTCAATCGAAATCAAGAGAAACAGAAAAATAGGTATATGTAATATCTAAGCTTCTAAGCACATATAACTACAACAACAGATTCCCTGAAGTTACAAAAGCACTCATAACTAATTGCACCCAAATTAGCATTTCTTTCCTAATCTCTGAAACTGTGCATAAGTACAAGAAATTTAACTTTTAGCTTGTGTTTGCCAACAGATGTTTGAGCGTTTTGTGTTTTTTTTTTTTTTTTGCTGGTCCCACAGCACTGTTCATGGACCAGCCAACTTGTGAAAAATGCAGCAATAGTGTTATGCCAGTTTTCAACAAAATAAGCAGTATCCAAATAGACTCTTAATCTAAATTCTTTAGTTGAAATTTTGAAGTGACTACTCATTGTTAATTAAAAAATATACATTTGCATTATCTTCTGCATGCAATAATAATGTTCACAATGCTAAAACATAGAAAAAAGGTTTATGAGGAAAAACATAATGCATAGACAGCAATCATGACAAGCAAGGCACCAGATATATCCACAAATTGATTTGTTGATGTACTTCCTCTACTACTGGTCCACGCAAAACAGTCAAAGCAACCTAAAACTTTTAACAGCTTTAAATTGAGATTACCATGATTATTAGTTCTCCATGGAGAATAAATATCAGAAGGCATCACACCTGTTCTTCATGCTTCACGAGAAATTTGCCATTTGGACAGAAGACATATGCCCCAAAAATCTGAAAAATAACTCGGAAATGGATAATTCAACAACTCTTTCAACTTTTAAGTCATGCAATTTCAGAACATAAGTAAAAGAGAGATTGAGAGAGGCATTTAACACAAGATGAACTTAAGTGTACCTGAGGATCTGTCACTTCCATTATATCTAGAGTAATAACTGTAAGATTGTTCAACTGATTCCTCAACTTTCAAAGGTTATGACTAAGTGCATTAGCTACAGAATCATTCATTTTCTTGCTTTCTTTCTTTTCTTTTCTTTTTTTGGATATATTTTCTTTTGGGAATAGGGAGGGCAGAAGGGGTAAGCAAAATGAACTTATTATAAAATGCAGCAACAAGAAAAACATTAATTTCACTTTTGATCATAGTTAAGAAAAAAAAAATTTGAAAAAAAAAATCATGGAGATAGAAAATGTAAGCATAAATTTCAAGTAACAAGTGACTATAGAAATTTCAGGCACATTACATACCAAGCTTCTGCTATTAACAAAACTAGTCGCGAACCCATGCATTGCGCATGATTAGAGTGGTCTCATTAAATTTATAGTTTACAATTTGGACTAATTTAATAGAGAATAATATATTTCATTATCATATTTTTATTTATTATAGGAAAAATCATAAATGTAATATAGGAACAATAATAAATCATAAATATAAATTTGAAAAATCATATTTTTATTTATTATAGGAATAGTCATAAATCATAAATATAAATTTTGATGTACCAAAATGAAAACAATACAGTTTTTCTCAAAAATTCAAAAGGCAAGTTAACGAAAATAATCATTTTTTAATAAAATTTATTTATAACATTTTGTGAATCATTAAAAAAAATATAAAATTTAGTAATTATTCTTTTAGTTTTAAACATATTTTGTCAAACCCTATTTTTTCTACCCTACAATGCAAAACACCAAAAACCGTAACTAAAAAACTAATAAAACTTAACAACGATTAGATGGACCAATTAGGAAAACAATTTGTTTTTGATAATCTATTAAGGTTATTTTCATTGTAGAAATTGCAATTTCCTCCACCCAAAACATATTATCAAATAAACAATTATCAGCAAAATCTAAGTATTAAATTTCTCTATATGCATTGTTATAAAATAATAATAATAAAAAAAATATAATTGCAAAAGCTAAAATATGTCACCCGTTCAATTATTTTAGTTTGACTAATTTTTTTTTTTTTTGAATAAATGACATTATAGAGTACTTCTAATATAACTATTAAAAGTACTTTATCCAACTCAGAGGATAAAAAAAAATAGTAAAGTCTCATAGTTTAATTATATCTAAATTGATAACTATAGAAAATCAAATTCTAACTTGAAAAACAAATAATTATTAACCCAAATCATATCAATAAAGAAAAAAAAATTACTTGTAATTGGAAATTGGAATACAAAACTACCTAAATATGCAAAAAAAAAGTCGATATAAATTTACCAAAAAGATAAACAAATATGATGTGATAATTAAATCAACAATAACAAAAAAAAAAACCATTAGTAGAATAAAAAAAGTGATTGAAACAATAAAAAAAATTTACCAAAAGAGAAGCAAAATTGGAGAAAGAGAGAGACTATTAACCTTTTTATATTGTGAACAACTTGGAAGGAATAGAGGCCGAGAGAGGACAAAATGTGCTTCTGCCCTTTTTAGCCAAATTAATTAGCCTTTTGCCCTTCTTTCCAAACTAAATAGGAAAATGCCTCTCTTTTGAAACTCGACTTTTTCAAAATCGAGTTAAGCCCTATAGTGACGTTTTCAAGGACCTATAGTGGCGTTTTGTAACTTGATATCCATGAAATCGAGTTATAGGCAATAAAATTGCCTATAACTCGATTTCATGGATATCAAGTTACAAAATGTCACTATAGGTTCTTAAAACATCACTATAGGTCCTTAAAAACGTCACTATAGGTCCTTAAAAACGTCACTATAAGGCTCCATAATTTTTTTTTTTTAACTCGATTTTAAGAAAGTCGAGTTTCAAAAGAGAGGCATTTCCCTATTTAGTTTGGGAAGAATGGCAAAAGGCTAATTAATTTGGCTAAAAAGGGTAGAAGCCCATTTTGTCCGGCCGAGAGAGGTGGAAATGAGTAAGTAGAAATTTATATGAAAATTATGATGGAAGAGGAAGGATGGAAATAGATGAAAGGTTGAACAAAATGATACTATAGAATTTAAGAAGATATGAAGGAAAAAAAAAATTTTAAATCTATAAGGAATCAAATGAAAATGAAAAAATTAAAATAATTATTGGAGGGAATAAAAGATTGAACTAATAAGTCAGTGGTGAAGAAGATGAAAATTTGAGCTAAGTAAGAATTGCCAAAAATATAAAATAAATAAGAATAGATGCTAAAGATGTAGTGCATAAAGAGCTTTAAAAAATTTATTACAAAACTTCCATTATTATATTTGGTATGAATATGTATAGACATTGTTTTTGTTTTTGGTTTTTTAGTTACAAAAAGTTCATTATTTAGATACAAACATCTGAATTAAAGTAGATGAATATGTAAAGGCAAAATTATATGTAATGTTAAAACCACCTAAGATGAATGTGTGAAGTTGATAATCTATTTATATATATATATATATATATATATTTTAAAAGAATAAAAAATAATTTCTAAATTAAAGTAGATGAATATGTAAGGAGAAAATTATATATAATGTTAAAACCACTCAAAATGAATGTGTAAAGTTAATAATCTAATTACAATTAAAAAAAAAAGGAATAAAGAATAAATAAGAAAAATAACAATTATGTTGTCAATGACATAGCAATGAAGTGGCGCAACAAGAGTTTAGCAGTAATAAATGCTATGGTTCAGCTTTTCCAAGCAAGTATATTAATTATTATAACTAATTTTTAAATGACATAAAATCACACAAAATCATCATTTACATTAGTAAATTTCCCCGCCATTTGTATCTACTTTGAAAGGTTTTGAAGGTGTGATAGAATATTAAATTACAATGTTTTTTATTTATTTATTTGCTATTTGAGATACAATATCAGGACAAAATTCATGCCCACCATTTGTAAAATAGACAATTTATTGTAAATCTTAAACCTTTTATAAACATCACAAACGTTTATAAAAATTATATTATCTCTATATTATTTCTAAACTTACAACGTATTCAACACATTTGCTAAATCATGCAGGATGATTTAGCAATGTGCAATTCTACACACACACACACAAATTGCAAAAAATAAATAAATGAAAAAAAGACCAAAATAAACAAAAATAATGCAACATATAAATAAATAAACAAAATACTTCATAATAAAAACATGATAAAATATTCTGTCACACCTCCAAAAACCTTCAAAGTATATGTATTTGTTTTTAAATTGAATATAAATAGTTATATATAAACACCCATGATACCTAATAATTTCAGTGCATAAAAAAAAAAAAATCACCATAAAGTGATAATTGTGCTCAATTCGTTAGTAAAAATATATACTAAAAACTGAAATATTAAGTGTAATGATAATATCACTGCACACCCTTGACGCGATGATCACTCCATAAATATAAGTGTTTGTGGGATATTTTGGGGGGGGGGGGCAAGGGTTGAAGTTTAAAGTCTCCAAGAGGGAGCTTCACACACGTATATATTTAGATTAAGCTAAGGTGGAATTTTATCTATCTCAAAAAAAATATAATGATATTAAAAAAGAAATTATATTATTAAAATTGAAAAACACTATCCATATTCAACTGCAATACAACCAAAACATCACAATTTCATATAAAAAAAAATGTTATAAAAAACCATGCAAACCATATATATATATATATATATATAGATATATTAGACAAAGAAGCAATACAAAGCTTGATTAACCTATAAATAAAATAAATAAATTAAAGCTTGAATAACCCAAAATTTTGGACCTGTGTATATTCCAACATATTTTTCAATGCAACTTGTAATTATAATAAATATATATTTAATTTGCAAACTTTGAAAATTAGATTTTTATTTTGGTAACAATTTTTCAGAGTAGAATAAATATATCAATAATATTCAAAATATCTTTATTTTGAAATAAAGAGAAGTTTTTATAGTATCAGATTTTAGTGAGATTTAAAACATAACATTATGAAGTTCCCACATGGTCATTGGCATCATGTTAGTAAAATGGCTCAATCTAGCAATATTATGTGCAAGGCAGCAATGGTAATGATATAGAAGGTGGATGGCAAACTTCTCCAATTCAGCATGACACAGCACAACATCCTCTTTCTGTGTTCTAGAAAAATAAAATCCTATTAGATTTGGCAGCATCTCTAGATAGAGCTCTTCTTTTTTACTGTTTCCTGCCTATTAGATTCATCAAACTCAATAAAATCTAAGTTAGACATTACATCAAATATTTGGAGTTACCTTTAATTTTTTGGGTAAATAATTCTAAGAAACTAAATGATTGTCGTAGCTAATGGCAAAACAATGGGGGACATATAATTAGAACCTCACCAGCTCATTGCTTATTTCGTTAATATTTATGAAAAACTAAAGAATGGAACACCTCAAGAATTTTCAGATTTGTGAGTAGCTTGGGATAAAAACAAAAAAAGATATAATTAAAACCTCACCGGGACGTTGCTTATTTGGGCTGCACGCCTAACATTGTCGATACGTTGGTTTTGCCCCTTATCGTTGGATTATCTAAACCCCTGATTAATTATAGTCCCACCTCAATGCCGTCTCTAGCATATGCAAATTTGAACTCAACATTACAAAACAAATTGAATAAAATCTAATGAAATTGTAGAAACCATGCATACAAATAATATCATCATCATCAATTGTGCCCATCTCTAAATTCTTAATTGTGTTTTTTGAGAAGAGAAACTTAGGGAAGAAGACTTGAGGGTGAGGGGTTTAAATTCTTTTTTGGTTTGGCTATGTTTTGTTTTGTATTGTCTATTATTGCATCTGGATTCCATAGATAGAAAATAAAGAGTCTATTGTTTTAATGGTTCCGTATTTATTTTTTAAATCTTTGGCAAACTAACCTTTCTCCTAGCCTCCTCCACAATAAAAATCATTTAATGCATTGATGTTAATGTTATGGTATCTGTTCATCAATATTAACCCAATTGAAGGAGCTATCTTAACGGACCAGCAACTAACCTTTTTTTTTTTTTTTTAGAAGAAGCAAATAAAGAAGTTAATAATTGATTAAGGTAAAGGAGTCATTAATTAACACATGGCTAATGACGTGGCAATGAGGTGGTGTAATAGGAGCTTAGCAGCAACAAATGCTACCCTTCAGCTTTTAGATATATATAGATATAGACTAGCATTTAACCCGCACAATGCGCGGAAACATTTTACATATTTAAAATACTATCAACTTGACATAACAATACAATACATATTTAAAATACCATCCACTTGACATAACAATACAATAAAATACTCATCTAGGTTTTCTCAAAAAAAAAAAAAAAAAAAAAAAAAATTCAACCAAGTAATGTAGTATATCCATTTTGTTTTATAGAACAACTAAAATTGTGTATCTCAATTATAGTTAAACTATCTAAAGAACAATAATTGTTACAACATTTATTTATTTATTCATATTTAAAATACTATCAACTTGACATAACAATATAGTACATATTTAATATATCATCAATTTGACATAACAATACAATAAATACTCATCCAGGTTTTTTACCAAAAAAAACACTCATCCAGGTAGTTATACTATCTAAAGAACAATAATATTTACAACATTTATTTATTTATTTACAATATAATTAAGGACAGTATAAAGGAAAAAACTAAGTTTGAAAGTAAATAAATTTTAAAATTAAAAAAAAAAAAATCTTCTAAAACAACATAAACAATGTTCTGACTTGTGGAAAAGGGGTATTTAATCCAAACCTAATCTATAGTGTATATTGTGGGTTCTTGGATAGGCTGTAGTGGCATGCAAATCTACAAAATCACCTCCACAAAAATAAAAAATGGGAGTATTCAAAATAAATGATCATGTAGTAATCATAATTATTCAGTTTAGATGGAGAAGAATTTTAAATGCAGTTAACATCCTTCTTTAAGTCTATAAAAATTACAAACTCATAAGACTCACCAAGAAGTGGAGAATAACGGTAAACACATTGGAAAGCACTACAATAATCACCATATGCTATAACAACATAAGAATTTTCTTTTTCTCAAATTTTAGAGGGCTTGCTTGAGTTGGTCAATTTGATTTATTGAGAAATTAATCAATCCCTTTAGGCAATAAAAATTTGTCATAAGTAGTAGAATTGGTTTGGAATACTGCAAGATAGATTGGTAAACAGCCTATTAGGAAGATTTTAGGGACAACCACCCAGGTAGCACCATAATTGATGACTCTATGGAACAATAATAGAGAATTATGAATCAATAATAATAGAAAGTCATTTTTCAAGAAAAAAAAATGATTTTTTTTGTTTACTAAAAAAAAAAAAAAAAAAAAAAAAAAAAAACTTACTGTAACAACATCCTTTATTGCTTGGAAAATTTCTAGAACCATGTGTCTAACCTACTCAATTGTTTAGCCTTGAAACAATGCATAGTTATAATCATTCCCTCCAATTTCTCCAACCATTAACATTGTTGTTTCAAGCTTTTTAGCACAATTGATCAAAAATTAAATGAAACCCCCAAAAAACACATAGATAATAAATTTAACTTTGTATTATATGCTTAATTCAAATGACCACCTGCCCCTGCAAAATTCTTCCTAAGTCCACCAAAAACCAATGCGGCTTGATCCAATTAGGGGGAGAAAAGGAACTCTTTTGTTAGAGCTATGAAATTATAGAACATAACAAAAAACTTTCATTATAATATAACTTTGTCAATAATATTGGTTAATAAGGTGGGTTAGAGGATCTGAATTATAATATATGAAATCAAGTCAAACAAAAAACTAAATTAACTTGCATTGTGTACATAGCTAATAAAAAATTCCCAAAAAAATAAATAAATAAATAATTCAAATAGAACAACAAATCATGCATAGTCCTAAAACACAGAACAAAGGATAAGGGTTTTTCTGGACTCAACCATGCATGTGGTATAAACTTATAGTAAGCAATCAGCAGAGAAGAATCCGCACAATTTAACCCCCCACCCCACTCATCTATATATATATATATATATATAAAACCGAAGCCTCTGAAACTCCTACAATTTTCGACGTTAGCACAGTATTAAAAAAAAAAAAAACTTTTCTAAAAAAAAAAAACCTTTTCTAAAGCCCGATAAAAACCAAAATATGAGGAAAAAAAAAAACATAAGCGCAAAAAAATCAAACCCACGCTCTGCCGTTCCTCTCTCTTCTCTATTTCTCTACCTTCTTCTTCCCCAAAACCAAGCCATCCCCACATTGTCATGTCCGAGATAGAAAGAAGGCATCACCAACCATATGGTTTGGTCCTTCGGCAATACATACAACTATGGTTTCACAGTCGGAGAGTTTTTCCGGAAGCGAAGGTGACGATGGGAACGCAACAGAGCTTGAAGAGAAAATCAAATTAGACACCACACTGCTTGTAAATAATTTTCTATACCATTAACATATTAGGAATTCATAACCTTATATTATATTTTGATCAGGAATCCATAACCCTAACCAAATTTGATTAGGAATCCATAACCCTATATTATATTATAAATAATATTTTTTTTAGGGATTATTTGTTACCATGAAACTCATGGCTAAAAATTTGTATTTTTCATTCCTCTCTTCTAAATTTTTTTTACTCGCTTTACAATTCTAAATTTTTATTACTCTCTTTATAATTCTTCAGTTTTTTTGGATTTAATTTTGTGAATTTTTATCTGGGTTCATGTGGCTACTACTTAAAAGCTTGATTTTAGTGTATAGTTTGGGGATTTAAATTCGAAATTCATGAGGAATTTTAATTTCTAATTCTTTGAGATTGTGTATTTGGAATTCTTTTATGATTTAAATGTTAGATATTGGGATTGGTATGGGTTTGAATTTTTTATGATTCATATGTTAGATTTTGGATTGGTGTTGAATTTTTTATGATTCATATGATTATAAGATCTTTATGACAAAGTTATCCTAGAAAATCTAGATTAGTTTGCTAATTGATGAAATGAGAGGAGAGTGGGACTTGGAAAAGTTACAAGACCTGTTGGATGTAGCTTCAATCTTTGCCATTGTTAAAATTCCTCTAAACAAGAAATACACATATAAGATTATGTGGGTAACAAATGCTCATTGCCCAAGAAAATAATATAGAACATTATCCCATTGCTTTCAACATTTTTCTTCTTCTTCCAATTCCAAAAAAAATACTTTGCATATTTTACCCACATAATCTGTACATTATATCAAACATGTCAGAGTGCTTGCAAATATTTTCATCGCAAAAAGAATGTTGACTTTGAAAGACAATTATTTAGCTAAACATTATATCAAACATGATGTGCGGTGACGTGCTAAAAGGTACTTCTCTTTGTATTGGACACTAAATGTGCAGCCATAACTTTCAATTTTTGCTTGAAAGGTGATCCACAATATTTTACCTATGAATAAGCTCAATCTTTACTGTAGGAGAATAATTTCATCATTCTCAAGTGAAATATGTGGGGATAGTGCAGAATTAGTGACATATGAAATATGGGAGTGCTCAGAAGCACCAGAAGTCTAGAGATCAACCATGATGTTTCCATAGGTATAGTGTTATTAGAAAAATGGGCATGTCATGGAGGTAGAGTTCATGCTAAATATAGCCTGGCTGTTATGGTACAATCGGAACCAAAGGTGGGTGAGTGAAGCTAGATAGCAATGAATTTGATGCAGACAGCTTCTAATCTTGATATGGAAATTTATGGAAGCTTAGAAAAATAATCAGACAAGAGTGGTTGTTGAAGAGTGTAGATAGAGACCTCCTGTAGGTATCAGGTATGTATTGCAAGCTAATCAAGATCTAACATTTTAGATGGTTTTTTAGGATCATCAAGATCTATTATTACTTCAATTTTATAAATTTTTTTCTGCTATTAGATAATGCAATGGGTCTGAATGATTGATAGGATGCTTTTAAACCCATATATAATGGCTGCATGATAATGATTTTTAGTTACTAGAGTTTTGAAATTACTAGAAGTTAATTTGTAATATCGACATGTTTAATGTTGGCGATGCTCTTTTATTTGTCAGAATTGAATTGATATTACTATTTCATGAATAATACTACATTCTTACATGAAAGCATCTATTAGTGGAGAAGGTTTTGAATTGACTACTTAATTCAACCGAATATACGTTGTATATTATGTTTGATAACATATATTTGCTAAATGAGCTTCTACTTGTTTCAAAGGAAAATTATTTATTTTCAACAAAAACAATTGTTTAACAACTTGCTCTGTTGGGTTAAATTGTTGTAATTGGCTACATATACTTTCATTCATAAGAGATGCTTAATTCAAGGGTTTTTCACCCCTGAGGGGCTAAGCAGTTTACTTAGCACCCTTTTACTATGATTGACAAAAGAACCATAGTGACTAACCATCTTTAATCTTGCTGTTTGTAGCATCACAAATTCACAGTGTTAATATTTCATGAAGGTCATTAAAATGGATATTAGCTGGTGTCATCTCATCATATACATATAATAAATGCAAAAAAGTTGCATTTGTTGGGTTTTATTTGGTTTTCAATGCAACTGAGCAATTGTAGCAGGTTGAACATGACCTAGGTGCTCTAGGAGGGTGCCTATTTTTTTCCTTTCTATATTCCTAAAAGGATTTAAACTCTAGACATCTAAAGTTTTTGGTGGCATGATTTGAAAGTTCAAAAACGTGTACCAAAACACTTTTGAACGTTTAGACCCCCAAAAATTAACTTAACCAACACAAGCAATATGTCAAACAACAAGTGTGCGGAAACTTAACATATGCTATAATGTGAAATAGGTTAAATACTATCTAAGCCATAACAGAATAAAATCCACAGCAGATAAAATAAAGGCAGAGATAGAGAGGAAGGAAGATGCAAACACAAAGATAACACCCGATGTGTTATCGAAGAGGAAACCGAAGACCTCGGCGAAAAACCTCTCCGCCGCCCTCCAAGCGGTAATCAATCCACTAGAAAATACAGTTGGGATACAAGGACAGCAATAGACCCTCCAAGCCTAATCTACCCAGTGCACCTAAGCCCTCCAAGCTTCTTGCTCCAACGAGGTTGCGCCGAACCTTTTTCTTTTCTAGCTTCCCGGATTCCGCTACTACACCGTAGCATCAACCAATGAAGATTGGCTCCTTCCTAACTGCTTCCCAGAACTCCAAAACGACTGTCTCACAGAGATGATAATGGTGAGAACCAGGTTTGGTATAATGCCTCTCAAGGATTTGACAATGGAGAGGAAGAGAGTGAGGGAATTTGATGAGACTCTAAGGTAGGGATTGTGTGTGAAACAATCTTGTTTTTCTTTAGGGTTTCTCTCTCAAAATTCTCTCTGGAAGCTCTCTTTCAATCGTGGGTTAAAGGGGTATTTATACTGGAGTGAAGAGGAATGTGAAACGTCAGGTTTTTCCAAAACAGGGGTGGCTCGCGGCTTGACCTCGCGGCTTGACCAAGTCGCGAGATCCAGTCGCGAGTTAACCGTATGGCCAGTTGTCCTGTTTTGTCCTGTAGTACTCCAGCCAGCATGACTGTTCATCTTCCAGCATGCTTGGCACGTGTGCAGCTTCTGGCGGCTTGCAGCCACGAGTCCACCCGCGAGTCCCAGCCGCGACACTCTGTTTTCTTGCACACTCTTGAGCAATCTTCACTCTATCTCACTCACTACCCTTACAACAATCCCACCTAAATACAGGGTTACTAAATGCTGAATTACAAGCAAATTTGGCACGGAATAAAGCCAATTAGATGGTTGAATAAATTCAACCTTACATGATTTGTTTCCAATCTAAATTCCAGACCAAAAGGATTCTAATTTTGTTGGCAAAGTTCTGCCTCCTTTGCCTTCCTTTTTGCAAAAAAATTTTGTTGAGAACAATATACTCATATGAAGCTGAAGTTGAAGCCCCAATTGTTTCCAATTGATGATGTACTCACAAAATGGTGAGAGATTAAAGAAAAGAAAAAAAAAAAAAAAAAAAAAAAAAAAAACCTCTATTTTTTGATAAGTGAGATTTAAAGAGTAGCATAATCCTCACATGAGGCACTTTTTTTGTGTGTATATTGTTACTTTTTAATTGATTTGGTTGTTTGTAGTTCTTTTGGGCACTTATATATATATATATATATATATATATGCTTGTATATATATATATTACTATGAATGATGCTTTGATGAACATTTTCTTTTAGGTTTGGGAAGCATTGTAGACTTTGCAATATCTTTTTCTTTTTTCAGCTAAATTGAAGTAATTGCCTATTTGTAGTCAAAAATTTTTTTATTGAGGTGTTGGTCTTTCTTTCCTCAAGCAAATGAGTTAGGCTGCTTATATTTTGTACAAATGTAACTTTTGCTTGAAACCACTGATTGACAATTTTCATTCTTAAAAAATTTAACATGCAGAGGATGGGATATAGAAGGAGGATGCTTGGGTCAAGACCATCAGGTGGAATACTCTCATGGAATTGAGCAATTGTGATAACTCTTGCAGCTACTATTGGCTTGCAAGAAGAAATGGGAGGACCTGCATTTTTTTTTTTTATAGCAGTGGTTTATCCTAATAGTTTAGTTTGATTTTCATTTTGCTTGCACCCCATTAAGTTGAAATGTTCCCTCAAACATCACTATCTTAGCTTTAAGATAAAGATAGACCTAGCATTATTAGTTACTATTACTGTATAATTTTTTTTTCAATGTCCTGTTGTAGTAATTGTGGAAATTGTTAACAGATGAATAAAAGCATTTAGAGTGTGCAACAATTTGATATACAAAATCTGATGTTTAGTAAGCATTTGGTTCCAAGAACACTAAAACCAAAAGTGTGAAGTAGTTGCATGTTTTTTGGGGTTGTTTGCTTTTATGGCTTAATGTCAATTGGGCAAGAGGTTTTTATGGGATGCTACACTACTAAGTACGCATCTAAACAGTTGTTTGGTATAGCAGCAATATGAAGTTGAGACAACTAATAATGAAATTGAAAATTGGGAAATGGTTTGTTGCGCGCTTTAGGTGGAAGTTGAATCTAAATTGGCTCTTCAATGAAAAGTTCATGTAGAATAATTGTTTAAATTATTCTTTATTTTATTATTATTATTACTATTATTATTATTATTATTTGTTGAAAAATTTGATGCAAACTTTGACTGGTGTAAAATGTCATTTTGGTCAATTTCGTAAAAAGTTAATTGGCCATTGAAACAAAAGGGTGTAAATATTAACTGTAAACACATCCAATTAAGAAAAACTCCAATCCTCTAATACAACCTTAACTAACAAATAAATGCTATAAATTTGTAAAGTTATTATAAAAATGTGATAAATGTTATGCTTTTATTTAATAAAATTAATGCATTTTTGACCCTCTAAGAACAACTTTTAACAATTAGATTTTACACATACTCTTTTGTGATCCTAACAAATTATGCTATTAAGAAAAAAAGAAGTTTAAGATATTATTAACAAAAAAAATGTTTAAGATGTTATAAAACTACAGATTTACCATTCAAAATGATGTTATACCTTTTTTTTTTTTTTTAGTTTCAATAAAATGTTAATCTATTGCATCCGTCACATGATAATTGCTTTTTATCATTAGACTTAAACTCTTATTTTAAAAGAATAAAAGAAAGATTAAATTTAATAGAACAAAAAGATGGATTAAATTTATTTTTCAATAGTTTTCCCGTGCATCGCACGGGTTAGCGACTAGTATTTTATATGATAATGATATAAATCACACAATAGATACATTCAAAACAGGATTGGCACGGTAAAAATTCATCAGTTATAAATGTTTCATTCAAATATGGTTTTTTTCATGTGGGATTAGTAGCAACTAAAGAAGGAAACCATTTAGGCAATAAACATAAAGATAAAAGAAGTTAAAAAAAAAAAAAAAAAAGTAGGAAAATTATGAACTTTAATCTCATGAGCTATTCCTTTCAACAGAAACCAAGGTACTAACCTAATATACATTATACAAATCACATACATGAACTAATTGAAATATCCTTGTCCGTCCTTAGCAAAGATAGAAAAAACCATTGGGTTGCAGTATCATTCTTAATGAACAAAACATGCAACCCACATCGTTTTTTTTTTTTTTTTTTTTTTTTTTTAAATTGTGGTGAGAATTTTTAAAGAACAAAATATTTTAGCCACGAGAGTTCTTCAACACTACATTAACTTAAAAGTTAAGTTTAAGCAACTATTTGATTCTAACGAAAAGACTTTTATTTCAAACGGACTCTAACCCAAATTCTAGACTTTATAAAGCCAAATTTGTTATTTTTCTTTAAAAGCTTTACCTGCCGATGGGTGGGAATACTTTATTTTCTCTTTCTCGTTGTCCGTCTCTTCGTCTCTGTATGTGACTTACAGTTATTGAGTTTCTCTTAATGTTGATTCCAAATGTTTTGGTGTCTTTATATGTAAACAGCAAAAGGTTGTCAGTCATAAAGTTTAAGCAAAAACAATCAAACTAAAATAATCAAAATACCTTAATGTCAGCCAAATACGTATAGCAAGTACAGTCCTAATTAGCCTAAATAATAGTTAACGCCAATTTCTTTCTCAAAAAGTAGTAAAAAATCAAAACTTACTCATAGCAAGTTAGCGAGAGACTTGACGAATGTGGAAGGCTAGAATGGCAGTAATGGCAGTCCTCAAATGTTTCTCTCTCTGCCTTATGATCTCTCTATCAATCGCTATTTTTTGTAAAATAGGAAGTGAAATGGTGTTTTAAACAACCGGTTAGTTTTTGTTACAAACACTGAGTAAAGCGATGGGTTAAGTGGTGTGTTTTAAACCGTTTCTTTAAGAATTACTAATTGCATTGCTTTTTTGGACGATTGATTGTGTCGTATAGTATGACTCTACACAATTAAACTCTACATGTGGCAGAATTTTAAATGACATTTTTTCCAACACGTCGCAACATCTTTAATTGCAGGGAAAGGCATATGTATTTATATATAGTATTAGATTAAATATATATAGATTATGTTACTTTTAAGACATGACTAATCGGTAGCTTAGTGGTGCGGTAAGTGTGTTTTGGTCAATTTATCTCAAGTTCAAGCCTAATCTTGATTATTTTGCTACTTCCATTTTTAAAAAGCATGATAGAAATACCACATTTCAGCCGCCCCCATGTTACGTGCACAAGTTGTTGCAGGGCAAGTGGGATCTTTGAAGATTGGTAGCAGTGGTGTTTCCTTGATTTGTGCCAAGATAGTTGGTATTTGAATGTTATGTCAGTTGTAGTTTTTTAACGTTGAGTTATTATTTTGTTCTAGCTTTTAGGAGTTGGAGTCTGTTGTTATTTAGTTCTATTTTTTAGGAGTTGGAGTTTAAGAGGATCATGATTGTGTTAATGGTCCTGATTTTATGCTTTGGAACGTTACCATCTACTTGTATAAATTCAGCAGCTATTGGAATAAAAGTCATCAGAAAATTTATCATTCAAACTTATCTTTTAAGGAGGCCGAATTACCTCGAATCAATCCAGAAATTATCCTTTGTTTCCTATTTAAATTCCACAAATAAGCCATCATAGGTAACGATAAGGAGATATATGTACCACCCCATCCCCAATTCTTTTGTGCTCTCTCACCATCCATTCTCAAACTCTATCATTTCGTTCTGATTTCCGCTGCCAAATTGTTTGCTGGATCTTCAGGAAAATGGGTACGTTGCTTCGTATTTCCCACTCTTCTTTTCGTTCTTATTGTTATTCTACTCTTACTGCTGCTACTGCTGCTACTACTAGTATTGCTAGTGCTAAAAAAAAACCCGAATCACAATCACAATCAAAACCAATTCTTGAAATCTGTTAAAGATCAGTGCAAATCTAGAAGCTTTAGGAACGTTGATCATGCCTTAGACCTGTTTGATAAAATGCTTCACATGCGCCGTTTGCCCTCCATTGTCAATTTTAATCACATGTTGGGTGCCATTGCAAGATTGAAGCATTACCTAGTAGTCATTTCTCTAATTAAATGAATCGAATCATTTGGTATCTCTCCTGATGTTTATACTCTTAATATTTTGGTTAACTGCTTCTGCCATTTGAATCGAGTAGATTTTGGGTTTTCTGTCTTGGCAACAATTTTGAAACTTAGTCATCACCCAAACTCTATTACTCTAAACACCCTTGTCAAGGGGCTCTATCTTCAAGGTAACATTGCTGGAGCTGTGAGGGTGGTAGAAGAAATGGAGAAGACTGGGTATAAGCCTAATGCAATTACTTGTGGAACAATACTAAAAGCTCTGTGTAAGATTGGACAGACTAGTATGGCTATTGGTTTGCTTAGGAAGATGGAAGAAGGGAATTTTGAGCTTGATCTGACAATGTATAACACAATCATTGATAGTTTATGTAAGGATAGATTGGTAACTGAGGCTTTGAACCTTTTATCTGAAATGAGGAGTAAAGGCTTTCAGCCGAACGTTATCACTTACAATTCCTTAATTCAAGGCTTATGCAATTTCCACTGGTGGAGAGAGGTTATTACTTTGTTGAATGAGATGACACAGAGGAAGATCATGCCAAGTGTGAGGACCTTCAGCATATTGGTGGACACATATTGCAAAGAGGGGATGTTGATAGAGGCGAAAAAAGTTTTTGATATGATGATTCAAAGAGGTATTGAGCCTGACGTAGTCTCTTATAATACTTTGATTGATGGATACTGTTTGCAAAATAAATTGAAGAATGCCATCGAAGCATTGAACATGATGGTGAGAGGGGTTGTTCACCTAATGTTGTTAGCTATAACACATTGATTAATGGATTTTGTAAAGAGAAAAGAATTAATGAGGCAATGAATCTCTTTCATGAAATGTCCAACAAGGGAGTAACTCCCAATGTTGTGACTTTCAGCACTCTTATAGGTGGGTTTTTTTGAGTGGAGAGACACAAGGCTGCTCTAGATCTATTCCGTAAGATGCAGTCTTGTGGCCAACCTCCAGATCCCCAAACTTATGCTATCTTGTTGGACGGCCTATGTAAGAATGGACAAGTTGTTGAGGCAATAAAAGTGTTTCTTGATTTGGAAGACAAAACGTTGGGCAACAATATTGTGATTTACAACATTTTGATTGACGGATTGTGTAATGTTAGGAATCTTAAAGTTGCAGGAGAACTCTTTTATAGTCTACCTACAAAAGGATTGCAACCCAATGTTCGAACTTACACCATAATGCTCAAAGGGTTTTGCAAAGAGGGGCTACTAGAAGAAGCAAATGAGATGTTTGAGAAAATGGATGGGAGTGGTTGTTCACCTAACGATCACACATATAACACAATAATCCAAGGGTTACTGCAACATAATGAGACATCAAAAGCTATGGAACTTATTAAGATAATGGTTGACAAGGGTTTTTCAGCAAATGCAACCATTGCATCCATGTTGTTTAATTGATATCTGCAAATCCAGCAAATAAAGCACTTCAAGAATTACTTATTAAGACTTTGCCAATCAATCTATAAGGTGTATGTATATTTGTTGGAAGTTGTTATTTACTTTTATGAAGTGATGTTTCTTTTCATATTATTGATATTTTTTTCCTTTCAATTTTTTTTGACTTTTTTTTAAATATTATTATTTTTTAAAATCTATAATTAAATAGGTTTTATTTGAAGTGAAGATATGGTTGATCCTCACAAGGAGTTATTGGAAGGGAGGAGAACTTTACTCTCTGTGGAGTTGTGATAGATACAGAATAGGTCTTGGGAACCATCACACATGAACAATGTGAACAACTCTCTTAAAATTAAAAGTGCTATGTCAACAACATTTTCACAACAAATCATAAGTGGTAAGTTATTATTGGTTTTAATTTAAATTTACCACTTAAATTACTTATTTGCTCACTAGTAACAATCAATAACAACTTGCTACTCAAGATTTGTTGTGAAAGTGTTATGGACATAGCTTTTCTCCTCCTAAAATAGCCATAAAAGTTATACCATGAAAGAAATAAACTTCAATTTGATTCTATTCCAATCATTTATATATTCTATTGTTTTATAAACTTCAATTTGAATCGTCCAACAAGGGAGTGGCTCTCAATTTTGTCACTTACTGTAGTCTTATAGGTAGATAATGACATTCTAGAATTGCTCCAGAAGCTTGTGTAAAGGATTTTTAGTTTCTCAACATCAAGGACAAGTTTCATATTCACATGTCATTCTTTAAGCAATGTGTATTCATTTCAAGTAAATTTTGTAGTTTCTAAATATAATTTTTCTATTTCATTTATGTATGCACGGTTGTTTGTACCTTTAATTGTTCTATATGTTGTTGCGATTTCATTATGCACTCATGTTGTTGCTTGGAAGTTGGAACCTATTTTCCTGGATAGTTGTTTCAAAAAATTTTCTGATTTAAAGTTAATGCTCAAATTGTTGCTCTAAAATCTGGCATTTTTTGTGGTTATATGTCCCTTGGCCAATGGAATTAATGATAATAAATGTTCCCTCCAATGAAATTAAGTTTTGGAGTTGCATGTATGCAAACTGAGTTCCAGCCCCTTTTCCCCCTCTTATAAGCCTTGTGGTGCTATTGTGCAGTGGACTAGAGTCAAATTTTGTTAGTTTAGCTTGGTTGGTTTATCAACTCAAGGAGTTAGCTGATAATTTTGTATGTGCTTCCCCTTGAATTGTCTAAGAGAGAAGCAACTAAGGTTGTAGTGCAATACAAAATTAACTTCACGATATAATCATTTTGACATTTACGATTTAAAGTAAATGAATTGAGTTGGAAACTCCCAACTTGCGATCATATAGCTGAAGAATAGTTCATTTGTTAGTGATTGATTACATTTCATGGACACAAAGAGCTGATTCTTTTGGAGTTTTTGTAATTTCATTTTGTTGTATGTAGATTGTGAATTCCTATGCTAACCCATAATAATACAAAGATAAACTACCCCTCTAAACATTATCGCCTCTTAGTCATTAAAAAAAAAAAAGGCAAAACTACGCTATTGGTCCTTGAAGTTTACCTTGTGTTCGCAATTGGTCCTTCAATTTGAAGCGAGCACAATTAATCCCTTAAGTTTTAAAACTGAATTGTGTTGATCCTTTTACTAATTGTTATTAACGGTGTTACTTACGTAGCTAATAGAACAATAACTTGGCCTTTTTTTTTAATGATGTGGCATATTTTTAATTAAAAAATTAGAAACTAAATTTACATGTGAGAAAAAAAAAATCACCGGTACCAAATTAAAAAATTTATTTTCTACCTGTTGTAAAAACCCACAACGAGAGAGGGTTATCAGGCAACTGGTGATTTATTTTTACATAGCAGAGTACTCCTAAAAAAACAATACTACCCAAGTTGAAGAAATTAAGTGTTTCGTTTCCAGAAGAAGTTGAACAAAAAGATGCGACGAATTTGGATGCAATCAATGTGGTTTTGCCGAAGACTCCCGTGGCGCCGTAGTCTTTGACGAGGGCTAAGAGTCTAGGCACGCCATACCACAGTGCAGAGAATTGTAGCAAATGGTGGTTCGATAGGCTTGAGACTTCATCATATTGGCTCAGTCAGATCAAATTGGCGGAGTCTGTGGGCAAGCATTTTGTTTCGACTACTTTCTTTGGACTTGCCGTTGAATCCAAAGCTGAGGTTTGGTGTTTCACTTTTTCTTTTAAAATTTTGTTTTGTCTTTGCAAGCTTATGCTTTTTATAATTGTAGTTGCCAATTTTCCACGTTTCGTTGTAAGAAAACACTAACAATGATATGTAAGAAATTAAGAATGTTCAGGTAATCAACTGTCTAAAAAGTTTTGGAAATTTGGTTAACAGAAAATTAAAAATTAAAAAAATAACCGATTGCCTGATAACCCTCTCTCGTTGTGGGTTTTTACAACAGGTAGAAAATAAATTTTTTGATTTGGTACAGGTGATTTTTTTTTCTCACGTGTAAATTTAGTTTCTAATTTTTTAATTAAAAACATTTCACGTCATTAAAAAAAAAAAAAAAAAAAAAAAGCCAAGTCATTATTCCGTTAGTCACGTAAATAACACCATTAACAACAGCAAGTAAAAAGACCAACACAACTTTGTTTTAAAACTTAAGGGACTAATTGTGCTCGCTTTAAACTTGAGAGACCAATTGTGCACATAGGATAACTTTGGGACCAATAGTGTAGTTTCGCCTTAAAAAAAATGCAAGGGTAATTGATTGCAGCCAAAAAGTACCATATTAACAAGAGAACTAAAAATGTGCTCAAAAGTCAAAAACAAGATCCATCATCAGATCTATACGAATGCCACAATAAAATGAGCCCTTTAAGCAATGAATTAAAATAGCTCAGTAGCTGAAGCTCATAATACTTTACTGGTTGAAACTTCCCACATCCAGTATTTGAGGTAGATTGAACCAAGCAAGAAAGTGAAGATGCAAATAATTCCTTAGCCTACACATAAATTTTGAAGAAATGGATGACATTAGGGAGAGGGAGAGAGAAACTTTGAGAAAAATCATATGGTTGAATTGATAAGCCAAACTCACACCTTTGTGTACCCTATCAACAAACGTTTTGCGTAATCATTAGCCACATGTAGGTTTTTTGTACTAGTAACTCCATCATGATGTTGAGCAATTGCTAAAGCCTTTGCCAGTGATTCTGTATTGGGCTCAGAACTATTCCTTCCTTTGAAAAACTCTAGTTGCCCTGCGGCCAATTATTCATTAGAGATAAATAAATCTCAAACTCTAAAACTGTCATTCGACCATTCCAATTAAATCCATCATACAAACTAAAACAGTCACATAAATGATACCAAATAATAGCCACTCATTATTTTGACATAGTGCTTCAAGGTTGGTCTACTGGTAAAGAATCTTGTCTAGTATGCATTTGCACTATCTGCATAACTAGCACGGTGCATGCTTCAAACTTTAAGAAAAGGTTGAAGTGCGAAGCAACAAGAAAACGGGTTATATAACATCCAAACGTTAAACTTACAAGAAAAAGTCATCAATCTTGGTTGGCTAGGATTCATCTGTAGCATACTTTGCATCAGTATATATGGATGGGATAGAGTATAGAGCATTGACACACCCATCTTGGAAAGCCAATTAGAACAGAAAAAAAAAAATCATAAAAGAAAGATGTGAAACGATGAGGCAGAATTTACTGACACAAGAAAAATTCAACATTAAAGAGAGAGAGAGAGAGAGGAAGAAGAAGAAGAAGGAAGACATTAGCAAGGATTGAATCTGCCATTGATTTGAGACTCATTTTAATATTCACCAATTTTTTTTTTTTTTTTGGTCATTGATGTGAGATTTCCGATTTGGGTAAAACATATTCTGGGTTTGCTCTATGTTTTTCATGCATAGAGTAGCCATTCATATATATAACATTCTTTCTTATCAAAAAAAAATTTCCCAAACATATTAGTAATGTGGCCAATTTTGAAACATTTTTGTTATGTGAGAAATTAGGCTAACAGGCAAAAAAAGCCATGTTGTTGTACCTTATGGTTGTATTGTTACATTGGTCAATGTAGTTATGTGGTTTATTTCAATTGGGGAACCTAAGTAACTGTATTTAAGTTTTGTCATTTTGATTATACATTATAGTATATACTTTTATCAACATCCTTAAAATTCACCAATGCAGCTTCACCCCTGCTCATAATACAAACCCGTTAAGGTCAGGTTAGAACTTAGACGTGCGTTAACTCTTTTTTCTTGGCTATATAATTTGGAAGGTATAGTGTTATGGTTCCAATAATTTTGAGCCACAAACTATGTTTAACATAAAAGGGGTGTTATCTATCTGCAATGGGCAATTGCATATAGGTAGATTTTTCTTTTTGGAGGTAAGAGCATATTGAATGTATGTGTGCACGTATAGGTCTCTAGATTGATGTGGCTCAGTCATTACTGGGCTACAAGAATATATTTGTATCCCTAATTTTGTAATACTTTGTTGGTCATCTTTGTATTTTATCTATTTTACCTAGAATAATAAGCACAACTATGATGTATGGTTCTCAAATTGAGAGTTGGTGAAAATTTGAAACATAAGCACAAGACAATCATCAGAAGGGCTGCAACTGGCAAGCATTTCCAAACCTAAAAATAGAGAGTCAGATAACCAAATTGGAGCGGCACAGAAATTGCAGCTTACAGAGAAGCATACGTAATAGTATTTATTAGTGTTATGGATCGCAAAGATAACCAATCTCCTCAAGGTTTTAACTTTATTACTTCCTTTTCTCTTATACCTTTTTTCCTTTTAAATTGAAAAAAAGAAAAAAGAAAAAAGAAACTGAGTGTGAGTGCAAATTAATGGCAAGTGCAACAGCTCGGATTTTGGTTGATTTCTTGGTAGTGGCGATCACTTCTATTGTTTTCCTCAAATGGGTTTACCCTTCTGGTTAGTTCCTCTTTAAACCCTTCTGTGCGTGTGTGTGTTTGGTTGCCTATAAAATTTATAGGCATCAAAACAGGGGGAAAAGAAAGAAAAGACGAAGTGCATTTCTGATATTGTGTTATCTATATATACCTACTTGATGAATGGGTGATGGTGAATTTGTGGGTGAAAGGTGCATTTGAGAGGAGGAGGAGGTATATGAATTTGATGGTTCAGAGGGCTCGCCACCCTCGGCTCAGAGATTATATACATTCTGTTGTCTTTGGTCTTCTTCCTATTATCCAAAAGGTTGGTTTTGGATTTAGTTATAAATAATATTTAAATTGATGATGCTAAATCTATAAAATGAGTTCCCCCCTCCTTTTTCGGTCAATGCAATTTCTAATGTTCTATGTAGATAAAGGACCTTTTTAGTGTATGCTATTAGTCATGGTGATGTTTTTATTTTTGTAATGTAAAAATAATATTACAAATGCTATGGAAAACAAATTGCAAAGACTTTTTCTTTTTGATTGGATAGTCATCCTCAAATTCATGATGCTTTGTTAAGTTTGTAACCAATAACTTCTGAAAGATTTGAGTGGTTGGCATGGTAAATTTGTTAGTTTCCTTCTCAATTTGTTGTAAGTTAAATAAAAAAATATGTCCTATATTAGTAGAGGCCATACTCAGGCGTTAAAGTGGGCTTACATAATGGAGAATTTCACTGCTTGGCTTGTATTGAAAGAATTCACATGTTATATTTAAGCAAGGAGGAAACTATAGGTTACGTCTAGCTGACCATATTGGTTTTAGTTAACTTTGAAAGATTGATCATATATTATGTTTTAATTTCAGAATGATTCTCTATTGCCATTTGGGTGATTATTAACCATTAAAGTGTTACAAAACATAGACCCAAATGTTGAAAGTTTGAATGGAAATAAGTAATGGGGGGATCTAAAGAAAAGAAAATTTGAGTGGTAAATGGGGTAATGTCCACTGTCGGAGTCACCCTTCTTCTTGTATAGAATCTTTGGTATTGTCTTATTATATCCGTTAGTTAAAGATAAGATTTGCTTCTCTCATAATTTCTTCAATCAACTTCTGGCATCATAATCTCCTATAATTTTTACTTGAATTAAAAATTCAAGTAACTGTAACAGAGAGGCTCCTTCCTTTTGTATTTGAAAATTTCCAATCATCGTATAGGGATTTATAAAACTTGTTTTGCTATTAGTTATTTGAATTGAGTTGCCTAAACATAAATATTAACAAAGAATATTAAGATTTTGGTTTCATATTATGATTATCAACTGAAACAGCCTTGTCCTTCACAAATAGGGAATGGTGGAGAGAGCAGCAGTTATTTTTTTCAACACTGACGGAATCCCAGTGGAGCGTTTTGTTTTCAAGCTTGCAGTGAATCTGTCATATGGCTCAAAGGTTGAAGAAGCTGACCTGGAGTTCTCTCTTAGATCATTCTTAATCAAGCTTTCGGTCTCAGAATCTCTTACTAAGGTTCTTCCCCGCAGTAAGTGCTGAATATAGAAGTTCAGTATATTGATTCTCAGTTTAATACTTCATTCTGAATACATGTGTTACAAAATATGCCTCTTTTATTATTATTTTTTTATTTTATATTATTTTGTTATGGCTTTCCATTATTTATCAAATGCCTTGGTGTTGGTTCCTATGCTTGAAGGAATTTTCAAGTGTTTGCTGCATTCATGATCTATATCCTGGAATTTTTTTTTTCCTTTTATGTTTAGAATTAAGGGTAGGTCTCTAATCTACCCCCCACCTGCACCCATACTCTTCTCTTTTGACAGACTACAGGTGGGAGATAACTGCTTACTTTCGATCCCTTCCAGAAGCTAGTGCAAACAAGGATGTGGAGCAGTGGATCCCAACGGACACAAGGCAGTGGGGGCAACCTCCCCTCCTGACCCCTATTAAGTCAATGAGTAGCGAACCTCTCTGTGTACAGTTATATATAGAACATCCAAGTTTATCTGAACCAAAGCCTTAAAATGGGGAAGTATAACAACACTGTATATATGCGTATATGTACCTTTAGGCAGGTACTTACATTTTTATTTTTTTCAATATGATTTAGAAGTATGCTCTGATATAGCGCAAAAAATTATAAAGGCTGTCCTCGTAAATCTGCTGCCAAAAAAGTAACCTTATTCTACATTTAGCATATATTTAGTTTACAAACCACAATGATTTAGTGCTTACTATTGAAGAATTGCATCTTTGTTAAAAGAAAAATTTTACAAAAGTCAAGAGATTGTAGTTATGATGCTTGACATAGAAGTGGAAGCTGAAGGAGAGGTCGAGTGTGCTTAGCCTTGGGGGGAAAGCAGGAAGCAATTAAGATGATATTACCTAGAAGGAGCGAGAATCTAGTAAAGATATGGCCTTCTTAGAGCATCCGCATCAGTGGATGTAAACCTTTGCATAATACAAAAAGACACAAATTTTACAGATTTTGCCTAAAAATGCTCCACATCAGTGCTTCTAAAAGTGTGCATATTTACACATTTACTGCAGTAACCGTGAATATGCACTGTGGCTTTGTATTTTATTTTTTTAATAATTTTTTCTCTCACTTCTCAAGTCATATTTTCTCTCTTCTTTGTCAACTCTCTCTCACTTCTCCACCGGACTTCTTCCATCTCTATCTCCTCTGTACAAATCATCAATTCCAGACAAATCATCAAAATCATCAAACAAATCCTAGATCTAGATCTTAACTCATCAAACCCATATTTTTTTCTTAAATCTAAATCTCAAACTCATCAAACCCATTTACAAAACCATATCATCAAACCCATATACAAATATATGTGAATCATCAAAGAAGTGGTCAAGACGAAGAAGAAGAAGAAGCGCAACGGCTATAGCAGTAGCAAAAAAAGAAAAAAGAAAAAGCAATGATAGCATCGAATAAGTAGCAACAACAATAGCAAACAACGACAACAATAGATGAAGGAAATGGAGTCCCAACCATGGAGGTTCACCTTTGTGGTGGCTATTTGAGTTTTGGCTATGAAGGTTCAACTGAGGAAGTTTTGTGGTGGTCTGAATTTTGAAGAGAAGAGAGCTGAGAGATGAGAGAACGTGTGAGAGATGAGAATGAGAGATAACGTGTGAGAACAAATAAAGGTAAAAATAATAATAAAAAATGAATATTTAAATAAAAAGAGGTGGGTAACAGATAATCTGATGTGGATGTTTTGTAAAAGTAACCGTGTAAAATAGAAAAAGTAGGTTTTTATACTAAAATAGAAGAGCAATTTTACACATACTGATGCAGTTGCTCTAAATTATACCTCTTGTAAACTGGGAGGTTTGTGCTTTTCTTTAATAGAACTTTTATAACTTATCAAAAAGAGTCAAAGTAAAGATATAACCTATCAATCTAGTGCATATGGTATATATAATAGGGATGTAATCGGTTTGGCTCGGTTTGATTGGTTTTCTTAGTGTTTAGCCAACCGAAACCGAAATTTTTGGTTTGTAAAGTTCTTAACCAAAACTGATCGAAATAATTGGAAATTTTCAATTTCAATTTTATTTCGGCTTCAGTCGGTTTTGGTCGGTTTTTAGTTTTTGAGATTTTAAAAACTCTAACTTTAATAACATATCGAGATTTTCAAATCTCTAACATTAATCACATATAAAAAAGAAAGCAATAGAGAGAGAGAGAGAGAGAGAGAGAGAGACAAACTTGTTGAAGAACAAAGAAAATCAAGAAAGAAATGGGAAGAGGGAGAGAAGAATCATACTGATGATCAAAAGAAGTAAAGAACAAAGCCGAACTGCGGATGATCAAAAGAGATTGAGAGTGAAAGAAAAGGAGGGGCCGGCGGCAATGGAAAAATCAGACTGGAATGGAGTGTGGAGTGTGGAGGTTGTTTGAGAGTGAGAATGAAAAATGAAGAGTGTGAGTTGTGGGGTATGTAGGGTAGTGTTTCTAAAATGTTTTTTTGCTTTTTAGTTTAATTAGTTAATCTAATGGGATATTGGGTTTTAAATAGCAAGAGGCCCAATGTTTAAAAAAAAAAATTTAAAAAGACCGGAGGCCCAAACATGTGAGTTTTAAAAAAACAAAAAAGGCCAAAGGCCTAATGTTTATAAAATCAAATAAAAGGCTAGAGGCCCAATGTTTGCAAGCCTGAGCTGTGTTTCATATTATATATGTAATATAAAATATATTATAATATTTTTGGTTTTGGCCAGTTCGGTGCATACAAACCTACCACCAAAATCAAAATCGAAATTTTTGGTTTTTATGAAATGAAAATTGAAACTGAACCGCACCGAAATTGAATTGAAATTTTGGCAATAGTTCAATTGGATTTTTGGTTTCCCAATTTTTTGCACACCCCTATATTTTATATTACATATATAATATGAAACACAACTTGGGCTTGTAAACATTGGGCCTCCGGTTTTTTTTGTTTTTTTAAAACCCATAGCAGGGAAGGTGTGGGGTTAAGGGTATCTAATTCACCCATTAAAAGGCTATTCCAAACTACAAGTAGCAATAAGTCAGTAAGTAATTAGTTAAAACTAAATATCATATAAAATTCCAAACTACAAGTAGCAATAAGTCAGTAACAAATTAGTTAAAACTAAATATTATACACCATATTTTGTCTCACAAATTGAAATTGAAATATGGTGTATAAATTGAAATACTAACTGGTTTTATTATGGAATATGATCACAAATCACTTCATGCAGCTTATCCATTTTTTTAGTTCTTAACTTATAAGACAAATCACAAATGGGAATGGTAATAGGGTATGATCATGGGTTCATGACCTATTCAATGCCAAAACCAAAAAAAATATTAATGTTATATATATATATATATGTTCTTTCTTTCAAGTTACATCAAGTATAACTTTACAAAAGTTATAGATCTTTTACACCATAGATTTTGAACAAGAGAACTAATCGTTAAAAATACATTACTAATATGTCATTATTGGTGGGTTTCAGTTAGCTCAACTAGTAAAGTTTTTTATGGTTGAATAAGAGATCTAGAGTTCAATCTTTATTTACATAAAAAACCAACTGGTTCAACTAGTAAGTTTTTGATGTTTGAATAAGTGACTTAGGGTTCAATCCCTACCTACATAAAAAACTGACTAGTATTTTGGTCTGATGATAAGGAGTACAATTATCAGAAGTGGACGCTATAAGTTAAAATTCGATAATAAAAAATGTTATTATTGAAACATTTATTGCTTGCCATACACACACACACACACACATATATATATATATATATATATATAAAATATAGAAATTTTATTCTAACTTAATCTAAGTGTATATGTGTACGAAATTTCAAAAATTACATATCTTTTTAGGCCATATAGATTTTGAATAAGAGAACTAATAGTTAAAAATACATTACTAAGAGAAAAAAAAAAAAAAAAAAAAAAAAAAAAAAAAAAAAAAAAAAAAAAAAAAAAAAAACTTCTATATGAAATTGTGAGCTGCTGTTTACATTTACATGACAAATGACCAAAATAAAATTTTAGTTTATTCTCACATCAACAGAAGTTAATTTTTTATTTTGGCCATTAGACACGTCATCAACTTTTATTCAAAAGATAATGACAGAGACTAAATTGACACGTTACTGAAAGGTTAGGGATCAAATTGACATAATTAAAAGGTTATTGGTCAAATTGAAATATGGTATATAGGATAGAGACAAAAAACATAGTTTACCTCTTTTTTTTTTCTTTTTTTTAATTTTAATTATTGATTATTAGTATTTAATAATATTAATAATTATGTAATAATGATTATCCCGTTTCCGTGATGTAATGGGTGTAAGTATAAGACTTCTGTCCAAATTCCCAACACAGAGTCACAAACCCACACACAAAGCCCCGAATCGAAACCAAACCAGACCAAACCCTAGCCCCGTCCCGCTACAACACCAGTCGCCTGTGTTTGTGTTTGGTTGATTTGTAATTCGATCTGAAGTGAATTAGTGGAGATGATCGATTCACATTCACTGGTCAAGTCAAGCACTGAAGACTTTGCAGCGTTTCTTGATGAAGAACTCGATTCCGACAAAAATCATGTGATGTGTGTGTTTTTTATGGCCAATACAACCAACCATTTGATCATGTGCTTAAAATTTATTTGAGTAATTGAGGGCTGGGACCTATGTTAATTAACTGAAACTAAATTGGACTGAACTAAACTAAACTATGCCCCTAATAATCAAATCAAATCAAAACTAACTTTAATGTGTGTTTGCTTATTTATATATTGCCCAATGCAAACACATGGTTCAATTTTACCAAAAGGTTACACTTGAATAAAAGGGTACTTGAATTTGATTTTTACAGTTGAATTTTACCTAAAGGGTACTTGAATTTGATTCCGCAATTGAGTTTCACCAAAAGGGTACACTTGAATTTGATTCCGTAATTGAATTTTACTAAAAGGGTACTTGAATTTGATTCCACTATAGTTAATTGAGTATATAGTATGAAATATTCTAGGATTACAGCCAATTCCATGGGTCATTAGTAGATAGACAGCAGTTTGCCACATTGGATAGTTATGTGGAATTTGTTGCAGTCCTAGAATAACTCGAATAGTATTCATGCTATTGTGTTCTCTGACTTCCTGTTCTTCTTTCTCTCATCTCATTGTTCAACTGTATATAATTTGAACTCCAACCTATACTTATGCTATGCATTATTAACCTGCAGGTTAAAAAGACGCAAAGTGGAGGAGAAGGAATTTGAAAACAAAGAGGAACTTCAACCATTAATGAAGGATGAATGTACACATCCTGGTACTATTGAACAAATGTCTTATCATTGTGGGAAAATCTTGCAGGTGGAATCTGGTGCGGCAATTAGTTACATTCACGAGGTAACCTTCCCTTCATTGAGATGACCGACTATTTTTTGGAGTTATGAATTTTGGTTATCTTTGCTGCATAATGGATGACAATATCTATCATACTAGTAAAATTTTCAATTTCTTGAGGTAGCATTTACAAAGTATTGAATCTAATGATCCCCTAATATGAAATAATTTTAGAATTACAACTTGAGAGATGTGAACCAACTTTGGACATTATTTGCAGGGAATAAGGCTTCAGAATCATGAAATTTTCAGACATAGAAATGCAGACACGAAGAATCCATTACGCCACAAAAAGCTTTACTTGGTTCTTGATTTAGATCATACACTGCTAAATTCTACTGGGCTTAGAGCTATGACTTCCAAAGAAGAACATTTGAAGAGCCAAACAGATTCTTTGCAAGGTATTTCTGTTACCTTTATATTTTATTATACTTTGTTATAGTACTTTGCATTTAGTATATCATTGTTTTCAGGTATTGCAGTGACATTGCTTCTTTGTTTGTATTATCAACTCTAATTAGCTTGGCTAGATACTATTGTAAGTTACAATTTGTAACATCATCACTCTGTACAACTTTTAGAAGTCAACATGAATGATTATTGTTTGGTTCTGAATCTGTTGATGAAAGTTTTTATTTGAGTGCTTTCTCAATGGAATGTTCAGATTTCTAACCAAAGGTAGGTAAAACTTCCAAAGAAACAAAAAGGATATAGTTAATTTTATTGCTTATGCAGTCTAATGTCATAAAATCACCATAACCATGAATCACTGGGAAGTTTTGAGGAATTTCTGGTGGAATCTTTTGATTTTCCCACAGAATGTTGTTGCCCTTGTGGGAAGCACTGCCTTTTCTTTTTCACTTGTCTGCACCTTTTTTTTCCCTCCTCCCTCCCGTTTTTAAAGAAATATTGGCTGAATTTATTTGTTATACTTAAGACAAAGCTTAAATAATGCCTTCATTTGTAATATCACCATGAGTTATTTTGTTCCGTAAGGCATGAGGCAAACTGCAAATAGGAAAGTTTTGGTAATTTTAGGGAAAAATTCCTATCATGGTATTCATTTTGCATAGATATGTGGTCAAAACATAGAACATTCAGCACCCATCAATTAAAAAGCAAATTTATTTAAGAATAATTCCTTCCTCACTGTTTGCGTCCTTGTCCCCTATAGGCCATGGAAACTAAATAGAGGCTCCCTTATCGATTTGATTGATTATCAAGTTGGCTTTGCTTTTCACTATATCTGCTCTGCTGCAGAAGATGTGTGTTTATTCTTTTTGAAAAATATACTTTGTCTAATTTTTTTGGTTTTGGTTGCACTGTCTTTTCTTTGACATTCTGGGCATTTGAGTGACTTGATGTGCTTGTGGCCTTATGGTATTCAAAAATTATGAAATGGACAGATGTCTCAAAAGGCAGTCTCTTCATGGTGAACTCTGTGCATATGATGACGAAGCTAAGGCCCTTTGTTCGCACATTTCTAAAAGAAGCTAGTGAAATGTTTGAGCTGTTCATTGACACAATGGGTGATCGGGCCTATGCTTTGGAAATGATTGAGCTGCTTGATCCTCAAAGAGAGTACTTCAGTGGTAGAGTGATTTCACGTGATGATCGTACCCAAAAAAATAAAAAGGACCTTGATATCTTTCTTGGGCATGAAAGTGCTGTTCTGATTCTTGATGATACAGAAGAGGTAGGTACATCTGTGATCAGCTGAATATCTCTGCTCAACCAATTTATTTTCTCTTTAATCTGATAGTGTTTGTTACACATGATAATACTTTTAATCTTTCTGTTTTACCCCCTAAAAGAAGTTCTTTCAACGCTACAAGTCTTCTTATTTGTAGGGAAGATTCAGATTACAGAAAAGGGAAATTTCATCATTATTTTAAATATTTAGCACTTACTCAGGTTAAGAAAAGAACAATACTGGCTCTACCAGTCATGGTTTGCCTATCATTTTATCATTTACTTTTGGTGTTTTTGGAAACATGTTTGAAGTTGTAATTTCAAACATATAGACAATGAAGTTTAAATAGAATGAGCTAGAACTCAAGTGTGAATATGAATGAGCAAAGGTGCCATTGTAGTTTGCATCTTTGTTTGTTCATATTATCTTCCATAAAACGGCAGAGTTCAGGAATTTGATGTTCTACTTTGCTGATGTGACTGATGCTCATGCCTTTAAGATAATTCATGTCTTTAAGATAATTCAAATTAGTACAGGAGGTATGTTGATGTTGCAGGTTTGTATTCAGAAGAAACGTTGGATTTGGATATCAAGAACTTCCCAAAAGTTGTGAAAATCCTGTCAAGTGAAATATTTTTTGGACCTAATATATCCTGTGCATGAAACTGAAGCTTATATACAGGTTTTATAAACACCATTGAATTTAGAAAGCTGTCTGGCATTGATTGAAAAATTACACAAAGTTCTATATTTTGTATTTGTTAATTCCTGCCTTAGGAACTCATGTTTTGTTACTTCTTTAAAAAGCCAAAATTTTAATTTATTCAATAACAGTTCAAATTCAAATCCAATTAGAAATCATAAAAATAAAAGGTTATTTGAAAATCTGTTTGAAGCTGTTGAAGGGAAATTTGACAGTATTTCCTAGTACCAGCTTGCATGTGGTTGTTCTTTTATATGTTTAATTTTATTTCTTGGCAATATATATGTGTACTTATTCAGGTATTTTTAAGATAAAGGTGCATAGGGAAATGATACCTGTTATTTGTTCAGATTCATTTTCATGGCCTTTGAACTTGCAATTTATCTTTATAGGTTTTTGTGGCTGCAATCATCCTGTTACCATAAGCTTGATGTAAATGTTTTGCATTATTGTAGGTATGGCAAACGAATAAGGAGAATTTAATAGTAATGGAAAGATATTTTTTCTTTGCTTCAAGTTGTTGCCAATTTCGCTTCAATTGTAAATCTCTTGCCGAGTTGAAGAGAGATGAAAGTGAGACTGATGGAGCACTTGCAACTGTGCTTAAAGTTCTTAAGAAAATCCATAATATGTTCTTTGATGTATGTCCCTGTTTCACTTGTTGATGTTAGATGTTATATTTCTTGTGTGATAAATTCTTATGTATGGGAACCTTATTGCAGGAACTTAAGGACAATCTTGTTGACAGAGATGTGAGGCAGGTATTTTTTTTTTTCATGACAACTGAAACATGAATTTGTTGTTCTAAGTTGCTTTCACTTGTCCAATCCTTTGTTGTCCGGTCCTGGCCCCCAGTGGCAAGCACCTCTACATGTGTGTATATTTAACATTCCTGTCATAAGGACGATTTTAATTTTGTCCCAATGGGACTAGAAAATCTGAACAATTAATGATTTTTGTGTTAAGGTATTAAATCTGGCTCATGTAGTGTTTTTTATGTTTGTCAAATCCTTAATTACCACTACCATCTCTCTCTCTCTCTCTCTCTCTCCTATTTTGCCTTGGTTTTACTTAACCTGGCATGTGTTCTGGCCTATTGAATGTAACTTGGTCTAAATCATGCATATCCTGCTTCTTCTTCTTCTTTTTTTATTTTTATTTTTATTTTTTATTTATTTTTTCCGGATAGTAGTGAAGATGCATTCTCAGTAAAACATTACTTAAGGCAGGCTGATGATTGTTATAAATATATTGAATGGACACCATGTGTTCTTCTTTGTGATCAGAAATCAGTTATTAAAATGTTTGGTGTTGACTTTATTAATATTTGTCTGTTGATTCCCTCATCCCATGTGATAAATTGTTGCCTGTTTTCCTAAAAACTTTGAAAAGGAGAATTATGGACAAGTTGGTTTTTCTTTATGAAGATTTGTGTTAATAAAGATATTTTATATTTATGTTATTTTCTGCAGATGCTGAAAACAGTTAAGAAAGAAGTTCTGAAGGGGTGCAAAATTGTCTTCAGCCGAGCGTTTCCCACCATAGACCGGGCTGAAAATCAACATCTGTGGAAGATGGCAGAACAGCTGGGAGCTACTTGTGTGACAAAGCTTGATTCATCCGTAACGCATGTGGTCTCAACAGATGTTGGAACAAAGAAGGCTCAATGGGCAGTGAAACACAAGAAGTTTTTGGTCCTTCCACGGTGGATACTGGCAGCAAATTATCGGTGGCAAAAGCAACCTGAACAGAACTTTGCTGTCAACAAAGTTAACTGATTTGAGCCTACTGGATTGAACTAACACTAAATTACTTCTAATTGAATAGTAAATCAGTTCAAACTGAAATTAACAATAGCAGATTGTAACAAACTTAAATACTTGATTGAAATCACAAGTACATACACAACGAGACATAAATTTACAAGCATAAGACAATGAAGATTTTTTTACTGGCCTAAAGAACTAATTGATCGCAGGTGACAAACTACTTCCTAAGAATCTAATCTAATGGTCTCTGAAAGTGTTCTATTTGTGTTTCTGAATAATTTCTCTGGCTTTTCTTATAGAATTAGGCCTCCATATATAGGCAAATGTGGTGATTTTTCCGACCCAAAACCACCTCACTATGCAAGTGAGGGTTGGTTATTTGCAACAAATAACTACCAAATTTTCCTTGTACTGACACATGTCCTTTGGTTGCTATATTTGTAAAGTTGTGATTTACATCTTTATGTTGGTTTTAATTCTGTGTCAAATTTGATTGTAATTTTGTTCAATCATTTCCATGTATTTTTGTGGAATTTTATGTAAGGGCTGTGTGTGAGAGTTTGGTAAAGAATTTGTGAAGAAGTGGTTTTCGGAATTGGACTTGCGACTGATGACCAGCGAAACAAGCCACGTGAGAAGCACATGCTGGAATTTGAAGAGTCTTGACAGGTTGGATTTCGTGAGTGATTCACGACTCAGGCCAAGTCGTAAGTGACCCACAAAACCCACTGCCTATTACTTTTTGGAGTGTGACTTTTCCCATTTTTTACCATCACTATATAAACCCTTGTTATCTACGAAATGTAAGAAGAAGAAGGAGTATTTTCTGAAGAAACTTTTGAGAGAGAAACCCTAGCCAAACACTTGAGAGTTAGAGATTATTTTACCCACAATTCTCTACATCCTTTCTCTAAAGTTTCCATCTACTCCCACTTCTCCATTTACACATCCTTGAGAGGTTCTTAGTCCAAACACTTACCTCACCCATTCTTAGTGTTAGAGGTTTTGGTGCCTTTGAGAAGCATTGGAAGAAGCCATTGAGTGGCAGATGCAATCAAGCGGAATTGTGGGATCCAGAAAGTTTGTGAAGACAAGATTTTGAGAAGTTCATTGGTCGCAGGAACTTAGAGGGCTTAAGTACATTGAGTAGATTAGGCTTGGAAGGTCTTTTTGATATTCATGTACTCCAACATATTCACTAGTGGATCGATTTCGACTTGGAGGGTTGCGGAGAGGTTTTTTGCCGAGTTCTTCGGTTTCCTCTTCGATAGCACGTCTCGGTATTATCTTGTGTTTGTATCTCTCTTCCCTACTCTTTAAGCTTTTCGTTTATTGCTCATTGTGGTTTGCTTGTGGCTTAGAGTAGTGTTACCGGTTTATTGCACTTCATTTACTTTTGTTCCACACTTAGATAAGTTAGAGTAAAAGCAATTTAGCCATAATTTAAAATTGGAGGTCTAAACAAGCTTTAGTGTTTTCACACTAATTGAGCTTACAATATCCTTGACAAGTGTTTTAACCCTCTTCCATTAAGATTCACATAAGTAAGACTAGCCTCTAAGAGTGCGTGCTTAGAGGCTCTCTATTTTTTTAGGAGAATCATTGATAATGATACCATTGGAAAGATTACTTTCATTAAGGGAAAATAAAATGTAAAAAGAAAAAATTAATTAGAAGAGAGAAGGCTTGTGCTGAATTTATTATTTTATTTTTTTTCCAAGAAGAAAAACTTGAAAACCCAAAGGGAAAAATATCAAAACTAAAATCAAATACATGTGAAAAATTAACAATTAATATACAAAAGTGCATCTTAATTACGCCAAAATAAATACATAGTTTCAAAGAAATTTAAAACAATCTTTATTGCAAAACAAAACTAAAATTTAAAGTTTTCCCACTAAATACAAAGCAAATAAAAATAAGAAAATAGATGATTTATAGATCTTGTTCTTCAAAATTCCCCATGGAGAAATTAACCTTAATTTTTTGGATCTGAAGTTTCTATTAGAGACAAAAGAAAATTGAGGAAGAGTGATGGTTATTCTTTTAAGGTTATTACAATTTACCCATCTGTGGTTTAATTGAAATTTAAATTACCTATCTGTGATTTGAAATTTGACACTTTACCCACCTGAGGTTTGACCAAAATTTAAGTTGTCTACTTGTTGTTTGAAATCCCATAATGTAAGTGTTCTGCAGTATTGTTTTTATTCTTACTAGACGCAGACCCGCGCAATGCGCAGGGAAAAAAAAACTATTTACTGTAGTGAAAAATACTATTTCTCTTTTAAGAACTCAAATAATAAAGCTAAAAGCTAATGATTAATTAAACCAATATAATTTTTTCCTATCAAGGGTCTTAAATTTAAGTATGAATTTCAAATTTGTGTGTTTTCTATAACAGGAAGTGAAAGTTCAAAAACGTGTATAAAAACACTTTTGAACGTTTAGACCCCCAAAAACCAACTTAACCAACCCAAGCAATATGTCAAACAACTAGTGTGCGGAAACTTAACATATGCTATAAATATGGAATTGATTAAACAACTATCTAAGCCACAACAAAATAAACCACAGCAGATAATGTAAAGGCAGAGATAGAGAGGAAGGAAGATGCAAACACAGAGATAACACCAGATATGTTATCGAAGAGGAAACCGAAGACCTCGGCGAAAAACCTCTCCGCCGCCCTCCAAGCGGTAATCAATCCACTAGAAAATACAGTTGGGATACAAGGACAGCAATAGACCCTCCAAGCCTAATCTACCCAATGCACCTAAGCCCTCCAAGCTTCTTGCTCCAACGAGGTTGCGCCGAACCTTTTTCTTTTCTAGCTTTCCGGATTCCGCTACTACACCGTAGCATCAACCAATGAATATTGGCTCCTTCCTAACTGCTTCCCAGAAATCCAAACGACTGTCTCACAGAGATGATAATGGTGAGAACCAGGTTTGGTATAAAGCCTCTCAAGGATTTGACAATGGAGAGGAAGAGAGTGAGGGATTTTGATGAGACTCTAAGGTAGAGATTGTGGGTGAAACAATCTGGTTTTTCTTTAGGGTTTCTCTCTCAAAATTCTCTCTGGAAGCTCTCTTTCAATCGTGGGTTAAAAGGGTATTTATACTGGAGTGAAGAGGAATGCGAAACGTCAGGTTTTTCCAAAACAGGGGTGGCTCGCGGCTTGACCTCGCGGCTTGACTAAGTCGCGAGTTCCAGTTGCGAGTTAACCGTATGGCCAGTTGTCCTGTTTTGTCCTGTAGTGCTCCAGCTAGCATGACTGTTCATCTTCCAGCATGCTTGGCACGTGTGCATCTTCTGGCGGGTTGAAGCCGCGAGTCCACCCGCGAGTCCCAGCCGCGACACTCTGTTTTCTTGCACACTCTTGAGCAATCTTCACACTATCTCACTCACTACCCTTACAACAATCCCACCTAAATACAGGGTTACTAAATGCTGAATTACAAGCAAATTTGGCACGGAATAAAGCCAATTAGATGGTTGAATAAATTCAACCTTACAATCTCCCCCTTTGGCTATTCCGTGACAAAACCCTAAAACAGACTCTAGACTTAACATGTGAGTTGGGAACAGTTGATCAAAACTCACTCACACCTAATTCTAGAAGCTGTGAAGCACTTGAATCATATGAACATAAACTCCTGAAACACAACAATACACCATGATCATTGTAAGCAGAAAATTATAAATGCATATGAAACGGGCAATATGTGATCAAGCAAAGATGGAGTTAATAAACAAACCATGGCTTGATCAACCAAGTGAACACCACAAGGTAGTGATCACAGTGCTCATTCACACTTGGAATGAACACAAGGACATACAAGTTAACAAGCACAAGGCAAGACACTTGTATGCTCAACACTCAACCAATGCATAGCACACAAGGCATATGCATCTAGGAACAATCCTACAAGGGCACAAGAGTGACAGTACAACAATCACAATGCAGAGCATTTAGATTACAGTACTGATTTCAACATAGCATAAAGGCTGCACTTAAGCATGGTACATACCATAAAGCCTACAAACTATGCATAAAACATAAACCCTAAAAGCTTACAAAAGCATATGGGTACAAACCAACAAATACCTGAATAACAGTTTTACAAAACATAATATATCAACTTAAAGAGAAGAAGGAAACAAAAAAAATAAAGACACTCCCCCTTAGATAGTGACACTCCCCCTTAGGGTAATATCCTCCCCCTCTGATTATGCCTATCACTCCCCCTTTTTGTCATGGAATAGGCTAGTCATCTTCTTCTAGTTTTCTCTGAATTTGATCCAACTGAGTCTGAAGAGAAGTAAACTTCATATCCCATCGGTTGCTTTGATGGTGTAGAGAAGCAGTGAGTCCAGACATCTTTGTATTCAACTCGTGGACAGTGGGTAGAGATTGGTGAACATGATCAACTTCAGTGTGGTCAGCTCAGATGCAAATTTTGCGGTGCTGATGGAAGTTCCTGCACTGGATACCTCATGATCGTGTCCTAGGATTTGTAAAATTTCCCCAACCTCTGGATTTCGTTCATCATAGGGAGTCAAATTCACATTCTGAGGTCTGGTGATGCCGAGAAGATTTGCGATGGAGTCTGGGGTAACACTAAACTCTGTTCCTCTGACCCAGAAAATGAGGATAGGTCCAAGATCAGATGCATTGGAGAAGCATTCCTTGACCAGCTCATCCATTGGATCATCAAAGTTTCCGAACAAGTTTGCCCAGTCTCGTTTCTCAAAGATTCGAGGGATGAAAGTAGTCCCTAAGGTGTTGAACTCTACTACCCGCTCCACTATAGTTGTTGACTTGTCAAACACATTTGAGTAGGCGTGTGAGTTCAGGGGAACTCTGAATCTATCCTCATTGGGATCTTGAGATGCTTGAGATGATAGACGAGTCCTTTTAGCAACTGGGGTTGCTGGTTCGTCAGCAACAATGTCTTTACCCCTGGAAGATCGACGAGACATCTGCAAGAGAACAGGCCAACAGAAAAGAACCAAGCAACAATACCCCACAAAAAATTGTCAACAAGATTCAGTATAAACAGTATTTCAATATGAAAACCAGACTTAATATAGTGCAGACCCAACCAATCCTTCCAACAAAACACAGAAGTACAAACTAATACGTGCATCAAACTTGGTGAAAGTGCACCAAGACAAAGAAAGACATCACAACTGTCATTGAGACAGGTTAACATGACCATGATATGCAATAAGAAACAGCATTTGAACATTTAGAGCAGATAACATAAATCACTCCATCAGAGACATGAACATGGGGAAAATATTTCAATCATGAAGAAACCAAACATCCACACAGGAGCACGTGGTTGAGAAACAAACATTATGTTATCATATCAACTCAGAAACCAAAACCAAACACCAACATCAATATTCAGGCAAGTGTAATGAGTAAGTCACATAAACATCAAACCCATTTCAGAAAAGATTCTCAGATTCAATAATAAGCAAAAATCAGAACAATGAAAAACACATTGTGATTGCTCAGCATGAAAAACAGGTGAGAACAATATCAAACAAGACACTCCATACCCATTACACATAGAGATAAGTATAACGAATACAATACCAGTCCAAACAGCAACAGAAATATGCAGGAAAAAGAAAATGAGATTGAGAAAACAAAACCCATACCTTTTCTTGATGATTTGGAGAAGAAACGAAGCACCAAAGGGGTTTGAAAAATGGATTCACGAAGAGTTTTGGGAGGAAACAACAGTTTTAAAAGAAAATGAACAGTTACAAAAATTCGAGGGAAAACTGAAAAAGGTTTAAAAACTGCTCCTGTTTCTGCAAAACACGCGATTTTCGCGACTGGATTAAGTCGCCACAAAGTCGCCAGCTCAAGCCGCCAAAGCACTTAAGAACAAAATTTTGAAAAATTTTTCTAAGTGTTTTTCGCGACTGGAAGGTCTACCCGCGAGTGAGTCGCGAGCTGAGCCGCGAAAATCTCTGAGTGATCCTCGCGACTGGACCTTCCACTCGCGAACAAGTCGCCAAACATGACCAGCGAAGATGCGACTGAAGCTTGCGACTTGACATACCCGCGACTAAGCCGCCAAAACAGGGCAAAACTGTATTTTTGAAATTTTCAGATTTTTCCAACAAAATACTTTCCAAAAACACCTAAAACACTCAAAAATCTTTTTGTGCTTGAATGAACAAAGATTGAGCATGTGAAAACACATTTTATCAAGTACAATCACACAAATGAATATGGCATTTATTGAACATAAACTTGTGTGTTGTGTGTGGATATCAACAATGAGATAGTCCTTTGTCTAATGTGAAGCTTCAATGATCAATTCAACCAAGGCATACACAATTAGCACTAGATCATGTGACCAATCTCAATTATAGAAATATGAATATATGACCTCCCACACAACTTGATAACATAACTTGGAGCCTTTCATTTGACTCCACTTTCAATCATAACATTTGATCTTTTTGATCTTGTTGAGACAATCATCTCTCATTGTGAGAGGGATATGTAACATTTCTCTTTGAAGAACAGGCCTTTGGCCTTTTTGAATGAAATTTCACTTTTAAAATAAGGTCGCTTACCCTTTTTCCTAGTCAAATACTAGAATGTGCGACAGGCTTTTGCAGCTCAATATCTCTTTTCATTTGGAGATTTACATTTGGTGAGCTCTTTTTAGCAAAAAATAAAAAGTGGGAAGAGATATAGACACAAGTCTATGCATGTTTCAAGATCAATCATAACCATTCACTAATCATTCATGACAAGTTTGAAGATCTATTTACAACAATCACATAGATTTCAAGATTTTTCCCATAGTGATATGAGTGCATGAAAACAAGCAATGCTCGAAAATGCACAAAGCCATTAGCACAAATGTACAAGGCAAAACGAGTTTTAAGACAAAACTCAACAAAGTAAATCAAGCCTTTTGATTTTCAAATTCTTTATGTAATTTTTGGATTTTTGACTCAAGAAACAAAAAGATTGATAAAACACAATTAAGAAATATTCACAAGAAGAATAATCAAACTACCAAAGTCAAAAACAACAAGCATACCACACAAACATAGTCACAAAGCATAGGAAGTATTAATGCATGGACATGTTGTAATGCTTATGCATGAGTACCCCTTTTCACCCACACGTCACTTGCGTTTGGGGTGATTTCCTTAAAGGATTGGGTACGGGAGTTAGGGCTTTCAAACCTTCGTGAGAAGCTTTCCAAGCAGTTGGTGAATGCACCAATCATCTTCATCACGTTCATCATTCCGGGATCTCCATTTTGCTCTCTAGGTTGATCCCCTGCCCAAGTTCTCCTATCAATTCTTGGTCCTCCTGACCTTTGAGGAGTTGCACTGTTCTTTGCTCTCAGCTTTTGGCAATTTGGTCGAGTGTGCCCTTGAAGTCCGCAATAATGGCACACATACATTCCTCTAGGACCTCTTTGTGGTCGAGGACGTGACTTGGCACGAGATTCAGACCTGCCCACCGACTGATTACGATGATTCAGCATCCGTTGGTCCACCACATTCTTTTTCTCCTCCACCTCAAGCTTCACACCAGTAGGGTCAGCTAAAACTGGATCTTTGGCTTTGACAAACTTCACTTCTTTGGTGACATTTCCAGTTGAACTACTTCCTCCGGCATATCCCAGTCCGGATTTGTCTGAAAAGCACTTTTGAGAAGATATAACATCATCTAGCTTCTTGGTGGTGACCCTCTCTATTTTTGCATTTGCTTGCATAACCTCACTCTCAAGAAATCTTACTTTAGTGTAAGCTTCGGACAGCTCACCATTCAGAGTTTCAATCTCGCATTTGGCCTCCCTATACCGGATTAGGAGACTTTTGTAGTCCTCCTCAGCCTTCTTCATCTTTCTCACAGCAGCCTTGGCTACCCTTGTGTATTCACCTGACTTCTCCAAGAGTGAATTGTAATTTTCTTGAAGAGTTGCTGTGCTCTCTTCTTCTTCAGCTTCCGATTCTTCAACAATTCCTAGTGATTCATCATCACTATGTTCTCCAAGGTCTTGTACAAGCAAATTCAATTCATCCGAAGACTCAACATGAGCAATAGTCATGAAAGCTGAATAGTTCCCTTCTCCATCACAGCTCTCTTCAGATTCTGAGTCGGACGAGTCTGAATCACTCAAGGTCGTGGCATACACCTTGCCTTTCGATTTCAAATAATTAGGACATTCCTTCTTGAAGTGTCCATGCCCGTTGCATTCAAAACAAGTGACACCTTGTGTGGATTGGGATTCTTTTCCATCTTTCCTTTGGAAATCCCTCTTCTCCCTTCCAGAATTTTGGAATTTTCTCTTATCATCAAATTTTCCATTGTTTTTGAATTTCAAAAACAATGGAAATTTTTAACAAGATAGGCTACATCTTTGTCCACCATATCTTCTCCCGATGAGCCTTGATCTTCCACCTTCTCATTAGTGGTCTTTAGAGCAAGGGATTTGCTCTTCCGTTGATTTGGCAGCGACATCTCATAGGTCTGCAGAGAACCGACCAGCTCCTGTACTCTGATGTCGTCAAGATCCTTGCTCTCTTCAATGGCTGTCACCTTAGCACGGAAACTTTCCGGCAATGATCGAAGGATCTTTCTTACAATCTTTGAGTCCTCCATCTTCTCCCCCAAGTTAAACTTACTGACAACCACTTCATTTAACTTCCCATAGAAAGAGTCGAAAGACTCATCCTCACTCATCTTGAGCTCCTCAAACCGAGTGGTCAGCATTTGTAACTTGGTATCTTTTACTTTCTTCGTGCCTTCATAAGTTGTTTCCAGAATCTCCCATGCATCTTTGGCAATGGTAATGTGAGAAATCCTGTGAAATTCATCTGGAGACACACCACAGAAAATAGCATTTAGTGCTTTACTGTTAGCATTAGATGCAGCAAGTGCTGTCTTATCCCATGTGGATTTGGCTGCCTCAGGTTTGGTCCAACCAATCTCAACAGCATCCCACACGGATTCATCAATAGAGCATAAAAAGGCTCTCATACGAACCTTCCAAAATGCATAATTACTTCCATCAAAATATGGAGGTGCATTAAGGGATTGAGACCTATCCATCTCAAACAGGGAGTCAAGGATCACACAATGGTAATGAAACCAAACAGCTGTGTACCCACTCTGATACCAATTGAAAGTTCAAAAACGTGTATAAAAACACTTTTGAACGTTTAGACCCCCAAAAACCAACTTAACCAACCCAAGCAATATGTCAAACAACTAGTGTGCGGAAACTTAACATATGCTATAAATATGGAATTGATTAAACAACTATCTAAACCACAACAAAATAAACCACAGCAGATAATGTAAAGGCAGAGATAGAGAGGAAGGAAGATGCAAACACAGAGATAACACCAGATATGTTATCGAAGAGGAAACCGAAGACCTCGGCGAAAAACCTCTCCGCCGCCCTCCAAGCGGTAATCAATCCACTAGAAAATACAGTTGGGATACAAGGACAGCAATAGACCCTCCAAGCCTAATCTACCCAATGCACCTAAGCCCTCCAAGCTTCTTGCTCCAACGAGGTTGCGCCGAACCTTTTTCTTTTCTAGCTTTCCGGATTCCGCTACTACACCGTAGCATCAACCAATGAATATTGGCTCCTTCCTAACTGCTTCCCAGAAATCCAAACGACTGTCTCACAGAGATGATAATGGTGAGAACCAGGTTTGGTATAAAGCCTCTCAAGGATTTGACAATGGAGAGGAAGAGAGTGAGGGATTTTGATGAGACTCTAAGGTAGAGATTGTGGGTGAAACAATCTGGTTTTTCTTTAGGGTTTCTCTCTCAAAATTCTCTCTGGAAGCTCTCTTTCAATCGTGGGTTAAAAGGGTATTTATACTGGAGTGAAGAGGAATGCGAAACGTCAGGTTTTTCCAAAACAGGGGTGGCTCGCGGCTTGACCTCGCGGCTTGACTAAGTCGCGAGTTCCAGTCGCGAGTTAACCGTATGGCCAGTTGTCCTGTTTTGTCCTGTAGTGCTCCAGCTAGCATGACTGTTCATCTTCCAGCATGCTTGGCACGTGTGCATCTTCTGGCGGGTTGAAGCCGCGAGTCCACCCGCGAGTCCCAGCCGCGACACTCTGTTTTCTTGCACACTCTTGAGCAATCTTCACACTATCTCACTCACTACCCTTACAACAATCCCACCTAAATACAGGGTTACTAAATGCTGAATTACAAGCAAATTTGGCACGGAATAAAGCCAATTAGATGGTTGAATAAATTCAACCTTATAGGAAGTCTCAAACAGTAGGATGATTAAATAAAGATGGATTGAGTATAATATTATTAACAGAAATAGTTTAAAAAAAAAAACCAATAAAATGGACCAAAAATGCAATTGTAATTAAAAGTTAAAAGTGAAATTTCAAGTTCTATTACAATCTCTCACAACATATTTGGTTCACAAACTACAATCATTGTTATTCATACGGAGTTTGGATTATGCACCTATACTTGCAATTTAGAATTTTGACATTGAAATTGATAGATGGTAAATTCTCTTTAGAATCATGCATATCCTTTGAGACCTCAACTACTTCAAATACTTTGTTTTATCCACATGACTCCTAGAATCAAAACTCAAATTGAAATAATAAGGTCATCACCATAAAATATAAATGCCTCTAATTTGACAATAAGATCTGACAAACTAATCACTCACCAAATACAATTATTCCTACCAATCATAACTATTTGAGCCAAATATCAAAACTAAAAATCATTTAGATGGAGACAGAGAAATCAAAAATGAAACAAAATTCCTACAGAATGCAATATAGAAAGAGAGGCAGAGACAAACCAACTCTTAGGAACAAAAGTGCAAGAGCGTGTCAGCAAAGAATTAAGACTTGAAGAGACGCCCAAAGAACCAAAAGAGAAGACCATGGTGCTTGATTAAACTTAGGTTCCACTTACAACATTACAAACCACTTAGCTGCCAAGTGCCAATACTCAACTTTCAACAAACACCTGCTGCCCACCAAATTGATACCAAGTGAAGGCCTAAGGCCCTGACACAGCAACTTTGAAAAGTATTATAGGTCCTAATAGTTTATGTTTCAACAGTTTGTACCAATTTAAAAATATGCCAAGCAGAGTACAACAAACATCTATGAGACAAAATAAATACCTTACATGAAACCTAAAGTCCAAAAAATATATATATATATATATATATAGAATAAAAAATAAAGAAGCTTGTTCTACAAATTATCTCATGACTTTGATAGGGAGAACCCTCAAAGATAACAATATAGCAGTAATCTTCCTATGCACTTTTCAACTTTGACAGCCCATGAACATATTGGAACTTTTTCAAATTCTTACACTAAAATGAAACACCAATCCATTTGCCTTTCTTAGACTTTGAAGCTTCCGTGAGGACCATGATTTGCCTGAGAATAGGAAAATTTTTCATCTGTTTCAATGTTGTTGCAGACTTTGTTTCTTAGCATTTCTCTCCTTCCAAAAGCACTACATAAAGACAACATTCTATTAGACATCTTCTCTAATAAAATATGATCAATAAAAAAAAAAATGTTTGCTTCTCCTTCCAAAGGCAACAACAGAGAGGTACACCCCAATAAGAAATTGAATGATTAATAAAATCTCTTAGTTTCCGTTTAGTTAGCTGTGCCCATACTTATTGAATTATTGTTTAGATCTATTGCCGGAGAAAAGAAGAAGCAACTATTAGACAATATTGTATAAAAATAAAAATGCTATATTTTTTCATCTCAACGATTGTTGATTTTGCATAGATGATAAGTCCTTGACCCTAATTGCACAAAGATTAAACTCACATTGAATAAAGTTAAGTAAGACCCACATTCTTTTTTGCTAAATAATCAAGTGAGAGTGGCCCTTAAACACACTTCAATCATTGAATTTTTAATTCCATTTTAAAGAACAAACCACTTGAAAGATAAATATTCACATAAAAAATAGGCAGGGAAGGGAGGAATTTAGTTTAAATTGTTAATTTTTTTGGATAATTGGTTGTCTCTCTTGATGGTTTTTTTTGTGTAAGTTATTCTGTCCTACTAATGATCTTCACACATTTCAAGTCACAGTGAGAGTATAGAAATTTGACAGAAAGTCTCAAACCCATTAATCTTTCTAAGCTTCACAGTGAAGTCTGAAGGGTATCAATAAGATCAAAATTAATTTAATCCTATAAAAGATTAAAAAAAATGTATAACCACATCACTTCAAAAACATTTAAGGAGCAACATAATTGGCAATTCAAATATCAAATATAAATTAGAAGAAGAAAGATTTATATTAAGTAATGAAGCACACTTGCAGCCCATGCCTCAATTCCAATATGGCAACAAACAGAAGCCAAATTCTCAGCCTCAATGCTTAAATTAAGGAGCTAATTTACCACAGATAAAGCATGACAGATTGCCCCCTAATATCACGCCCAATGTCTGACTTTGTTCTTTGCAATTACCTTAGGAATATATTATGCATTTACTTTATAACTTTTCCTTGTACAAATTACTTTCTATACATGATGTAAATAGAATTTCTAATAAACATATTTCAAGCCTGAATCACTGTCTATGATTCCAACAATATTAAAAGCATGTAATATTTTCAAATTGATCATACCCTTTCTGGTAGAAACAATGGTGTATTTTGCATGAACATGGCAGTGATCACTTGGACTTCTTCTTTCTAGAGCTGCTAGGTACTGATTCATCAGATGGAGCCAATGACGCCAAAGCTAATTTGTTATATCAGCACAGTTGATTCCTGTTGTAAAAAGCATTGAATGTTTCTTCAAAGTTTTAAATAAAAATTTATTTAAAATTGAAAGTGAATAAGAAAAACCTAAACAATGAGAGATGTGGATAAGGGATTCACCACTTAAAATTGAAAGTGAATAAGAAAAACCTAAACAATGAGAGATGTGGATAAGAGATTCACCATCATTGTCTAGTTTAAGATTTTAATGGTGACCCAATCATCAAACCTGATAATGTTCATCATTGCTGTATCTTCATCATCAACTTGCGCAGCCTCAGAAGCATGAATACTCCAAAATCCCTATACTTAAAATAAAAATAAAATACACCTAAATATATTAATTGATTTTACAATCTTTAGAAGTATGCACACAATCATAGCACAACTTAAAAATGCTTGCACAGTGACTTAAGTTTCACGAATCTGATAAAAGAAATTCACACATTCTTAAAATTGAAACCATGAATATCAAACCATGTCTAAACCAAAGACCATGATAAACACAATTATACAGAAAATTCAAACACCAGGAAAACAATTTTCTTTGATTCTAAAACCCAATCAATATATTATACAATCATACAAAACAAACAGTGGAAGCAAACACCACAACACTACAGTAATAAATCAGAGTCACACTAAGTCATTGGAATCGCACAGGATAAGACCCATCAATCAAAAATTCAACACACTAAGAAAAATGATTTATAAAGTAATTAAATTCAACATAACAATCATCCACACCACAGCATGAAAGACGCAATAAAAAGGAAAAAAAAAATCATGCAAAAGAATAGAGCACAAAAGAAACTTGGATTTAGAGATACCTCAACTGAATCGTCTAGCTGCTATCAGTATTTATATATTGTAAGGAGAGGAAGACAGGAAGGAAGGAAAACAGAGAGGTTGCCGTTAGAAGGGAGAGAGGCTGGCGATGATTAAATGTGAAACCATAGGAAACCGTAGAATAGAGAAGGTGGGGAAGGGTAAAGAACTAAAACGTGGGAGACAGGAAATTAAAACCGTGTGCAACAAAAGGATCGGAAAAACAAAAAGTTGCAACCGTGAAAGCATAGGGTTTGAAAAGGCTTTGGGTTTGGGCTTTTTGTGATATTAAATTTGTAAGAAGTGGGCTTTATGGTGAAGATAGGGATGAAAATTATTTTATAATTATCTATATTTAAAATTGATAAAAATTATTTTAAAATTGTAGGATAAATTTAGAAAAGAAGATAGAAATGATATGGCTGCTGATGTGGCTCAATGTGAGAGTAGCAACATTAAATGCTACGTCTCAGCTTTTAGTAATATATTGATTTAAAATTGATAAAAATTATTTTAAAATTGTAGGATAAATTTAGAAAAGAAGATAGAAATGATATGGCTGCTGATGTGGCTCAATGTGAGAGTAGCAACATTAAATGCTACATCTCAGCTTTTAGTAATATATTGATTTGATCTTGTATTTTTATGTTTTTTGTGTTTTTCGAAGAGAAAGACATAAAAGTGGAGCAAATACATATTTAAACCTGTTTTTGATATAAGTGAATTATAAAACTATAACTAAGCTAATTTTAGGTAGGTAAAGTGTCAAATTTTAAACTATATGTAGGAAACTTTAATTTTGGCCAAATCATATATGGGTAAATTTTAATTTGCCCTAAGATTTAATTGAATGGATGATTTGGCATTTCTTTAGTATGGAAAATTTTTTTTTTTTTTGAGAAAGCTTTAGTATAGCGTTTAAGTTCACATTATTATTATTATTTATGACCACTAATTCTTAATTTTTTTTTTTTGGTCATTTGTCTATTTATTTTCCTAGCCATTCACCTTCCAAAGGCTAATTAAGTATTTTGACCCAGCCAAAGGCCTTGTAGTTGAATTGGCACCTCCCTATGCACAAAGTACTTGGAGGTGTAGGGGGGAAAGGGTTCGAGCTGCGGGGTTAGCAGCATGTTGTAATTATTTTTAAAAAAAGGGTATTTTGATCTAAAAAAAAGTAAGTTGTTAAAAAATACTTTAATTGAGTAATATATGTGTAATCTAATTATCTATTATCTATTGATAGTAAAAAAAAAAAAAAAAACTTATTTTGGAACAATAATCAAATAATCACGATTAGAAAAGAAGCCTAGAAGTAATTTTATTTTTTTCCCACTTTTTCAATACATTAAATTAAAATTGTACACATAGCAATAAAATGTATACAACATTCTTCTAACTTTTGGCTTTTTTGATGTTTCTTTTTTGACACAAAGGTATATATATATATACATGGGTTGGGTTCAAATTAAGGGGTGTGCACTATGATTATATCGGGTTCAAGGCAAGGGATTTTGCCATTATTACATTGTATATAGGAAAAAAGGCTTTGAATTATAGCTAGATAAGGTTTTTTAAGATTATGCAATATATTAACTTTCTTCTCAATCAGTTCAACAGCGTCACAAACTAATTCTAGTAAGATATTCATCGACAAATTTATGCTTCAGAGATTGAAGTCATTTGATAAATTGAGATCAGAATGTTCTTTCCTCATTCTTTGGCCTTACATTCATTTATGTGAAAACTTTGTATATCTCATTGTTTACACGGATTATTTAACTTTCTTTGTTATTTATTTGCTTTTTCTTTCTTTCTTTCTTTTGTCTTTGTCTAATTTAAGGATGATAGACAAGTACACAATGAAAGAAAAAAGTAGAATGGAAGAAAATGGCTTTGCCAACCAGTCACAAAGTAAAATGATTAAAGTGTTCAAATCTGTGTAAAAACCTTTAAAATTATATTTATTTCTATTATAGAGTACTTGAAAATGTAATATTAATTGTTAATGCTAAGATTTACTTGGAAATTATTTCATGAAAATTTAAAAAGTTATATATTGAATAAGGTTTCATTGTTGACTTGAAGGTAAGAAACTTTCACCATGTAGTAACTAGGTATGGAACAGGATTCAAACTTAGGGGGAGCCGAAGTTCTTTGTTCTAAGATTTAAAAAAAATTAAAATATCAATACTAAAGGTTGACAAAGTTGCATTATTAGCATTAATTTATTAATTATTAATTGTATTTTTTCTTTTGAAAAAAAATTTAATAATAGGATTTTATAATCAAGAGTTTTGCAAGTCAATTGGCATGTCTTAATATTTCCAAGGTCTAACTAATGTATGGATGAAGTGATCAATATGTGGCATAGGAGTTGTCTCTATAACTATAAGGGTGGAGTAATTTGAGAGGGGCATAGAGCTCTCAAGTGAGAGGGAGAAATTGGGTAAAAGTTATTGGATTTTTGTGATTTTTCTTTTCTAGGATTTGTAATTGATTTGTTGTTTTTGTTTTTGCTTAGACTAGATTTATGATTTGTCCAAAGATTTTCTTATTATTTGGATATGTGCATTTTTTAATAGATTTTTCTTGTTATCTATTTGTTGAATTTCTTGGGTCAGTTTGTAAATTTTTTGGGGAAGGAGGGGCCACGTATATAAATTTAAGAGCTAGAATTAAAATTCTTTTTGTTAATATACATATTAGTATATATTTTTTTCAAAGGTTGGGGGGGAGGGGGCCATGGCCCCCCTCTGCCCTTTGAGTAGTTTTGTCCCTGGTGGTAACTAATCATTTCTTTCTATTATATGCGTAAAATTTAATATCGTCGCTTTGCTTTGATATAAATGAAAGCTCTTTTGCATTCTCATATCTAGAATTGAATATTGGTCTTTTAGAGATTTTAGCAATATGTTGGTAATATTGGAAGTTTCGGAAGTATTTTGGGTACTTTGGCTATAAAATATATAGTTAGGGTTTGCATTTGAAAAATAATAGTGCTAGAGCTATAAATTTTTTTAGAAAAATAATAGTGCTAGAGCTACAAACTACTGATGTGAATAATGACACATCAATTATTAAGATAACTAAGATACATATCAGGGATTAAAAGAACTCAAATGAAAATTTCATCATAAGCTATTTTAAAAAAAGTCATATCAAATCTAAAAAACCAATCTACTAACAGTCCATCTCTCCTTCTCTCTTCGTCTCGATCTGATGACACACCCACCCAAATCCATGCCAACAAAAGGTTTTACTTTGGTCTAATTAAAAAGATAACAGTGGGTGGGAGTCTGAAGATGATACTACACCACTGTCCGCACTTGACATTGTTGATGTAGAAATAGCATCCCATTGCTCATACATTTCAATTGTAACATATTCAACCTCTTCACAGTTTTGTTGAACATTAGGAGCTTTTCGTAATGTTCAAATTGCCTTCAACTGCGTTGCAACTTCTTTAATTGTTGGTCGTTTCTTTCCACCCAAGTTCAAGCACATTTTCGTAAGATTTGCAACAGCTATAATCTCTTCTTTCTTAGCATCCTTCATAACTCAAGCATTAATAATATTAAACAAATTGTTCTCCTCCATTGAATGAATGAAATATGTGGCTAAACTTTTGTTTTCTTGTGTCCTTGTAGAAGAGATTGCTTTTTCTCCTGTTAAGAGTTCAGTAAGGACAACACCAAAACTATAAACATCACTCTTTTCAGTAAACTGACTTGACTGGAAATATTCAGGGTCCAAATAGCCAAAAGTGCCTTGTACTATTGTGGTTAGGTGAGTTTGATCAATAGTAATGGATCTTGAAGTCCCGAAGTCTGCTATTTTGGCTCTGTACTTATCATCTAGGAGTATATTTGTAGTCTTAATGTCTCGGTGGTAAATGGGTGAGGAGGCTACTGAGTGTAAGTAGAAAAGAGCTCCTGCAACTTCATTGGCAATTTGTAAGCGCATATCCCATGTTGGTGGAAACTCCTCATTTTGGCCATCGAGATAATGAGATAGAGTTCCATTAGGAACGAATTCACAAACTAGCAGAGGAACTTCTGTTTCTAGACAACAACCAAGTAGTTTAACCACATTCCTATGGTTAATTTGTGAAAGAATGACAACTTCATTGATGAATTCTTCAAGTTTTGCTTCATCAATTACCTTGGATTTTTTCACTGCAATAATCCTCCCATCTACCAACATGCCTTTGTAAACGGTGCCTTGTCCTCCTTGGCCAAGTATTCTATTCACATTAAAATGGTTAGTGGCCTTTTCCAGTTCCTTTGAATTAAACAATTTGGTTTTCTCAACATTAACTTACTTGAAGATAATTGTTGTTGTAGCAATAAACCACCATTTCGTTTGAAGAAATTCTCCTTGCGTTTAATGTTGTTCCTTTTCTTTACCACTTTGTAGGACCACCATCCACCAATTAGCAAAAATAGTAGCCCAAGGCTTGTGCTAATACCTGCATAGCGCAATCAAATAGGAAAGGATTACTCCTTGTAGTAAAGGTTATAATATGTTCAAGTAAAATAGAGACACATCTTCTTTGAATGCTCAAAAAACTTGGCAAGCTATACAAGAGAAGGAAATACTAAGAATTGTTAATGGGGGAAAAATATATATATATATATATATATATATATAAGAAACATGTTTTGCCTCTTAATAGTTCCTTACTTCCTTTGGAATGAGAGAAAGGAATGGAAATGAATCTAATAGAATTGATCTATCAAGAATATTGCATCTGTTCCCTTATTTGAAATGGTTATAAGGGATGATCATTCTATCCCATTCCTCTCAAAATAATAATAATCTTTATTTTAATAAAATTGGCATGAAATATTGATTTTATCCCTTTTTAAATAAAAAATCAAATGGAATGTAGCATCCAGGGATGCAAAAAAGTGTCTATTTTACATCCTCAAAACGTACTTTATCTATTTTACCATTCAATTTTACAATTCATCCAACATCTTGGTTTTTATTTTTACTCATTAAAATAATATAAACTATACCGACAAATAATATAAAAAAATTGGTTTTTCTCTCTTCTCTTGTATTTCTTTTACCTCTCTACCTTTTTATCTCTCTTTTCTTATTAATTTTTTATTTTTATTTTACATCCTTGTGAATTGTTGGTTCAACTATTCGCAGTTGGTAAAAATAAATAGAGACCCCCCCCCCCCCCGCCCCCGCGGATATGGGTGGGTTTTGACTTTTTAGTTGCTAAAGTAGCAACTGGGGGATTTTACACCCCAATACTCCTGCTCTAATAAAATTAATTGGATATTTCATTTATAGACTCCTAAGCATACTATAAAAAATTACATCATATTCCACTCCATTCTGTTCTCTCTATTACTCTTCATTTGATTCTTTTATAATCTCCCAAACATGGTTTAAATGATTCTACGACCTTTTTTGTTTTGTTTTTTAATTTGTTTTTAATAACTGATAATACGAGCGGTTTACCTAAAAATTAAATTAGTACAAAGCATACAAGTTTTTATTGAATAAAATTAAAAACTAGCAAAGGAATGGGACATGTGGCTTGATGTTACACAAACAATAAGGTAGTTTATTTATTTTTTTTTTTTCGAGAAACTGTGTAGGTGACAAGAAAGATAAGTTCAAATCGCTAAACGAATTTTAAAATAAAAAACAGCAGGAAAAGTTCCACAACTTTGGTAGCAAATCTGAAGAAATTAAAGTATCTGTTAAACAAAAAAGACGTACCTATTGTGATCGCTTTAGTCGGAGGAGGACGAGGCTCGATGACTGGTAAACAATAGTATGACCCATTAGTGTTTACGAAGAGGGATCTCGAAGAGTTATTCCAGGCACTTGAAGAGTTATTCTAGCCAGTTGAAGAGTTATTCCAGTCACCCAAACACATTTTGGAATCTATGCATTCGTTAATATCTGACACGTAATGAAAAACACAGCTTTAGAACAATTTGAGCAACAAAACTGAAAGCCACATTGACAATCATCCAAAATAATCATTTTAAATATCTAAGTGATATGTTTGATTTACCAAAAAAAAGAAAAAAGTTGATAAATATGGAAGTTCATTACTATTAGAACTTACATTCCTTGGCTGATCTAGACAATCCTTTGAAAGTTTCAACTCCCTTTTAAAAAAAAAAAAAAAAAAAAATTTGATAATTAGAGTGATTTGAAAATTTCAATCTTTACTACGTTATAAAATATCAATATAAAAATTCCTATATTGATTTGATGATACTTAAAATTAATTGAGTCGGAGAAGTAGTTTACCTGAACATCCTTGAGGAACATATGGATTTCCTTCGAAGCCGGATTTGCAAAAACATGTAAAGGTAGAAGATTTATTTGAACATGTATAGGATGATTGGTTATTTCCCGTAACAAGAGGGAACAATGTTGTATTTATCCCCCAATCTAATGCCACAGGAACTTGGGACATATTTTGGATTTCAAAGGGGTTTATCAAATTGACTTCGAACCACATCTGCTCTGCTAAGAATGCATACTTGCAATCTATGGTACTTTGAGATTCCCTGTTTATTGACTCTATAGTTGCGTTAAACAGTTGGAGATTTGAAGGGATCGAGGTTTGGCAACAGTTGGTGCCATCGCAACTAGTGCCATTATTATTTTTGAGTAGTGTGGTGTTTGACACACAAACAGACCTGCAGCCACCAAAAATTGTACCATTTGGGGATGTCAATGACGCGAAATTGTCACAACCCACAGCAAGAAATTTGTTTGCGAATTGCGAGAACACAGAAGGGCTTGGTGCTAAATCCACACTTGCTTCTTAGTACCATTTGCACACATCGAAAAAATTGGATGGTTGACACGAACTGTGCCATGCTGTAATGAAATATTTAGCACCTCCAGTTTGAAGCTCTTCAAGAAAGGTTTGGGAGATGAGGCCACAGCACTTTGATTATTGCAATCTATCGCAAACCAATCGTTGATGTAGCAACCAGCTCCTATTCCAAAAGGGTATGGAAAATCAATGTCCCCACACTGTGCTTGACATGAGCCCTTTGCTATACTTGCTCCTTTTACTACTGTATCTGAAACACAGGTCGCACCACCATCTCTCTCTCTCTCTCTATGATAATAATGATGAATGTGTTGTGAAACATCAATACCAAGCCAATACTTTTTATACTAAGAAGTAAGTACAAATAATGAAATCTGACAAATTCAAATATACATTTCTTTGTAGGTTGCCTAGAAGAAGGACAAAGTTAAATATATATTTCTTAATAGCCAGAGGTAGGTTCGCAAGATTGTGTGTTCAGGTTGATGTGGATAAGCCATTGGTGACAGCAGTCTTGATTGGTAAGTTCGAACAGCCTGTGTGTTATGAGGGCATACAGAAACTATGCTTTTCTTGCGGTAAAATGGGTCATCGGAAGGAAGGATGTCCATTCGTGGTTCGGCCAGACCCAATGCTGAGAGGGGTGGAAGAGATGAACGGAAGGGATGCTGAAGGACGATCACCTCATGCACGCGAAGAGCATGCAGCTGCAAGGACTACTGCAGGTGAGGGGCCCAGCAGCGTTGTGCATGGTAGTGCGCATGAAGAGGTTCAGGAAGGGCCTTATGGCCCTTGGATTGTTGTGACACGCAAAAGGAATGTGACAAAAAACCAAAAGAGTGGAGGGACCCCCATTGTACTAGACAACGGTCGGCTAAGAGAGGAGCAAAGGAAGATAGCATATGAGGCAAAGATGAAGCCTGCTGTGAGAAATCAAAATTCAGCTGATGGGCCGGGTAGGGAGGTTAAGAGGAAAAACATATTCTCTAAAAGTAGTTTGGAGGCCCAAATTGTGAGCTCTATTCAGAGTGTGAAGCAGGGAAGTTCTCAACAGGCCCAAGATGCTTCTTTTAGGAATCAAGTGACCACCGAAATATTGCAAGTGGACCCACGGGCTGAGAGAGTAGGAAGCAAGAGCCAACAAAAAAATAATGCCTCAGTTAAGGGCAAAAAGGCAATTGCACGTGCAAGGGTATCACTAGAAGCTTCAGCTAGTGCCGAAAAAGATAAGGCCATTTCTTCTTTATCTCATAAGTATTCTAACATCCAGAAACTTTACTCTTTGAATATTCCACAAAGTAGAGTCCAGACAAGTTATGTTCAGCCAAGCCAAGGTGGGGAATCAAAGCAAAAGGATGAAGAAAGCTCAAGCCCGAGAGCTCTTGCTGAGTTTCAATTCACAAGTGGCTCTTTGGAAGAAATGGGTTATAAGCATGGAAGGGATCATGGGAATAATAGGCATGGTGCTAGCGGAGATTCTTGCGAATTCAACTCAGGTGATGGGCTGGATCAGCGACAAGCTCCATCCAATTGTGGTGTTCAGTCTTCATGGGTTGCCGCAGGGAATGGAGATGGGTGTGATGTAGCACAGCATCATGATGTGTCTGAGAGGGGGCCAAATGAAGGAGATGCGAAAGCGGATCGGATGGAGTTGGAAGGAGGAGGTGAAATCCCTACCACAGGTTGATGTATGCTCCTCTCATGAACACCGATTCCTAATGAATATCATAATATGGAATTGTAGGGGCGTTCTGAAGCCCACATTTCAGAGTCATGTTAGGGAGTTGGTGCGTAACCATGATCCGGCGATTTTAGTTCTGATGGAAACAAAAATTGGGAGTGAAAGAGCCAGAGAGATATCAAGCAGGCTTCCTTTTGATGGGGCAGCTCATACAAATACCATCGGTTACGCAGGTGGTCTTTGGATGCTGTGGAAATCTGACAGGGTGGAGGTTTCTACTTTAGCTAGTACGGAGTAGGAAATTCATGCCGTTGTTAAGGTAATGAACTCTAACTCTAGCTGGTTATTTACTGCAATTTATGCTAGTCCGAGGTCTGCCAAAAGGCACATATTGTGGGATAATTTAAATAAAGTTGCGGAACTTCATAATATGCCTTGGGTAGTAGCGGGTGATTTCAATGAACCTCTTCTAGATGAGGACAAATATGGTGGTAGGGTAGTCAGTGTAAATAGGTCTCTATTATTCAAAGAATGTCTAGATAATTGTGGCATGATTGATATCGGTTTTTCTGGTCCTCGTTTTACTTGGACTAATAAAAGAGAAGTGCAAGCCCTTATTCAGGAAAGGATAGACAGGTTTTTTATCAATGCAAGTTGGTGTCTTTTATACCCGGATGCTAAGGTGGTTCATCTGACAAGATGCAATTCAGATCATTGCCCGGTAATGCTTGATATGCTCCCAACAGGGCACATGGGGAGAAAGAGACTTTTTAAGTTTCAAACCTGTTGGCTGACAGATCCTACTTTCCCTAAGATTGTGTCTCAAGCGTGGAGAATGCCTAATGAGCTTGAGGAGGCCATAGATAACTTTACAAAGGAGGCGTCAGCTTGGAATAAGCTTCATTTTGGAAATATCTTCTCCAAGAAGAAGAATATAATGGCTAGATTGAATGGCATACAAAGGGCAGTTTCTGTTAAGCCATCAACGTTCCTTCTCAATCTTGAAAAGCAGTTACTGGAGGAGTTTGATACGATTCTGAGGCAAGAAGAGGAATTTTGGGCTTTGAAATCCCGAGTTAATTGGCTGATTCAAGGTGATCGCAATACCGCCTTCTACCATGTCTCCACTCTGGTTAGAAGGAAATGGAATAAGATTTCAGCAATCAAAGATGCAATGGGGGAATGGCTATATGAAGAAAATAGAATCAAGGAGTTTATTCGAGATGGTTTTAGCAAAGTTTATACAACTTCTCTCCCTAGTGTCTCTAGATCATATCCTACAATTTCTCAGTGGCAAGTCAGGTTATCGAAGGAGGAAATGAGGAGCCTTAGTGGGGGTGTGACAGAGGAAGAGATAAAAGCAGGCTTGTGGTCACTAAAAGCTTTCAAAGCTCCAGGTCCAGATGGGTTGCACGCTGGGTCTTTTCAAAGATTTTGGTTGGTTGTTGGTAACTCAGTCATGGAAGAGGTGAAGAGGGTCTTTACAGAAAGGAAAGTTCCAAGCTACCTGAATAAGACTCATATTGCTCTTATTCCTAAAATTCAAGGCCCTGAGACTTTGGGTAACTATAGGCCTATAAGCTTATGCAACACAGTCTATAAGATTATCACCAAGATAATAGTTAATAGATTGAGACCGTATTTGGATAAGCTCATATCTCCGCACCAGGCAACCTTTGTTCCAGGGAGGAAGGGGATGGACAATGTAATTATAGCCCAAGAAGTCATTCACTCCATTCGCAAGAAAAAAGGAAGAGTGGGGTATAAGGCTTTGAAGATTGATTTGGAGAAAGCGTATGACAAGCTTGAATGGAGTTTTATCAAGGACATGCTTTTTAGGTATAATCTCCCAGGGGATCTTATTGAAATTATAATGAGTTGTATTTCGACGGTCTCAACGTCTATTATGGTTAACGGAGATTCCTTAGTGCCGATATAACCGTCAAGGGGAATAAGGCAAGGAGATCCGCTATCTCCATACTTGTTTATTATGTGTATGGACTACCTTGGGCAGCTCATTGAGGAGAAATGCATGAGAAAGGTTTGGCAACCAGTTAAGGCCTCTCAGAGTGGACCAGCATTCTCCCATCTATTCTTTGCAGATGACCTTGTTCTTTTTGCCAAAGCGGATTATATCAATTGTTCAGCCATTAGGGATGCGCTTGATGAGTTCTGCTGCTTATCGGGCCAAACAGTCAGCGAAGCAAAATCAAGGGTCTACTTCTCACCAAATGTTGATAGGGATACTAGAGAATCACTATGTGACATCCTTGGATTTGCATCCACTCCGAATCTTGGAAAATATCTAGGGATTCCTATTAAACACTCAGGCGCTTCCTCCCAAGACTATAATTTCATTTTGGATAGGGTTAAGCAAAAGCTTGTGGGTTGGAAGGTGAATTTGTTGTCTTTGGCTGGCCGAGCTGTGCTCATTCAATCTTCCTTAGCAACTATTCCATCCTATGTGATGCAATGTGCTCATTTACCGGGGAAAATTCTTGATGGTTTAGATCGGGTTAATCGGAATTTCTTGTGGGGTTCCTCAGAGATAATCAAGAAGATCCATTGGATTGGATGGCAAAAGGTGACAAGAACTAAGGATGAAGGTGGTCTTGGGCTTCAAACGAAAAAAGGGAAGGAATATTGCTCTTCTTGCAAAACTGAATTGGCGATTAAACACTGAAAAAGATGCCCCTTGGGCTAAAGTTTTAAGAGCCAAGTATGGCAATAGCAGAAGGGTAAATGCTCCTAATGTTGATAGGCTTCCTTGCTCTCGTGTATGGGCAGCCATTAAAAAAGGTAGGGAGGTTTTCACCAAAGGAAGTATGTGGATGCTGGGAAGGGATAGTAAGCTGAATTTTTGGTATGGTAATTGGACAAAGTTGGGTCCGCTCCGGCAGCTCATTCAAGGCCCCCTTCCTAGAGAAGCTCCCAGTTGGGAAGTGAAGGATGTAATCATTGACACAGGGTGGGATTGGAGCCGTATGCCTTTTGTTTTTCCACCGGAAATTAAATTAATGCTCCAAGCAACCCCGATTCCATTAATAGGAAGGGGTGGTGATAAGATAGCATGGATGCACAATCCTAGAGGGGACTTTGACTTAAAGAGTGCTTATAAACTTGCCATGGGGGTTGATATGAATGTGGGGTTCGATGCTAGCTGGATTTGGAAGTTGATGACATTGCCACGAATCAAAACCTTCTTATGGCAGTGTGCTCATGAGAGCATCGGGGTGAAGACTTGCCTTTTGCGAAGGGGAGTGATTAATGATGGTTGCTGCCCCATTTGTCATCAAGAAGCTGAAACAATTTTACATGCTTTAAGGGATTGTGATCAGGCTAAGAATGTTTGGAGGCAGCTGGGAGTGCAGTCTTCAAACCATGAATTTTGGTTGCCAAATTTGCAGGAGTGGTTGAACAATAATGCGAAGTCAAGGGACAATCATGCTGGTGCACACATTCCATGGAAAACGGTTTTCTCCTTTGCTGTTTGGAACATATGGAAGGGAAGGAATGGTTGTGTCTTTGATAGAAAGAATCCAAACCCGAAGCTGGCCATGGAGATAGTGAATCAAGCGGTGGAGTTTGTGTTCTGCGCTTCATCCCCTAGATGCTTGACACGCACTATCATAAAGAGGGTTAGATGGGAGAGACCGCCGAAAGGATGGGTTAAACTCAACACGAATGGGGCTGCAAAGGAAAATCCAGGTCTGGCGGGTTGTGGTGGAGTGGTGAGGGATGAGAGTGGCAAATGGCTTGCTGGATTTTCAAAGCGGATAGGAATATCCACCAGCTTTGTAGCTGAATTATGGGGGCTTAGGGAGGGGCTTATTTTATGCAGTGACTTAAATGCTCCTTTTCTTGTAGTGGAACTTGATGCTAAAGCTGTTGTGGACTGCTTTCTCAACCCAAGCTATCACAATAATGTTATCTCACCCATTTTGGATGACTGCAGACAACTAATGCATCGATTTCGTCAAATTCAAGTTAGGCATTGTTATCGCCAAGCCAACCGGTGTGCGGATATGCTAGCGAGAATGAGCACTGACCAGGAGCATGATTTTATTTCCTTTGATTGTCCGCATGTGGACATTAGAAACATTGTAGATGAGGACTCTGCTGGGTTATTTGTAAGCAGAGCTTGCTCTGTATCTGCTGGTTTTGTTTAGTTTTTTTTAATGAAGTACGTTTCTAACCAAAAAATATATTAACCAAGAAAGAAAAAATAGCAGGAAAAAAAAAAAAAAACCGACATGTTAGAGTGAAGTCCAACGTAAGAGATATTTTTGGAATCATCTCATGAGCTTCTACCTCTTTTTTTTATTTTTTGGTAAAAAGATGATATATTAAAAACGAACTACGGAACTACAACTGACTCAGGACAAAGCCTGTTCAAAAAACACCATTGAGGTCATCCTCAAAAACTTTCCTTATGTCCACAGGCGGACATTCAAAATAGATAAAATCAGAGTTTTTTCCCGCAGCCACTTTTGCTAGCACATTAGCACAGTGGTTTGATTGACGATAACAATGGTTAAATTTGATCCAGCTGAACCTTCAGATTAAGTGCTTGCAATCTTTCAAAACAGGGGAGACTATCAAGGCCAGCTCAACAATTTTGGGGGCCTTAAGCGAAAATTTTAAGTGGATTCTTTTTTTAACTTTAAAGTCTAAATTTGTACAAATAAAAATTAATTTATTACATGGTTCAATAAATTAGTATCACTATAATACAAATGAGTTGATATAATACACATCAAATAATTAATTGGTGTGATAATTTATTATAATTGATAAAGTAAGAATTTGCATTAAAAAAAAATGTGATAACTTGTTAATTAGTGTGGGGTCGTGTGGGGGCCAGCTTAGTTTAGGCCTTGTGATGTGTTGGGACTTGTGGACAAGACTGCACAATGCTATGTGCACTGTGCAATCTTGTCCTATTAAGTTGTGTACACTATTCTACATTTTAAAATACAATGTGGCTATTTTAATGCATTTTATTGACCAATAAAAGTACATAAAATATTTTTTTTGTAATTAAAATATATAGATAAATATAATATATATATATATATATATTTTTTTTTACAAGTGGGGCCCTTTTTTTATTTGGGGGCCTTAGGCAATTGCATCAATTGCTTATATGGTTCAGCCGGCCCTGGAGACTATGTTATTTTCATAATGAATATTCTGTAAGGCATCTACTAAGGCCTTTGCATCTACCTCAACAACAAGAGCAGATATATTTAAATTGCTGCACATCATTAGCTCGTCCCTAAGACCCCATAACTTGGCCACAAAGCTTGTAGTTATCCCAATCCGGCTAGAAAAACCTGCAAGCCATCCACCATGCTCATCTCTCACGATACCCCCACACCCCGCTAAACCTGGATTACCCGAGGCAGCTCCATCAGTATTCAGCTTACACCAACCTTCTGGTGGTCTCTCCCAATGCACTCTCTTGATAATACTTCGAGTAGGATCTCTGGGGGAAGACACACAATACATAAACTCCAAAGTTTGTTGAATTATCTCTGCAGCCAGCCTTGGATTTTGGCTCTTCCTGTTGAACACAGCATTGTTCCTACATTTCCATAAATTCCAAAGAGCAAAGGGGTAAACCATATTCCACGGGGGATTTCCAGGATTATAGCTACTGCTAGCCTTTCCATTCACATTGAGCCACTCTTGCAGGTTAGTCAGCCAGAAGCCTTGATTCGTCATTTTCACTCCTAGTTGAAGCCAAACAGCCTTGACCTGTGAGCAATCTCTGAGCGCATGCAGAATTGTTTCAGGATCTCTTTGACAAATTGGACAAATGTCCTCATCCACCACACCCCTTCGCCCCAAGCACTGCTTCACCCCAATGCTTTCATGTGCACATCTCCACAAAAATGTTTTGATACAAGGCAGTGTTTTTGATTTCCATATCCAACTGGCAGTAAAAGTTTAGCTAGGGGCAGAACCCCCTGCTAGATTATAGGCGCTCTTCAACTCGAAATTACCTTTTGGATTATCTACCCATGCTAATTTGTCGCTGCCTCTACCTGTCATTGAAACCAGGGTAGCTTGGATCATCAAGCTAATGTCTTCAGGAAGATCAAAAGGAATTTTGGACCAATCCCAACCCGTGTCCACCAGAACATCCATGACTTCACAATGAGCTACTTCGTGAGTTAAGGGACCTTGTATCAGATTACGAATAGGCCCTCTCTTCGACCCATTCCCTTGCCAAAAACTCAAATTGTTGTCTCTACCAATCATCCACATATTGCCCTTAGTGAACACCTCTCTTCCTCTTTTAATTGTTGTCCAAACCTACGAACAAGGGAGCCTATCAGCACTAATAGCCCTTTCTCTCCGCTAGTTGCAATATTTATGCTTCAGGACTTTAACCCGTAGAGCTTCCTTTTCTGTAGACAGCCTCCAATTAAGCTTGGCAAGCAAGGAGATGTTCCTTCCCTTCGTTGTTTGCAGTCCGAGGCCTCCTTCATCTTTTGGTTTTGTCACCTTTTGCCACCCCACCCAATGGATCTTCTTGGCAGCTTCGGAAGTTCCCCAAAGGAAATTGTGATTCACCCGATCGATTCCTTCAAGAATTTTCAAGCTAAGGAAGCTTGAATTAGAACAGAATTTTCCCCGATCTACCTCTTAGTTCTCTCTATTTGGGGGAGAAAATTTTTTTATAGGTTTGGGGAGAAAATACTTAGGTTTCATCATTTATTTTCCTTCCTTTTCACCTAACCAAACACATTCTAAAAAAATTTTCCTTTCTACTTTCTCTCTAAAATTTTTCATCCATCTTATTTCACCTCTAAACAAATATACCCGTTAAGGTTGTAACTTGCTTGTTTATTATAATTATATATTCTCATAATTAAATATTTGGCAAAGTCCTATTTCTTTCGTTTTTTTTTTTTTTTTTAGGCGAAAACATTACTTTGGTTCCTATATTTTGACAACAGTCAATTTGGTCCTTCTTATTTTCAACATGCAGTCAATTTGGTCCCTACACTTAATTTACTAATGAAAAATGCCTACATAGCAAACAGTTTGAGAAATGATATGTCCATAACATTTTCATAGCATTTTTACAACAAATCTTAAGTGGCAAGTTGTTACTAGTTGTTATTGTTGTGGCAAAAAACAATAATCTTAGTGCTAGGTTCAAATTTGAACTAATAATAACTTACCACCTGTGATTTGTTGTAAAAATATTATAAAAATGTTGTGGACATTGTATCTCTCAAACAATTTATACACGGTTGATATGTTTAATATTAAAAAAATTAAATGAGATGATGACGTATCTAAATTTTATTTGCCATGTCAGTAATTAGTTGGCAAAAAAGGCCCCATCATCTTTTACAAATATATTTATTTTCTTTTCTTTTTTTACTCTCTTTTTTTTTTCTTTTAACTTTCTTTAATTTAAACGTAATTTTCACATAATTCTCTGACAATTTTCTTCATTGTTCCAGCAAATAACAATTGAACGTGCATATAGCTATTTCACCCGGTGGAGACCATGATTTGGAAACCACTCTTTCTCAATAATTGTGAGTTATTGTATTGTGTTGTATTGTATACCCACAAGCAACCAAGGCCCACTAGAAACCCATACAGAGACTCACAAACACAAAACCCCCAAACCTAGAGTCTGCAGTGTTAACCAAACAGAAAGGACATGTACCTGATCTCAGGAGATGTTTTCAAGTGCACGACAAAGGTGGAGTTCTTGTACATGTCGTTTGGGGTTTGGTCCGAAATGATGAAGATGTTGGAGATGAGGTTGAGAAATCGGTGGCGATGGAGCTCCATCAGTGGGCGTCAAATCCAGAAACTTGAATAGAGCAATGGTTCGAGACCATTTTGAATTAGAATTGGAGGTCCACTAAAGGGCTAGATTTGGATCCGCATGGGAGAGGAGGGATAAGGAGGAGAAATCCCAAGAAGGTCAGTTTCTAAGGCATGAGATCCGGATCTGGCATAGTTGTGGTATTTGATGGTGGGGTTTTTCTTTCTAATTTTGTTTGAGTGAGTGGTTTGGAGAGAGGGAGAGAACCCATAAAGGAATTGATTGTGCTATCTAGAGAGATAATCGTGGCGGTGAGTGCGGTTCTTGTGGAAGAGAGGTGGCACAAGAACTAGAGGTTAAGGGTGTGTTTGTTTTGGGTGAAAATAACTTCCGGAAATGCTTTTCCGTATTTACGGGTGTTTGGTTGCGCATGGAAAATGCATTTTCCGGAAATGCATTTCAGTTATATTGTGTTGGGAGTGTAAATTGATTTCCATTTCTATTTTACCTTCAAATACTATTTTTCGGAAAACAGAGAGAGCGAGAGCTGAGTGAGAGGGAGAGAGGAAGAAGAGCCGCGCGTAGAGAGAGAGAGAGGAAGAGAGAGAGAAAGAACGATCTCGCACCGTTGCGCTGTCGATTGCAATCTCGCCTTCGAATGGATTGCGAAGCACCGCACCACGCCGATCGCGAAGCACCGCACCGCACCTTCGCTCCTTTCTCTCTTCCTTCTTCTCTCAATTTGGCCGGATTTGATGATTTTTTTTTTCTGGGTTTTGTCTGTGTTTCTGTATTGAGGAATGAATGATATTGTAATATTTGTTTGGCAACCGAGAAACTGTGAGAAAATGTGACCGGATTTGATGATTTTTTTTTTCTGGGTTTTGTTTGTGTTTCTGTATTGAGGAATGAATGATATTATATATTTGTTTGGCAACCGAGAAAATGTGAGAAAATGTGAGCAACAAGTAGAAAATGTGTTTTCTATGGTATTTTCAAGAATACAACCAAACACCAGAAAATATTTTTTGGTAAATTTTTTGAAATGCAACCAAACACATGAAAACATTTTCCTTTCCAGAAAATAGCATTTCCGGAAAATGGAATATTTTCCGGAAATGCTTTTACACGAACCAAACACAGCCTAAGTGAGGAGTAGGAGATTTGGAGAGACAGAGGGCTGTCCTGGGTTTGGGGAAAGAACAATGAAGAATGTTATGGGTTTGGTAAGAAGAACAGTGAACCATGTGGGAAAATAAAATGAATTTTTAAAGAAATCATAGGAAAATTGAAGGAAAAAATTGGAAAGGAAAAGAAATATATTTATAAAGGCTGCTGTTTTTGTTTTTGTTTTTTTAACTAAGCACTGACATAAGCACTAACATGGTTCATAAAATTTAGACACATCATTGTCTCATTTTATTTTTTAATGTTAGTCATGCCAATCGAATAAATCATTTGCCACGTAAGTATTTCTTGGTAGTGAGTTAACGGTAGAGACTAAATTGACTATAATTTGAAAATAACGGAAACTAAATTAAATGCTACCAAAATATAGGGACCAAATTGACTGTAACACTAAAATATAGAGACCAACTATGTAAGAAACATGTTTTACCTCTTAAGTTCCTTTGGAATGAGAGAAATGAATGGAAATCAATCTAATAGAATTGATCTTTCAAGAATATTGCATTTGTTCTCTTATTTGAAATGGTTATAAGGGATGATCATTTTATCCCATTACTCTCAAAATAATAATAATCTTTATTTTAATAAAATTGACATGAAATATTGATTTTATTCCTATTTAAAAAAAAAAATGGAACGTAAATAAAATACTAAGAGCTCTAGCATCCGAGATGCAAAAAAATGTTTATTTTACATCCTCAAAACATACTTTACCTATTTTATCATTCAATTTTACAATTCATCCAACATCTTAGTTTCTATTTTTACATATAACTCATTAAAATAATATAAATGTATGTTTGGATTGCATTTTAAGCCTTTAGTTTTGCATCTGCGTTTCATTTTTGTGGGTCCCATGTACTGTTCACGGGACCTACAAGTACTGAATTTGGCAAAATCAACTTTAAAAATGGGTCTCATGGCACTATTCGCACATTTAAATATTATTTTACTATAATGTTTTCAGTTTTCAACAATAAGCGATATCCAAACAGACCCTAAACTATACTAACAAATAATATAAAAAATTTGGTTTTTCTCTCTTCTCTTCTATTTCTTTTTCCTCTCTACCATTTTGTCTCTGTTTTCTCGTTAATTTATTTTTATTTATTATTATTATTATTTTTTTTTACATCTTTGTGAACTGTTGGTTCTCATATATGAGAACCAACTATTCACAGTTAATAAAAATAAATAGAGAGACCCACCTCCAGATGTGGGTGGGTCTGGAGGTGGGTTTTGACTTGTTTAGTTGCTAAAGTAGCAAGCGGAGGGTTTTTACACCCCAATGCTGGTACTCTAATAAAATTAATTGAATATTTCATTTATAGACTCCTAAGCATACTATAAAAAACTACATCATATTGCATTCCATTTTGTTCTCTCTATTACTCTTCATTTGATTATTTTATAGTGTCCCAAAAATGGTTTAAATGATTCTACGACCTTTTTTTTAATTATTATTTTTATTTATAAATCTGATAATACGAGCTGTTTGCCTAAAAATTAGTAAAAAGCATACAGGTTTTTATACAATGAAATCTAAAACTAGCGAAGGAATGGGACATGTGGCTTGATGTTACATAAACAATAACATAGTTTTTTTTTTGAGAAACTGTGTAGGTGACAAGAAAGATAAGTTCAAATCGCTAAACGAATTTTAAAATAAAAAAAAGCAGGAAAAGTTCCAAAACTTTGGTAGCAAATCTGAAGAAATTAAAGTAACTGTTAAACAAAAAAGACGTACCTACTGTGATCGCTTTGGTCGGAGGAGGACGAGGCTCGATGATTGCATCAACTGGTAAACAATAGTATGACCCATAAGTGTTTACGCAGCGGGGTCTCGAAGAGTTATTCCAGGCAGCCAAACACATTTTGGAATCTATGCATTCGTTAATATCTGACATATATAATGAAAAACACAGCTTTAGAACAATTTGAGCAACAAAACTGAAAGCCACATTGACAATCATCCAAAAACAATCATTTTAAACATGTAAGTTTGATTTACCCAAAAAAAAAAATTGGAAGTTCATTATTATTAGAGCTTACATTTTTTGGCTGATCTAGACAATCCTTTGAAAGTTTCAACTCCTTTTTTTTTTTTTTTTTTTTTTTTTTTTTTTTTTTTTTTTAATAATAATTTGATAATTAGAGTGATTTGAAAATTTCAACCTTTTTTTTTTTTTTGGTAAACAAAATTTCAACCTTTACTACCTTATGAAATATCAAAATTAAAATTCATATATTGATTTTATGATACTTAAAATTTATAGACTCAGAGAAGCAGTTTACCTGTACATCCTTGAGGAAGATATGGATTTCCTTCGAAGCCGGATTTGCTAAAACATGTAAAGGTAGAAGATTTACTTGAACATGTATAGGATGATGAGTTATAAATTGATGATTGGTTATTTCCCGTAACAAGAGGGAACGAGGTTGTACTTATACCCAATCTAATACCACAGGAACTTGGGACATATTTTGGATTTTAAAGGGGTCTATTAAATTGGCTTCGAACCACATCTGTTCTGCTAAGAATGCATACTTGCAACCTATGGTGGGGATCCCTTGTTTATTGACTCTATAGTTGCGTTAAACAGGTGGAGATTTGAAGGGATCGAGGTATGGCAACAGTTGGTAGTGTGGTGCTTTTCTCACAAACAGACATGCAGCCACCAACAATTGTACCATCTGGGGATGTCAATGACGCGAAATTGTCACAACCCACAGCAAGAAATTTGTTTGCGAATTGCGGGAACACAAAAGGGCTTGGTGCTAAATCCACACTTGCTTGTGTCTTAGTACCATTTGCACACATCCAAAAAATTGGATAGTTGACACGAACTGTGCCATGTTGTAATGAAATATTTAGCACCTCCAGTTTGTAGCTCTTCATGAAAGGTTTGGGAGATGAGGCCACAGCACTTTGATTGTTGCAATCTATCGCAAACCAATCGTTGATGTAGCAACCAGCTCCTATTCCAAATTAAAGGGTATGGAATATCAACGTCCCCACATTGTGCTTGACATGAGCCCTTCGCTATACCTGCTCCTTTTACCACCGTATTAATTGATCCCAATAACAAAAGTATCTGAAACACAGTTCGCACCATCTCTCTCTCTCTCTCTCTATGATAATAATGATGAATGTGAGTGTGAATCATCAATGCCAAGCCAATACTTTTTATACTAGGAAGTAAGTACAAATAATGAAAGCTGACAAATTCATATATATATATATATATATTTCTTTGCAGGTTGCCAAGGAGGACGAAGTATAATTAATGCGTGCTTTATTTTTTATTATTTTTGATGAGCATGCTTTATTTCTAATATTTTAAGGTTGCAACTTGCTCTAGGACCGCATAATTTTTTACAAATTTTTACCACTTTGTGATGTTAGTATTTGATTGATAAAGAAAAAAATGATGAGCTCATGTGTAAGTGATAATTAACCACTTACAATATGTCACGTCAGAGTTATAACAAAAAAATTTATGGAAAAATTTGTGATCCTAAACTATTATTGTTTATAATTAAATACTTTCTTGCTTCAAAAAAAAAAAAATTAAATACTTTCTCATAAATATCTGACAAAGTCCTATTTCTTTCATTTGTTAATTGAGAGATGCTACGTCTACAACTTTTTTACAACAAATCACAGGTAGTTAGTTGTTATTAGTTCAAATTTGAAACTAACACTAATATTACTTTTTTGCCCTAAAAATAACAACAAGTAACAACTTGCCACTTAGGATTTGTTGTAAAAATATTGTAGACATATCATTTCTCTTGTTAATTTTCTTTTTAAATGAATTTGATAGTTGAGTTAGGTCAAATTATTATTATCTTTTCTTCTATACTAACTAGCCGTAAGCCTTTTCTTAAAAATAAAAAAAAAATAAAAAAAATAAAAAAAAAACTAGTAGTAAACACTGCTGTCAATAAATCTATATAAATTTTCTTTTTCTATTGAATCAGTGGCGGCTCTATACATTTCATTTAGGGTGGTCACAAAAAAATTTAAATCACCACAATAAAATTATGGTTCAAAATAAAATTTGAGATGAAATTATGGTTCAAAATAAAATTTGACTTCATGGATTAAGGTAGGGGTTTGAATATGCCTCACTTAAAGAAGAAATTTTGTTGAATATGCAAGTAATAATGAAAAATGAAAGAAAAAAGAAGTTCTGATTCTAAGTTATATTCATTGTTAATGATTTGAAGTAAAATGGTTCAAAGTGAACTAATTCAGTTGAATTGAATCTAAGAAAGGTAATTTGAAGTAAACTAAAGCAGATTAAGCCTAGACTATCATTCTAACACTAAAGTGACTAAGTTGATTCAAAGCAAACGTAATTTATATCAAAAGCTAGCCCCATAAACCACGTCTTCTAATCTGTACTATATATACTTAATAATGGAAGCCTTGTAATAAATTTTGCAAAACACCTGGTGTGCCATATCTACAACATCTACCCACTTTTTTTCCCCCACTTTATTATTGTACCTTTTATCTCTTTCATTTGTTGACTTCTTAGTTCAACCATTCATTTACTCCAACCGTTATCTTCCTAAAATTTTCAATTTCATTTCCTTTATGCATCCTTAAATTTTACATTTCATTCCCTTTATACATTCTTAAATTTTCTCCTTTATATCATCTTAGTTAAATTCGATCTTTTTACTTTGTCCAACCTTTCATCTACTTCGACCCTCTCTCTTTTATCTTATTTTTCATATAAATTTTGTATAACTTCACTTCCCCCTTCTCTCACCTACTTTTTCCAACTTTTATCCACAACAAAAAAGGACAATACTCCCTTTATTTCATTAGTATTGTTCCTCTCTTGATGGATTTTTTAAAATTTTTTCTACCACTTTTTCCGCCACGGATGGTTCTTTTTTTGTTATTGTTGATTTAATTTTTTTTTTAATCACATTTGTTTTTAGGTGTTTCAACTCATGCCTTTAGCCTTTTTTTTTCTTTTTTTTTTTTTTTTTTTTTTTTTTTTTTTCTATATTACTTCAATTTAATTTGAGTTTGGGTTAATAATTAGTTTTTTTGGAAGTGAAAATTTAAGTTCTTTTAGTAATCCATTTAGATGTTGAACTATGAGGTTTTGTAGGTTTTTATTTTTTATTTTATCCTTTTGGATGAAGAAATTTGTAACTTTTGTAGAGAATGTACTCTTAATAATTTTTTTTTTTTTAATATTTAACAATGATGAAATTCCAATTGCAAAAGCCAAAATATGTCACTTATCCAATTATTTTCAATTGACTAACCATTGTTTTTTTTTTTTTTTTGAATAAGTGTCATTCTTATTCCATTCCCTTATTTGGATGTTTTAATGGATTGATTGAAATGTCCATTCCTTTATTTGAAAGTTTAAGTTGGGGGGAATGGAATGATTAGGAGGAAGCAATCATTCTTCTCTATTATTTCAAAATCTCAAATTTTCATTTCCGTCAAATTGGGAGGAATTGAGCATAATGAAGTTAGATTTAATGAATTATTTACTAAAACTCCCAAAATATCCCAATATACTCAGCCATTCATTTTAAAATAGGGGTCTAATAGTAATGTTGTTTTAAAATGATTCATTCATTTCCCTCCATGTTACACCCAAATAAAGTTATTTATCTTCCATGCCTTTCAATTCATTTATTTTAAAACATCCAATCAAGATTACTTAATTCCATTCCTTTCCATTCTTTTCCATTTCCTATCCCTTACTTAAATACATTCCATTCCATTTCATTCATTTATGAACATTCTATCATTCCTTTCTATTCCTTTATGAACGCTGAAATGAAACTTAAGACTTGAATTTCTAAAACTCAAGATGCTACTTAACTGATATGTTTGCTTTATGCCACATAACGAAATTGTTAGTAAAAATTGCCCAAAGCGCAAAAAATCCTAATAAATGTTAATATAGTTTTTCTTTAATAAATAATAAGAGTAGAATTAAATTAAGGTGTTAATTCATTCCATTGTAGTGCTTATTATTATGTTTGCCATTTTATTGTTATATATGTATTTAAACATATGTTTAAACATATAATCAATTCTAAGTCAATTTTTCTCAATTCTGCTCCTTATAAGGTTTGATCTATCATATGTTAAAGAAGGAAATTTATGAATCAAAATTTATTATATGAATAGTGTTTATGTTAAACAAAGACTAGAAACTCGGAATCCTTATAAGGGTTGCTAGAATGGGTGAAGATACTAACATGTGCAATATTATGAAGTTCGAAAATCCGAACTTGATGAGATACTCTAAGTTTTATAACATCTTTCCTCCATCCACACGAAAAACACCTTCATTATGTGAATATGCTAAGTGAATGCTTGGAGAACAATTCAACACATAAAGGATATACAATAATATACAAAACTAAAGGTTAATAGGTAAATACATTGAACAAATAGATTTCATTTTTTTTTTCAAAAATAATAGATCATTTAATTGTAAGAAATATAAATAAGTTATACAACAATGCATTCCAAAAAGAATTAATTGAATCATATTGCATGAAAGAGAGGAAAATAATTAGTTTAATATAATAATAATAATAATACAAACTGTTACAGTAAATGCTATTGAGAGATTTAACAATTGTTGCTATTCCGGCTCTCAACATCCTAAATTTTGAAGGGTACAGTTCTGTATTCAAGATAAAATATTACAAATGCTAGACATTTAAACTATGCTTTAAATCTGACAAATAAATCTCAGAATTTAGGATGATGAGAATGGTAGAAAATCGTAATACATATGAAATCATGTATCAATAAGGAAAGAATGATAGAAATAAGACTTACAACTGCCAAATAAATCTCCAAAAATATAGTAATCAAAGCAATAATCTCAATTCATAGCGAACAAACGAGAATCTTCCTATAACCAAATGAGTATGCTAAAATTAAGGTAGCAAGCGATCGAAAGATGTTTAACAAACTTGCGTAGAGTTCAAATTTCTGTTTTTTCATATCCACCCAATTCCATAGTTATTGGCCTATAATACACAATAGTATCAGATCCCAATAAATATTTTATCACTCGAACACAGATGCCTACGACTAGTGCTTATACAACAATTTTTTTTATTATTATATAGAATTTAGTAAATTTATTAGAAAAATAGGGCCTACTCAATTTCATTTAAAACTTCATTTTAATCTATGATTTGGTCATTTTCAATTTTAATAACTGATACTTTTTCCCTATACAATGCCATTATAGAAGAATCATGGTTGCACTATATGAAGGTCATCCCTTCCTATTGCCCATCTTGTGGTCGTGTATTGTCGGGAATATAGTTATGTTTGTAATGTATTGCTATGTGTATGTTTAAACATAAACAGATGGTCCAAGCCATATTAATTTTTCTCTACTACAATGTTTAGAATTTTCTATGAATAATATGAGACACAATAATTCAAAATTTGTACCATTGCAAACCAGAATTTCATTCTTTAATTAGTTGCCACAATTTCAAATACTAAAAGAAGAAAATCCCAAGTACAGAGATTTACTTTCACCATACCACAATTTACAACTGTGCACTAGCCCTACCAGTGATTTATTTTATAATTTTTTACATAAAAAAATAGGAAAAAAAAAAAAAAAACAAAACAAAATGTTCAACTAACTTATTGAAAAAATATCATGATACATCAATTAGCACTACTAGGTCAAGCAATATTGCCTTTGGGAATAAAACTCTGATGTCTCTGAAAGTTTAACTTCATCTCAAACTTATTGCAACTCCTCATTTTCATTAACTTGTATTTCAACAATTTAATTTCTTGAAACATCTACTCTGATAGATTCATACTCGCCTTTGCCAAATCTTCTTTAGCAGAAGGATTTCCCAAGCCATTTGCTGCTCCATCTCATTCACTTTTCTCCCACAACTTCTGATCAATATGAGAGCTCAGCTCTGCTTTTTGTTCATTATTATACTTTTGCAACAAAATCAGAACCTCTAGAATTGCTCCAGTAATCATTTCATGCCACTAGTGAGTAGTATGATTCCTCCAATTCATGGAAAATCAAAATGGAAAGTTAAATAGTTAAACTTAGAATTTATTTAAACTAAGCAAAAATAAATAAATAAATAAATAAAATGCAAGACTACAAAATAGAGAAAAACATGAGATACTTTTGGAGAATACATGTATATACCTAGAAAGATATTTCGATCAACTCACCAATTTATTTCATTTATTTACCTATAAATATGAAAATATTTCTCTCCAACCAATTTCTTCTTAAATTTTCCATTTCAATTCCTTTATGCATCTTTAAATTTTCCATTTCATTCCCTTTATGCATTCTTAATTTTTCTCCTTTATATTTTCTTAATTAAATTCTTTATTTTTTTCCAACTTTTCATCTTCTTTAATCCTGTTTATCTATCTTAATTTTCATTTAAATTTTGTATAACTTCCCTTTCTACCTCTTTAACCTACTTTTTCCAACTTCTATCCACAATGAAAAAAGATGATACTCTCTTTATTTCTTCAATATTGTTTCTCTTTTGATGAATTTTTTTTTTTTTAATTTTTCTACCCATGACTTTAAAAACCGAACTGGTCCGGCCAGTTCAACCGGGAATTAGACATTAATTTGGTCTAGTTATTCATAAAAATCGAAAATAACTAGTAACCAGAGGTTCAACCAAAAAAATTGAGAACCAGTATGGTTGAACTAGTTTTGCAACAGTTTTGTAAAGTGGGTGAAATAGATTCGAAACTAAAAATTTTGCATCAAAGATCTTTCTTTTTTTCCCTTAGATTTGCATCTACCAGCGATGACTGAGGGCTTTGGTGAACATGGCATCAAAGCCAGCTTCTTGGAGTGGTCAAAATTCCTAACCTTGCCGAGAGAGAGAGAGAGAGAGAGAGATCTTCATTCTTTCATAGAGAGATAGAAAGAGAGAGAGAGGATGGTTGAAAATCTTTGTTTAGACCCGGCAATTTCTCTTTCCTATCTCATTTTTTCTCTTTCTTTTCTCTCTCTTCCTTCTCTCTTTCTCATCCCCTCTCTCTCTCTTGCCATTGTCAAGCTTCTCTCTTTCTCACTGAATCACCAAGCCCACTTTTCTCTTCGAATCACCAAGCCAGATCGGAGCTCACACGTTGAGTCCGTGCAGATCGTCGGTGCCGTGGGGGTTATGGTTTTGCCGTGGGTGGTTTTTAAAGTGGGTTTTGCTGTGGGTTTTGCAGATCGTTGATGTGGTGGTTTTGCCATGGGGGTTATGGTTTTGCTGTGGGTTTCTGGGTTCGGCTTTGTGTGTATGTGTGTGTTGTGTTTTTTTTTTTTGGTGGTTCTTGTAGTGGCTGTTTCTCATGGTTGTTGGTTGTGATTTTTGGTGTTTTTTTTTTTTTTTTTTTTTTTTTTTTTTTTTTTCTTTCTCTTGGTGGTTTTTGTGGTGGTTGCTTCTTGCGGTGGTTGTTGTTGGTGGTGGGTTTGGTGGTTTTTTTAATGGGTTTTGGTGGTTGGCATGGCGGTGGCGTGGTGGTTGCTAGCTAGTGGCGTGGTGGGTTTGCTGGGATGTGAGTGATAGTGGTTTTACGGTGGTGGTGATGTTTTAGACCCAGAGAGACCTTGCTATTTGTGTTTTTTTTTTTTTTCTTCTTATCTGTTCTTGTGCCAAAGGTTAAGGGAGAGAGATGAAAAGGAAAAGAGAGAGAAAGAAATAGTAAAAAAAATAATAAAAAAGAATATTTAAATAAACAAGGGAAAAAAATAGAATTTTGGAATGTTGGGGGTGTATTGTAAAATGGTATGGTATAATTGATAAAGTAGCTTTTTGGGATGGTAAAATAAGATGAGATATGGCATCCGGATGGAGATGCTCAGATACATTTGGCATACAGGCCCAAAAAGTCCTAGCAACGGGAAGGCTAAATTTTTTTTGACATATAGCTACAGTACCATCTCAAATGTAAGATGGTACTGTAGCTGAATGGGATAAAAAAAAAAAAATTTAATACTCTCAAATTGTTTTAACTCGGCAATTTCTCTCTCCTCTCTCATTTTTTCTCTTTCTTTTCTCTCTCTTCCTTCTCTCTTTCTCATCCCCTCTCTCTCTGTCGCCATTGTCAAGCTTCTCTCTTTCTTACTAAATCACCAAGCCCACTTTTCTCTCCGAATCACCAAGCCAGATCGGAGCTCACGCCGAATCGGAGCTCACATGTTGAGTCCGTGCAGATCGTCAATGCCGTGGGGGTTATGGTTTTACCGTGGGTGGTTTTTAAAGTGAGTTTTACAGATCGCTGATATGGTGAGTTTGCCGTGGGGGTTATGGTTTTGCCGTGGTTTCTGGGTTCAGCTTTATGTGTGTGTGTGTGTGTGTTTCTCTCTCTCTCTCTCTCTTTGTTGGTTCTTGTAGTGGCTGTTTCTCGTGGTTGTTGGTTGTGATTTTTGGTGGTTTCTTTGTGTTTTTTTTTTTCTCATGGTGGTTTTTGTGTTGGCTGTTTCTTGCGGTGGTTGTTGTTGGTGGTGGGTTTGGTGGTTTTTTAATGGGTTTTGGTGGTTGACATGGCGGTGGTGTGGTGGGTTTGTTGGGATGTGAGTGACAGTGGTTTTACGGTGGTGGTGATGTTTTAGACCCAGAGAGACTTGCTGGTTGTTGTTGTTGTTGTTTTTTTTTTTTTTTTTTTTTTTTTTAATTTTTTTTTATCTGTTCTTGTGATAGAGGTTGAGGGAGAGAGACGAAAAGGAAAAGAGAGAGAAAGAAATAGTAAAAAAATAATATTTAAATAAACTGGGAAAAAAATAGAATTTTGGGATGCTGGGTGTATTGTAAAATAGTATGGTATAATTGATAAAGAGCATTAGTGTAAACTCCAGATATCCTATATTTTTTGCATCAAACCACCAAATACATGCATTACCCGGATGTGTATTTGCTAAATTTTTTACAATCCTGCTATATTAGAGCAATTACATTAGATGGTGGAAAATTTTGCAAAATAGAAAAAGGTAGTCCTTTTACACATTTTGGCCCAAAAAAGCACCCACATCAGTGGGTGTAAAATTATGCATTTATGCACAATTGCTACAGTAACCGTGCATATATGCACGGTTATTGTAGCATGTGTATTTAATATTTTATTGTTTTTTCTCTCTCCTCTCTGTATTGACTCTCACCTCCCTCTCTTTCTCATTTCATCCGAGACTCAGGCACACAGCTCTCCCTTTCTCTCATCTCATCAATCTGGCCTGCTCTAGCTTCCACCAATCATCGAGGAGCAAGTCGAGTCCGTCGCCTACAAGATTGAGCAAGCCGAGTCGCTGGACAAGTCCGTTGCCTACAACATGAACGGAGTTCTCCGACAGAGAAACCTGAGACTTTGTTCTGAGCGCTGAGGAGTAGAAATTAGACCACCACGTTGACGAAGACGAAGACTTAGATGCCGAGGAGCAATTCTCTCTTTCTCTTATCTCATCAATCTTTGGAGTTTTTTGGTGTTTTTTTTACTGGGTTTGTCTCTCTTCTTCTTCTTCTTCTTCTTTTTTTTCTTTTTTTTTACTGGTTCTTTGGAATTCCGGTGTGATCGGAGGCCAGAGGCGTCGATCTTGAGAGAGATGGTGGCTATGTGGGTTGTGTTGGGTCTCTGAGAGAGATGAAAGTGTTAAGGAAATGAATATTTTTTTTGAATAAATGTGTATAATAGTTAAGGAAATGAAAATTTTATTTGAATAAATGTGTATAATAGTTAAGGAAATAAAAATTTTATTTGAATAAATGTGTATAAAAGACAAACTGATGTGGGTGTTTTGTAAAAATGGGTGTGTAAAATAGAAAAAGTAGGTTTTAGATGTGTAAAATGCAAATTTTTTTGCATCAACTGATGTAATTGCTCTTACACTTCTACTTTTACACTTTACTGTTCACAGATTGTAAAATTATATATCATATTTTATAACTCACTTTGACTCTCTCTCGTCTCAAGGCACTCCCCTCTCTTCTCCCTCTTTTGAAGCTTCTCTCCCTTTCTCTCTCTTTATTGTCGAGTCTCACTCACTCTAGTTGAAGGTGTTATTTCTAGTTGAAGGTGGCGGCAGCAATAGCGATGATGGAGATGGGAATTAATGGCTTGGTTTTGCTGTTGTGGGTTGTTTTTGGTCATGCGTTTGCTGTCGTAGTTCGGTTTTGTCATGAGTCTGCCGTTGTGGGTGGGTTTTATTCATGGGTCTACTGCCGTGGGTGGGTTTTGTCAAGGGTTTGCCGTTGTGGATGGGTTTTGGTTGTGGGTCTTTTTGGTTGTGGGTTTGCTGCCATAAGTCGGTTTTTGTCATAGGTTATTGGTAGTTATAGGTTGTTTTGGGTCATGGGCAATGGGCTGTTGATCGGTGGCGGTGGTGGGTTTGCTGATCGATGGTAGTGATGGGTTTGCTAATCAGTGGTGGTGGTGGTGTGAATGTGAGTGAAGGGTTTTTTCTAGTTTGGAGATGGGTTTAGTGATCGGTGGTAGTGGCTTGATGGTGGTGGTTGGGTGGTTGTGTTGAGTTAATTTGGGTATAGGTGGTGGTTGTGTTGTTGATGGCTTTTTTGCTATAGTGGCGGTGGGTTTTTGCTGTAGTGGCAATAGGTTGTGTTTGGATTGGATGGTTGGGTTTTTTGACTGGTTGTATGAGTTTGAGAGGAAGAGAGAGGTGGGTGGTGGTGGCTGGTTTTTTTCTTTTTTAATGGTGGTGGCTGGATTTTTTTATTTTTGGGCATAAATGCACTTTTAGTCCCTACCTTATGCACTTTTTCCATTTTGGTCCCTACATTTTATTTTTATCACTTTTAGTCCCTAAACTAATTAACACTTAACATTTTAGTCCTTACCGTCAACCAACTAACAGAAAAAGTTAAGGTGGCAAACGGAACACCCTATTAGCTGACGTGGCACTAATGTGGTGATTAAAATATGCCACATCAGCATTTTAAATTTTTATAAAAAGCCATGTTAGATAATTTAAACCAAAAAAGAAAATAAATTTAAAAAAAAAACTTAAAATTATTTTTTTAATAAGAAAATAAGAACTTGTTCTTTGTTCTTCATGTTCTTCCCAAATCCAAGAAATAAACCCAGCACCCATAACCCAACTACCACAACCCAACCACCATCACAGTCAATCCCACCCAATCAACTCACAAAATAAAAACTAGAAAAATAAAACCCAGAAAACCAAAAAAATGAAACCTAGAAAACCCAGAAAAATGAAACCCAAAAAATCCAGAAACCTAGAAAAATAAAGCCCAGAAACTAGAAACATGAAACCCAGAAAACTAGAAAAATAAAACTAGAAATCCAGAAAAATAAAACCCAAGAAAACTAATCAATCCCACCATTGTTGGTGATGACGGAGGGTGAAAAATAAGGCTGATTGTGTGGCAACGCATGTGAAGGAGAGGCCGGTGATTTCTGGGTTTTGTTTGTGTGATCTACAGCCCGATGAGGTGACGGCAAGGTGGAGGAGAGGCCGGTGGTTTGGTGGTTTAGCCACGTATTCTAGAGAGAGGAAGAGAGGCTAGAGTGAAAGTGAGAGTGAGAGTGAATGATGAAGGGAGGAGAGGCGGCTGCATTAGAGAGGAAGAACTTAAAATTATTTTTTTAATTTATAGTTCTAAAGGAATAGCTATGTTAGAGGTGCTGGGTTTATTTCTTGGATCTGGGAAGAACATGAAGAACAAGATCTTATTTTCTTATTAAAAAAATAATTTTAAGTTTTGTTTTTTAATTTATTTTCTTTTTTGGTTTAAATTGTCTGATATGGCTTTTTATAAAAAATTAAAATGCTGACGTGGCATATAAAAATTCCAAATAATATTTTTTAATAATATTTTAATCGCCACATCAATGCCACATCAGCGCCACGTTAGATAATAGGGTGTTTTGTCTGCCATCTCAGCTTTTTCTGTTAGTTGGCTAAGGGTAAGGACTTAAATGTCACGCGTTAATTAGTTTAGAGACTAAAAGTGATAAAAATAAAATGTAGGGACCAAAATGGAAAAAATGAAAAATATAGGGACTAAAAGTGCATTTATGCCTTTTTTTTTTTTTTTAATGGTGGTAGCTAGGTTATTTATTTATTTATTTATGGGGGTGGTGTTCTCTCAAACACATAAATGGTGAGGAAGAGAGAACACAGAAATAGGTTCTGTGTTTGGTTGCTAGAGAGAGAGAGAAATAATAAAGAAAGATTAAAAAAATAATATTTAAATAAAATAATAAAAGAATAGAGTTTGGGATGTTGGATATACTGTAAAATGATATGGTATAATAGATAAAATAGTTTTTGAAATAGTAAAATAAAATAGTTTGAAGATACTGGATGATAATGTTCTTAGGAGCCAAGTTTTAGGAACTATGCCAAATTCTTACCCTAAATGTAATAATTTGGTAGAGGGAGGCACCCCATAGCTTTGTTTGATCCTTAGTAGGAAATACTAAATTAAATTTCTTTTCAAACAAATCTTACTGAACTTTTAAATCGTTATATTCATAAATTAATAATAGAGCAGGCTTCTAATAGTATTTTTTTTTTTTTTTGGTGTGGGGGGGGGGGGTGGGGTGGGGGGTGGGGGGAACTATATACTTTTAATGAAACTTGCTTAAAAATTTAAAGTATTTAGGTTGTTATAAAGTACTCAAATAATACAATAGATGTGTATTCATTCCTCTCACATGAATAGTAGATTCAAGAGTATTATATAATTTTTCATTTTAGAAGTACTCAACAACTTTTTTTTTTTTTGGATGAAGTACTCAACAACTTGTCTGAATGTGAGCCTATTTCCATAGGCATCCGTTGTTGTCCTAAGTAGTTATTGTGTCACATTAGTCATATATCAATTTATACTAATAAAAATGAACTATTAAGGGATGTTGCAAATTTATGAAATGATAATATGAATTTTTATGAAATGATAATATGCATTTCGGGGATAAGATCCGGAATCCTTTCCCAATATTTCGGTATTAATTAAATTTAAGTGAAATATTAACCAAAATGAGAGGCATGGAAATTTTACAACATGTTTGCTTGTATAGCATAGATGTTTTCTAATAGTGCTTCCCCACTCCACTTCTCATGCCATTTTCATCAAATGGAATATAAGAGCATTCTCATCGGGTGCGCCAAATGCCAAATATTTGGCATTTGGCACACCAAACACCAAAAAACCCTTCCCATGAGGTGTTCTATATCCTATAAATTTTGACACACGTGAACAGTACCGTTCCATCATCTTTGGAACGGTACAGACAGATGTGCTAAAAAAATACTTTTTAATTCCATTTCTCTCTCTTCATTTATGACTCTTTATTCTCTCTCTTTCTTTTTCTTCTTTCTTTCTCCGTCTCACTTCATCTTCTTAGTTCTCACCTCTCTTTCCTTTTTTTCTTCTTCTTTCTTTCTCCAGAACTTCCACCTCTCCATTTTCTTTCCTTTTTTTTCCCCATTTTTTCTTTTCTATCACTTTCTTTGCGCCTTTTCTATCCTTTTTTTTTTCTCCACCTAGGCCGTTGCCATTGAGATCGGCCATTGTCGTGGAGTTCAGCCTCGTTCTGGAGTTTAACCTCACCGATGAGGCCGTCGCCATGGAGATCTCTGATTTTGATCTCCCTCTTTTCTTTTTTTCCTTCAGTTGTGGATTCCATGTGATTGTGATTATGGGTGAGTAGGTTCTTTTTCAAGCTCTTTTTTTTTGGGATAGTTTTGTGTTGATTTTGGGGATTTTTTTAAAGTAGTATTGGGTGGTGGTGGCAGTTGGTGGATTTTTGTTGGTGGTGGCGGGTTGTACTTGTGGGTGGTGGTGGTGGGCTATGCTTGGGTATGGTGGTGGCGTGCTGTGCTGCGTATGGTGGGGTTTTGTTGAAGGTTTTGAGGTTTTTTTTTTTTTTTTTTTTTTTTTTGAGGTTTTTGGATTTGGAATTTGTTGGAGGACTGGTGATTGTGGTTGTAGTTTATGGCAGTGGTTGTAGCGGTGGTTCTTGGTTCTTGGTTGGTGGTGACTATCACGGGGCTGTGTGTTTGTATATTGTTGGGTTTTGAGTAAATATATTATTTTAATGTATTGTATATATTATTTTAATGTTTAGAATGAAAGAATGGAACATTTGATAAATGGTGTATTGTAAAATGATGTGGTAAAATAGTAAAGTAGGTTTTTGGTGTGTTAAAATGACATTTTTTATAAGAGAGCTGATGAGCACGTGGATCACATTATGTGGTTCTTTGGCATTTTTTAATTGTGGCCAAAGAACCATACTAGCACTTGTCAGTAGTAGATTAGCACGTGGATCACATTTGTTTTAGATATCACTATACTTTTTTTTTTTTTTTTAATTTATTTATTTAAGTAACTAGTTTTATTATCACCATATATACAACAAGATAATCTCTCTATATCCATCTGTGTAACTTGGAATGTTGGACCCATAACAACAACCTAGTGAAATCCAGCCAACCAACAAGATATGGATCCAAGTAGTGGTACTTCTAGTACAAACAAAAAAACAAAAGCAACTCTTCAAGCTCAGCCCATTTCTCATCTTTCATTATAAAAATTAATGAAAGTGAATAAGGAAGAAACAAGTATCCCCACCCACACTCCAGTAGGGTCTTGGATTCAGCGGATAGGGTGTTACTATGGTCACATCCAGGTAGGATTGCTACGTTAATCACCCCTCCCCCTCCCCCTACCCTTTTTCGTTTATTAAAAATAAAAAGAGTATCCCCCACTTGTTCTCCAAGGCAATATGTTTTTCTGAATAAATTTACAATATCCAATCCATGAGCATTGTACTTTATATGTCATACTGATGGTTTTGAAGTCATTTCCTCTGTATGCACATGATTCAGATAAACTTTGTTAACCTTATATTACTTCCATTAAAACCAATTTGGGGTTTTTAAATATATATATATATATATTTATTATTATTATTATATATATTTTTTTATATCAGGGATTGTTCCAAAAATCTTATAGATAATGCTACTCTAATTAGGAAGCCACAAGAAAAAGTTGATTATTACTACTGCAATAGATCGCAATCTGCCAACTTGCATTGAAAAGAGATCATAACTTTTTTTTTGGGAGAATAAAGAGATCATAACTTGGTTTGCATACGATAAAACAACAAATCTTAAAAGGACATTTTCCGTATCATATATGCTATAATCAGATTTGATATATAATGAGAGGTTTGATTAAAGGTCTCCGACATTTGCCGTACCAAGTAAACAGTATTGCAATAAAAAAAGATGAAAGTTGATATATAAATGTATTGTAGTTAAAAATATAGGAGTTGACATAAAGGGTAACAACTAACAACGCATATATATAACACTGGCAAAAGGTAATAGGTGTTGTATGCAAAGGATTGTGGTACAACTTACTAGTGTGAGCCAAGTGTTCCTAACTACTGGTGTTTCGTTTGTGATAGTAGTAGAAAAAAAAAATTAATTAGTAAAAGAGTAGAGAACGACCTCAGTGCATACAGTTTCATCGGTGTCAAATGCAAAGACATAGGACTTAATTGGAAGAAAAACAGTGAGCTAGCCAGTCACTAGTTGTTGGTTATCTCAATTATACTAATTTACCAATTAGAAGCAAAGTATATAGGACTCTATTGCTTGAACTCGATTATTACTCTTGTTAGCCCAGCTTGTCATTTTCAAGACCCTTCAACAATAACAGATATTTGTGCCTCGAGAATATTCAAACCCAGGTAGGTAAATATGCTTGTTGGAAAAGGCTTTTATAGTGATGAGACCTGCTACATGGTTAAACTTTGTGATTGCAATATATGATTAGTTCAATTCTTGTTGAACACTCTCATAGTGACCAATAGAGTTTCATGACTTGAGCCGAGTCTGACTCAATAATACATTTCGGCCTATATTATATGTCATTTTAATGACTAAACTTTTTTTTTTTTGAGGAATTCTAATGACTAAACTAAACACATGCTTAAACAAAAATCCAAGAGAAAAAACAAAAAGTTCTTCTCTTGACAAATATGCAAAATCCCACTCATATCAACTTGTAAAACATATTTTCCATGTGATTTTCAAAACCCATTGGGCCTAGTTATTGAGCTAGTGGGTCCCAAATGACATTTAGAGATATGATTTATGAAAGGCAAATACCATGTGTCACTTTCGGTACCTCAGAAAGTGGGATGAGCTCATTTTGATTAGAAAGCCCATTAAACTATAAAATGTTCAGTGAAAAATTCACAAGGATGAAAATCAATATTTTCATATTTGATAAAGATAAAACCCTAAAACACTCAGGATATTCTCAATCATCACATTTAAATTCCATACTAATTTTAAAAAATATACCAATAACTCAAAAAAAAGCAAGTTTAAATCCTTTTTTTTTTTTAATTTTTTAATTTATTTTTTTAATCTTTTCCTATATATAAATCCCCTTCTAAAGCCCACCTTCAAGAAGTGCTTTCTTAACTCAATACCTCAACTCAAGAATCGTAAGATACACACTACAAACATGTCTGATTCTAAACTCACACCTACTCAGCTCTTCCAAGACTTTTTGGGAGATTTCTATTCAAGAAGACTGCTCTATCACAACCCTCTTAACCAAGCACCAGCTACAGCATCTCCTCCAGTCCCTGGATATAGCCATGAGTCATCAGAAAGCTACCCTGTTGACAACAGCTTTGATACAAATGTTATTATGGTCCTCTCTGTTCTTTTATGTGCCTTGATTTGCTCCCTTGGCTTTAATTCTATCATTAGGTATGCCTTGAGGTGCTCAAGGTTAGTAGCTTCTGATTCAGGTGGACACTCCGCAGCTAGGACAGCCAATACTGGGGTCAGGAAAAAGGCCCTCAAGACTTTCCCAACAGTTAGTTACTCAGCAGAGCTGAACCTGCCAGGATTGGACACCGAGTGTGTGATATGCCTATCAGATTTCACACCCGGTGAGCGTGTTCGCCTTCTACCAAAGTGCCACCATGGATTCCATGTCCGGTGCATCGACAAGTGGCTAAGCTCACACTCATCATGCCCAAAATGCAGGCACTTCCTGATTGAGACCTGCGAAAAGATCGTCGGCTGCAGCCAGGCTAGCTCATCAGAACCACCTCCACCAGTGCATGAAAGCACTGTAAGCATTACACCACTGGAACCGGAAGGTTTGATATGTAATTATAGGGGACTTACATAGGTATATACTTTGTATGATATGGTAGATGTAGTTTAGCCTTGTGCCTAAAAGGCCTTTTTAAGGTCACAAACCCAACCGCAAGAAGTGCAGTGCATATTGTAAGTTTGTATAGAATAAAATTGTGACTTGTTTCATTTTTCTTCCCAAATGTATGAACACTAATATTAAAATCAAAATTACATTCGTTGTTCAGGGATAAATAAATGAACCACGAACGTGAATGGGTTCCGTCATTAGCTCAGCAAAGTCAATAAAGCTAGGAGCAAGTCCAACAAGTAGCTAACTATAGGATTCTGAGAAGGCAAATCACTTACAGACCTCAGAGTCGTTGAGGGAGCGGCCATTCAGCTGAGTCACAAACCAGAGTATTTTCCCTTCTTTTAATTTTTTTATTGAAAGTAGAAAACACTAATTTTTTAAAATAGTGCCTTTTGCACTGACTTGCATAATAATATTAATAATGGTATATACCATATGGTAAAGGGCATTGCAATTATACAACAATAACACCTTAGAATAGTTTTTGTCAATGACGTGTTTGGATATCCCAGGAAGACAAAATCCTTACATTTTTTTTTTTCTTCGGATCATCTTCAAGGCAATAATTTAATTCCCTACAAGACAAGTCTAGAATAATGCTATTTCAAGCAATTATGAGGATAGAACCTACACATGCAGCCATATAGTCTCAAAGTTCATCGTGGTGTGAAAAGGAAATGTGCTAATATCAAATTTCATCCAAACACAATGGAATAAGTTCCGGGAAAAATCCAAATTTTCCTATATATTGGAAACAAGAAAGAAATAAATTGAAAGATGTTGATCATCCGGTCAATAGAGCATAAATTGAATGGAAGCTGAGGGTGAAACCACTATGTACTTTCAAATCAAATGAGAATGTACTAAAAGGAGGATTTTGTATCATTGTACTCATGTGAGTGTTTCATAGCGAGCACTGACTAGTTGCACTAGGCCAGCAGCAATGTTTTTATTTGCTAGGGCTCATGTTACTGTGTCATAATTGTAGCATAATAAGGTCAGATGTGGAACAATGATAGGTGAAGTAGAGGTTTAGCACTGGCAAATGGTGTGACAATATCTATCATTTGTGATGAATGTAATTTAGGAAGATTGCATAAATTCTATACAGCCTCATTTCTTTTTACTAAAATGTCCATTTTCCTAGTTACATCAACCAATTTGAATAAGTGGTGAATATGGACGCAGGAATTGCAAAAAAGAATTGGCAGAAGAGCAAGAGAGAGAGAGAGATAGCTGAAGTAATTTTGCAGCTTGACTTTTTTACTATTACACAATTTGAAAGCCACAATATTAGGAAACAGAATTGACAATCTGTAAGGGGGTTGGCCAAAGTAACACAAATTGGGACAGCTGCACAAACATTTTCAGCCAAGAAATTAGCAAAATAAAATATGCGATTATTGTAAGCATTCAGATACTTTTATCATATTTACTTATATACTTTTGTCTATGCAACAACCAGAATGAGGAAAACAGGGGGGAAAAACACCTATTGTGTTGGGGTGATGTAGAACAGATTGCCATGGCCTTTTTGGAGTCCCAAGCATGCCTAAAATTGTGCAAGGGAAAAATGCACCAGTAGAAATCATTTGGGCAATAGAGTTGGAATCGCATGAAATTTGGCAGGCTGAAGCAAAATGACCTTCTGAGTAATAGTCGTTGCATTGCCATGAGGTACCCACTGAAAATGGTGAATTTCTCCATTTAGGCCCGAAAACTGCAATTTTACCATTTATAGTAATTTTTGTTTCCTTAATAACTTTTTACTGAAAAGTCAGAATAATGTCCCATTTGTTTTGGGATGACCCTTAAGGTTAGTAGTTTATGGTTGCATTTAACTCAATTTTTGTCTTTTTTGGTAAATTTCGGTATTTTGTCACCTAGAGTCTGTTTAGATAATACTTATTTTGCTGAAATTGAAAACTTATTACAGAAAGTACTATAGATAAAGGTAAAAGTTAGTTGAAAGAGTACAGTGGGGCCCATGAATAGTGCCAAAAAGTGCAGTGGGGCTCATGATAGTGGAAAAAATAAGTTGAATAGTGAAATAATTTATAATTTTAATCCACATCCAAACGCACCCCTAATTGCGTAATTAGTGTAAATTAGAGTTTTAGACATTTTTCTTAGTATTTATATGTTTTGTAGCCTTTAGAGGAAAATTAGACTATTATCAATAAACACAGACGTTTTGTCAATTTTCTTCTCTAATGGATTCCAGTTTTATCATCTTGTGGATTCAAGAAACCCCTCGTGGATTCAAGATTTACTACCTAGAAACTAATAGTTTAGTGTTTTTATTTATTTTTTCATCAAAGAGAGCATCGTGTGTACTTTATTTAGGCTTTTGCGACATCAGTTGGTATCAGAGCCTTGACATACCTTGGTCTGATGGCTAATTGGTGAGATGGTGACCACCACAACAACGACGGTGGCAATGATGTCGACAACACAATCCTCACTAGGGCTGAGTTCCTTGATTTTCGTGATGAGAATCAACAGTTTCATGATTTAACCCAACAGAATCTGGATTGGATTCATGAAACATTTGCCACCCTACTTACTCGAAACCCAAATTGTGATGATGAAGGGTAAAGTGATAATCTAGCGCATGGCCCTCCCCATCGTGGCCCAAATCAGAATAGGTGGCAAGACTACAATGAAGAAAATTGTGAGGACAAAGAGTATGTAGAAGGAGTTCTTAGGAATCATCGTGGTCCTGCGAGGGATAATGGCCGAGATTATTAGGAGTAGGGGAACTATCGTATGAAAGTAGAATTACCATCTTTTAATGGTAATGTCTCCATTGAAAAGTATCTGGATTGGGTCAATGAGGTTAAGAAAATTTTCGATTATATGAGTACTCTAGATGACAAACAGGTGTGTTAGGCGGCATACAAGTTGAAGGGAGGAGCATTTGCCTAGTGGGAGAATGTTTAGTTAAACCATACTTGTGAGAGAAAGTTTCTAATATGATCATGGAGGAGGATGAAGAGATTAATGGCAGATCGGTTTTTACTACCAGATTACTAGAAGGAGTTGTTTAAACAGTACCAGGATTGTAGGCAAGGTACCAAGATAGTTAATGAGTACATGGAGTTTGATAGATTGGTAAACCACAATGATTTGGAGGTTCTCTCTCTCTCTCTCTAAAAAAAAAAAAACTGTGATTTGGAGGATACTGAAGATCAATGAATATTCAAATTTGTATATAGGCTACAAATGTCCATTCGATCAAGTATCCTTACAAACCCTATATACTTTAAATGAGACTATAGCACAACCCACGTTTACACCACGATCACAACCCGTGGTTAGGGAGAATAGCAGTGTCAACCAGTCCACAGTGGCAGTAGCAAGTTTCGCTGTACAACCGACAGCAAACAACAACCCTTATGCTTAGCCAACTAGGAATAAGTGCTACAGGTATGGAGAACTAGGGCATTGATCTAGTACTTGCCCTAAATGAGTCGAAGTGAATTTGGTAGTGGTAGAAGAGGGAGAGGCAGAAGGTGAACAAGAATGCAAATAGGTGTATAATGATGTTGATCCATATGCCTATGACCTCAATGAGATCCAAGATGATGAAGAAGGCATGCCATTAGGGAGATCCCTAGTGATTCAGAGGTTTTTGCTCACACCAAGGGTGGATTACATTGATTAGCGGAATGAGATCTTTTGAGCATGTTGCACCATCATTAAGAGGGTCTGTGATTTAATCATTGACAGTGGCAATGTAGAGAATATCGCATCTAAGAGTTTGGTTATCAAGCTGGGAATGAAGATAGAAAAGCATCCCTCTCCATACAAAATAGGTTGGATCAAGAAAGGTATGGAAACTCTTGTTACTCAATAATGTTGTGTTACTTTTTCTATGGGTAAATGCTATGTAGATGAAGTCCTTTATGATGTTGTTGAAATGGATGCGTGTCATTTAATATTGGGTAGACCATAGCAATATGATGTAGATGCTACTTATAGGTGTAAGGATAATGTATATGTGTTATTTAAGAATGGTAGAAAAATTGTCCTTGGTCCTATTAAGGATAGCAGTGTGCCTAAAGCTTATAAAGTGGAGGGGAAGCCATCTCTTCTCATGTTTAACAAAGAGCGTAAGGAGATGAAACAAGTTTATACAGTAGTGGTGACAGATGGAGAGCCGAAGGAAGTAGATATCTGAGGCAATTCAACCATTGATCAAAGAGTTTGAGGAGCTTTTTCCAGAGGAGCTGCCTACAGGTTTACCACCAATGCACAACATCCATCATTGCATTAATCTAGCTCCTGGAGCTAGTCTACCAAATCTACCGCACTATAGGATGAATCCTTAAATTAAAGAGACAAATTCTACTGGGGCAGGTGGATGAGCTTTTGAGTAAGAGTCAAATCAGAGAGTATGAGTCCATGTATCATGCTTATTATATTCTTGTATTTCTTTTTGTTTAAGGATGGGGTGTGAGTGCAGAGACGGAAAGGGAGAAATTCCTTTAATCTTCATGGCAAACCTAAGCATTGAGATTAAATCCACCATTAGCAGGGATGTGAATTTGAGGTACAAAAATTAGAATGAGGAGGAAAAATCATAGGTAAAGCAAAGCACTTTCTTTTAAGAATGCCTTGGTAAAGGAAACTCTTGATATGTATTCCATAGATATAATTAACCTCCGATGGACCCAAAACTAGGTGTAAAGGAATAAAGGTATAAAAATATCATTAATAAAACAAAACATGCTACTGGAAAAAGATCCATGCCGCTAAATATTTCATAATATATTCTACTGGCCAAAGAGGCTACACTATGAAAGTTAATAGACACTACTGCATGTGTATGACCCAATCTCTCTCTCTCAACAGAGAGAGGTAAACACAAGTTAACAATTACACAGGCAACATTGATATAGAAAAGAACTAATATTTGGGCACATAATGAACTTCAAATAAAGGTAGAAGAAACATGTATAGACATAGATAAACACGGCACCATTTTCCACTTTTTATCTTTCAAGTCAGATCATCATATTTACTATTTAATAAGTCAAGAATGTGAATAGACTAAAAAATTATACTTAAACTGAACCAGTCAAGGTTAGAACCAAGCCAATCCCCTGACTTAAATATTCAGATCGTTACCTCCATTGGGGCAGTTAATCACATGCACTCAAGCAACCACTGAAGAAGGAAAACATCTGGCCAAGAACAAGAAAAATGAATGGTGTTACTATAATTAATAAATATTTGCATAAAGTTTTTCCACTTATAAAGGGTATGGGTTTGGCATATTGATCTATTTGACCAGGATCCTGTTCATATAATATTTTAAACGCTCTTGTTAGTTTTTTGAGAATCTAGAATATTTAATCTTAAGTTGATGATCCTCACCAAGAACATCACACCTAACAACGGGCAATATAAGCATCTACCCACAAAGAAATGACTTAACAGAGGCGAATGAGCTCTAGCTCAAATAGAACTTTCTCCTTCAACAAGAATAAGGTGAAGCTTAAGGTTGTGGGTTTGAGACCCACTAGGTACATTTGTAACTCAGAGGATTGACTCAACAACTTTGGGGGCAAGTAAAATGATAAGTGAGGCATTTTTTATATTTAAATATTAATTATATGGTTCAATAAGTTAGTATCATTAATTGGTGTGATAACTTATAATAATTGATAAAGTAAATTTTTGCATTAAAAAAAAAAAGTAAAAGTAAAAGATGGAGTGGGTGTGTGCGTGTACAACTATACATTATTCAGCAAAAAAAAAAAAAAAAAAAAAACTATACATTGTGTTTGAGTGGGTTAGTGTGTGGGGTCCAGCTGTGAGCTATGGGCCTCTGGCCTTTCACCTTTGTGCAGACTGTATTGTGCTGTGTGCACCGTGTAGTGCCAATCAGCTAATGTGTTGTCTTGGCAGGCAGATTAAAAAATATAATTTGAAATATTGAAATTGAATAAAAAGTCAACACTCTTCAATCTTAAATCTACATGAAAATTTCAGAAAGATGGAGAGGAGAGGGAGAAAGGGGTTACCTCTGCTATGCCCACACCGCCACTCTTCAATCTTGAATTTACTATGAAGGCAGTGAATTTGTTGCAAAGAATGACTGAATAAAAGAAAGCTTATAGAAAAACATCAAGGATTCAAGAATCAAGGTGAAGAAAAGAAAGGTAAGAATATACATGGAGAGGTAGAGAGATGAGAGATTTTTTCTTTTGTTTTGGAAATTTATAGTCTCTATTTTAGCATATTTCAAGACATTTTAGTTGTATTATTAATGAATTTTTCTAGTATTAATTTGATTTTAGCATATTTCAAGAATGAGGTAATAAATTTGTCTCCTATAATTTAATTTTGTTAGCCAATTTTTTTGACAATTTTTGTTTTTTCCGTTTTAATCTTTTGTATTTTAGGATACAACAGGGCATTTTTAATCCATTCTATTGACCAATAAAAGGATTCATTTTTTTTTTTTGTATTGGGGCCTTACACGATTGCATCAATTGTATCTATAGTTCAGCTAACCTTGATAATTTACCATTCAGGAAGAAATGACTTGAAACAATTTGAAAATTTTCTTCCAGGCCCCATAAGAAACGGTCATACCTAGTGCACAAAGTTCCTACTTTTGCAAGGGCTGGGAGATGATTGGTAGGTAGTTTTATCCTGGTGTTATTGTAAAACTCATACATGAATAAAAGTAAATCAACAAAATACTCAAGAAAGAAACCTTCATGTAAGACTCAATATGATAACATCAATTAAATCATATAAAAGTGGCCCCACTTAAATTAAAAACAAAAAAACATAATTCCTTTTTTCTTTTGCCTCTAGTTTTGCTCGTCTTTGAGTCAATTGCACTTTGCAAGAGGAATTCATATAAAAATATATAAGAGAAGTGAAGATTAACAAAGGTGAAAATGCACACTTTTACCTAGACTACACTACCACTTAGAAGGGACAATTGCCTAGGGAATCCATGATGTGCTGGCTACACTATTTTCTAATTGAAATGACAAAATACTTTATGGATGAGTTTTCACTATTATTCAAACTCTCACATCTCTAAAAGTAGTGATCTAATTCTTCCACCAATAGTGTACCCTATATGTGCTAAATGATATGACCAGACAACACACACCACATACTCAATGCAAGCTCTCTAGTATAAAAGGATTGGGAATGTCTACGGAAGATATGACCAGACAACACACACCACATACTTAATGCTACCAAAATTCCAGAATATTCTTAGTGCTTTTTTTTTTTTTTCTTTTCATCGTACAACAATGCCAACCCTAGAACATATAATTTTTTGTTTGATACTGAAAGTTACAATTGTTCATGACAGCTCACTGAAAATTCAAGACAACTATGCAGTACAGATCATACCAATCTAGGTTGCGTTTGGATAGCTTATTTTTTACCAACTTATTTTACTAACAACACTAATTGTCATTCAAAACAAAATCTCAAACTTTGAAATCTTGAACAACCATTGTCAACAAGTTTAGCCGTACAGGTGAACGATTGTATTATGTTAAACTATAAATTCATCAACAAGTTTTGAACAACATTGACTATCATCCCCAACAAAATGCCAACCTTAGAATAATCTTCGAAGTGTAACACCCAAGTAGAATCATATGGTTGCAAAATTTTAGAAACTAAAATTAGGAAAGAAGTGTGCCTTTAAAAAGATTAGGAAAAGAAGAGCAGAAGTGATAAAACTTTGCATCAATCCCTCAAAAGTTTTCTACTTTATTTCTATGGAATTGTGTTTCCCACCCATATTGTGCATCCCAAAAAAGTATGGTGCCAGAGTAGAATTGACAAAGGACGATTATCGCAGTTGTCAACATAAGACCGACGATTATCGCAGTTATCAGAATACTCATTCTCTTTGTTCTATTTAGACCCCTTTTAAACCAGAGTAGTTTAACCTAATGAATTAGCCAAGTAGTTACTTAGATTAATTATTCAGATTTAGGTTAAACTCATGCAATCATATTACTTAGTGCGAAAAAGTAAAGAAGACAGCAATATGATGACCTAGGAAAACCAATGAAACCAACAGTTTCAAGGTAAAAAACTTGAGGAGGATTTAACCTAGCTATCCTCAAAGTAAACAAATCTACTATGATAGAATGAAAGTTGAAAAATCTAAAGTTACTTCTTGAAGAACTTACTAACACGACTACATGTAGCTTCGATTCCAAAAACTCTTCTATCTTGAATTTGTTGAACATAAACTCCCACATTTGTTACTTTGAGATCCCACTCAAAGATTTCATATCACCATCAGTAGTAGATCTTTATGTAACAACTTGTTTTCACTAGTTCTTGATTGTAGATCTCGTTCTTGTAGACACTTGTAGAGTTAGAAGGTTACAGAAACCTCACAGATCTCATAGGAGTAACTCAAAAGATTTCCACGAGCTTCTAAAACTTGATTAGGGTTTTCCTTTTATACCTAGTAGTGTTGGACTGAAACCCTAAATGTTTTTGCAGGCCTGTGCTTGATTTAAAATTCTGCAGAATACGATTTTTGACAGGTTGAACCTATCTTTTGAGCAGTCAAGCTTCATAGTAGCTTGCTTCTTCTTTCTGCAGCTTGACAGTTGAAACTTGACTTGAACAAACTTGAGCAATGTCTAACACCTAATCTAGACATGTTTTAGTTTTGGTTTGCCTACATACATATATTTGGAAACTAAACATTTAATCCTAAATATTTAGAACCTAACAATCCCCCCCTTTGGCAATCTGTGACAAAACACACATAAACATGAATTGCTCAATTCAAGAACTAATACAATTACAAGATATTTCCCTACCACAATTCTATCACAATCTACTATCTATAAGTTGCTAGAATAGGCAGTAGTTGATGAAGAAAAGAACCTATAAATTTTTGAAAAACTGAAAACAATCCATAAAACACTTGTGTGGAAAATACTGTGTAAATCAAAATCTAAAAACTGAACTTGAATTCACAAACATAAAACAGAATCAAATATCAAATGAAAAACATAATCAATACCATCAATATAATCAATGTATCAACAAAACATATCATTTTTGTGAAATAAGAACAAAAGAACAATAGATAAAAACAAATATTCATAAAAAATATAATCTATTCTCCCCCTAGCTACAAAAGCTACCAAAAATCTGCTCTCCCCTAAGTACAAAAGCTCTCACTATCTACTCCCCTTTTTTGTTACATATTGCCAAAGGCAATCATCAAGGATCAAAAGGTGGAGGAGGTGGAAAAGCACTCCTATACTAAGAAAAATCCGTTCTTAAAGCAGCAACCTCAGTAACAAGCTTAACCAAAAGCTGTCCAAGTGTTGCTTGAGTCGTCATAAACATCTCCATCATAGCACGAAGAGAGAGAGGAGGAGTAATAGTAGGCTTAACAACTTTTAGGAGTTCATCTAGCTATGGCCAAGAGATGGTGTAAGTCCGACAAGTTGAATGTCTCCATGGTTTCAAGTACTTCTCTAAGAAAGATGTCCCATTGACTGGGGTGAAGCATTCTCATCATCTCAATGCTTTTTGCCTTTGCTTTCTTGCAAGGTTCTTCTTGGTGCATGAAACACCTCGTGTGGATCCTAGAATTCTTCATGTGGTTAAGAATCTAAGGAGTGGGTGCCCAATAGCCATTATCTTGGCTGAAACCCTCAATGGTTTGGATGTTGTTCATAGGGCGGAAGCAACATTCTTTGTAGGGAGTCCTCTTCTTCTTCAGGTATGATCCCTAATTTTTGCCTAGATTTCCTCAACCTAGAGAGATTCCTCTAATTTTGCATGGATTTCCTTTCAGTTTTCAACCCATTGAGGTTCCTTATATCATCTTTGTATATTTCCCTCTTTTTTTTTTTTTTTCTTTTTATCTCTCCTTTTTCCACTCAATTCTCATGCTCTATTTTTCTCTTCCTCAAATATGGTTGTATAAGAAACTTAAACTGATTCATCCTCCCTTCGTTCCATCTAACTGGTACCAACTGAAGCATTATCATGATTGCAAGGTCAAGGACAAAGAGATGGATCTTACAAAGCTTACTGAACTTTTGAAGCATCTCATTTTTGTGGACATCCAATGGGTGGTAGAATGGTGGTGTATCGAGGCCATGACTAGCTGTGGTTTCAAGGAAAAATGTGTACCTTTGGTTGGGCTTCACCGTTGCCCTTATTATCTTTGTGCTATGACGAAGGTCAAATCACCAAATACTTCGGCTTCCTTTGCCCCTAGCTTTCATAGGGCTTCAATTTCGATGATACAAGCCTCATATTTTGCCATGTTATTGGTTACTTTGAAATTCAACTTGACGGCCAAAGGTACATGAGATCCATCAGGGATGATCAAAAGTACTCTTATCCCATTTCCATATTGATTCCTCACTCCATCAAAATACATCTTACATGCCCCTAGTTCTATGTCCAAAATGTCCTCACCTGGGAAATCCTCTCTTCCACTTTCTCCTTTTAAGAGGTTCTTAGCATAAAAAATCTGACTCGATGCTTCCTTTGATGGTTTTTCTAGCCACATACTTTAGATCAAATTCAGCCAATAAGATCAACCATCTTGACAACCTTTCGCTTAAGGCAAACTTCTCAAATAAGTACTTCAAAAGGTCCATTCTAGCGACTATCCATACTTGGAATGGTAGGATGATATGTCTCAGTTTCTATATAGCCCATACAAGAGCAAAGCAAGATTTCTCTATGGGTGTGTATCTAGTTTCATAGTCATGGCATCTCTTACTCAAATAATACAAGGCTCTCTCATTCTTATGATAATCTTCTTGTGCTAACATGCTTCCTACCACATCTTCTATTATTGCGAGATAGAGGAGTAAGGGTTTTCCAGATTCTAGAGGTACCAAGACAAGTGGGTGGAGAAGGTATTCCTTACTGACCTTGATGGCTTTCTAACATTCATCATTCGACATATGGGGTTCATTCTTCCTCAGAAGTTTGAATATGGGCTCATAAGTGGAAGTGAGTTTGGTGATGAATCGGCTAATGTATTGCAGTCAGCCTAAGAATCCTCTTATCTCCTTTTCATTCTTAGGTGGAGGCATGTCCAATATGGCCTTGATCTTTGACAGGTCAACTTCTATCCCCCTATCACTTACTAAGAAGCCTAGTAATTTTTCAGTAGTTACTCTAAAGGTGCATTTTTATGGGTTCAATCTTAGCTTGTACTCTTTGATCCTTTCGAAGAATTTCCTCAAATTGGTTATGTGACCCCCTCTATCTTTGGACTTTATAATCATATTATCAACATATACCTCTACCTCATTGTGCATCATGTCATGTAACAGGGCTGTGACCATCCTTTAGTAGGTTGGATCTGCATTCTTATGCCCAAAGGGCATCATTGTGTAACAAAAGATTCCCCATTTGGTAATGAAAATGGTCTTGGTCATGTCCTTAGGAGCCATCTTGATTTGGTTGTATCCCAAATAATAATCCATGAAAGACATCAAAGCACTACCAGTAGTGCTATCTACCAAGACATCTATACGAGGTAAAGGGAGATCTCCTTAGGACAAGCCTTGTTTAGGTCTCTGAAGTCCACACATATCCTTATCTTTCCATCCTTCTTAGGTACAGGCACAACATTAGCTATCCATTCGACTTGGTGTATGGGTTTGATAAACCCTACTTTTAACTACTTTTTGACCTCTTCTTTGATTTTAAGGAGCCATTCAGTTCTCATGCACCTTAATTTCAGCTTGACAAGTACCATGTGAGAATGAGTATTAATGTGATATTGTGCTATCTCAGGATCAATGCCAGACATATCTTCATAAGACCATGCAAACACTTCTTGGAATTCAGTGAGAAGTTCTTTGAGATCTTTTATTTCTTGTTTACTTATAGTGGAGCCAATTTTAATTAAAAGTGGGTTCTCATCATTGCCCAAATTAATAGTTTTAAAAGTTGGTTCCATAGGTTCAATTTTATTTTCCAATTGTTTATTAATTTCATTTTCAAATTCATTGGAATCATTTAAGTGTAGAATTTCAATATTATGGGACACATCAAAATAAGCCAAATTAGAATTCGTCTTATTAAAAGTGTTGAAAAGTACATCAAAACTTGCATTACAAGGTGCCCCTCTCCCCCATGTTATTAGAAAACCCAACTTAAGTCTAATTGCTATGGGGCCTATCAACAAGCATGATAAATGCGGCAATATCATTTGGCTCTTCAGCGGTGATGACGAGCACGTCCCCCTCAACTTTAGCATTGCTTCCATTGCTTCAGTATCCATGTAGTCCATCTAATCGACCTTTTCTTGAACATCCTTAATCACAATAGCAGGCTTTTACTTGAAAGGGAGTTTCTCCTTAAGGAAGATTTCCCAACTGGGATGCACTTTTCCTTCTTTCTACCCAAAGCTCAAGAAAGCCACAAAAGGGGAGTCACCTCCTTCTTTCACGAAGTTTCCATTGAGAGTACCAAGGTTCTTCTTGATTCCGTGGTAGCCTTCAAAGAATCTCAAAACTTTCCTAGTAAGTTGAGTCTTGAAATCGGGGAATTCAACTACTCCTCCTCCTTCTTTCCCAAGACCCATACCAGGCATGTACCACATCTTTTTCATCATTGCAATCACCTCATGTCTACAATAAGGGAGAAAATCCATAATATATTTCTCATTCTTCAATCCATAATCAACCATGTTCACAAATTCAAATCCACTCATCTAAAGCTCATTATCCTCTCATTCAAGTCCACAAACGGGAGCTAGGATCTCACCATCTCCAAGTACCATAGCAATTCCTCCCTTCCATGGAATCCTTATCTTTTGGTGCAAAATAAAAGGAATTGCTTTAGTGGGATGAAGCCATGCCCTTCCCAAAAGTAGGTTGTAGTTAAGGGTGATGGCCATCACATGAAATTCCACAGTCGTGTCCAACATACCAATTTTGCAGGGAGCTTTGAAAGTTCCCATAACCATTCTTGAGGTATCGTTATGTGCTCTAACAGTCAAAGGAGAAGGGATGATTGTCTCTAAATCTAAGCCGACCTTAAGAGTGGTCCTAAATGGGCACACATTCAAAGCGGATCCATTGTCGATAAGCACCATTGGAACCTTGGTGCCCATGCATTCAATAGTGATTTGCCAAGGTCTAGTATGAGTAGCTCATTCTGGAGGAAGTTCTTCATTAGAAAAGGTAAGGAAAGGGTGAGATGGGGCTTCAACCCTCATGAGAGATCGAACATCTTGAGGTGTAGTCTCTATAGGCACTTCTTTCCCATTCAAATCTTGTAGGAGTGTGTTGCGATGCTTGTGAGAGGCCATTAGAAAACCCCAAACTTATACATGTGCTTAAGTAGTGGATGCTTGTGAATGGCACTCACATTCACGGGGTGAGGTGCTTTAGTAGTGGATGCTCCTCCCCCATATGTCTTCTTGATTGAAGGCTTGCTTTTCCCTTTCTCTATTTGTTCATTTTTGATGGCATCCTTGATCCTAGTTCCACAATCACATAATTCCCCAAAAGAACTAATAGGCGATGACAAAAGCCAACTATTGTATGTTGGAAGTAAGTTCTTGATAATCATGTTGATTTGTTCCTTCTTATTGGCCTATTAACCATTTTGGAAGCTTTCCCCTTCCACCTTGTCATGTATTCAAAGAAAGTCTACCCAACTCCTTGCTTAGTGGTCTTTAGGTCTCTCAGAGTTACATCAATCATAGTATTGAAAATGAATTGATCTACAAATAATTCCACTAGTTCATTTCAGACATTGGTTTTGCTTGGATCCAAGCTATAGTACCATCTTGATGCTCCTCTCATTAGTGAAAGAGGAAATGCATGTAATGTTTGCTTCTTATCCAACCCCTTCGTCTTTGTCGATGCCTCGCTGCGGTCGACCACCCATCTCGGTGACGCTTATGCCTACCCCTTTCTTGGAACGCGTGCGTATGTGTGAGCTTGAGAGCCTGGGTGCTATGAAGAGAGGATGAAGGGTACCTCTGGTGTGTGACTAGAAATGAGTCAATTTTAATTGAATTACCAAAGGTAAGTGAAGTTGCCACCAATCATTGGGTTTACATGGTTCTAGAGAGAAGGCTAAGAGAAAGAGAGAAAACCACTTAGGGAGGCTAGGCCTCCTAATCTATTGAACATTGCCCTTTTTGGGCTTGCATCTTCTCACTTGCATCTTTGCCCTTTTTGCTCAGGCTTAGGAAGTTGTGCCCTTGCTTTAAGCATGTACATGCAATGACAAAGGAAACAAGCTAGCAGACAAGCAATGAAACAACTAGAAAGAAAGCTTGCAAAGGGATGAACTATCAAAGAGAGCCAAACGGTGGCAAATGAGCATGTTAAGCACACAAAGAGGCAAATAAGCATGTTATCAAACAAAATGGGGTGTAATAGGAGGACAAATGTAGATTTGGATCGGGTGTTTATAGTTCCCATAGATTGGAGTACAGATGATGCATGTACCATCAAGCAGAGTCTATCAAAAGGGACTTAGGGTCTTGTGTGTTAAGGATGGGTGTGAACCTGCATGAGATTGCAGGAGCTAAGCTTGATGACACAAACAAGTACAAACAAAGATGCATGCATGAAAATATGGGCAAGCGTGCAAAGATGTAAAGAGACAAAGAGAGCCATACAGCACAAAGCAAGCAAGGCAAGCATATCATCGCACAAAGTGGAGAAAGGTATGCATCAAGCAAACCAACATCACGGGGATGTGTTCTCGCAAATGGTTACACCTAAACAAGCCATAAGAGGGATGGATGTAACCACACAAGCAAGTGACCCCCAAAGACCAACAAACACAAGCCCACGAAGGGCACAAAGCATGGCAAGAACCTAGATCTAGCCAAACAAACATGGATGTAAAGCATAGAAGCAAGCAAACATACACATGCATAAAGGAAATGATCCAAACCCTTTGATGTAGGCCTAGGTGCACGGATATAGGCCTAGACCACAAGATCTAGATCTACACTTTACCTAAGGGCCAAAACACAAGAAAAAGGCATAAAAAGAGACAAAAAGGCTATAAAAGCACAAGACATAGCATCCAATATGTAGATCTATTCACAAACATGGCAAGGAGCACATGGAAAACAAAAAGCACATAGACATGTAGATCTAAGTACAAACATGGAAAAAAGTACATAGACATGTACATCAAAGCATAAACATGCCAAAAAGTACATAGACATGTACATCTAAGCACAAACATGGCAAAAAGCAAATAGACATGTAGATCTAAGCACAAACATGACAAAAAGCATGGAAACAAGTAGATCTAAGCATAAACATGGTAAAAAGCACCTAAACATGTAGATCTAAGCACAAACAAGGTATTTAGACATATCCTAACCCAAGAATGCCAAGCCCACATCATCAGAGTAATAAAACATGCTAGAAAGGAAGAAGACATGCTAGGAAAGCTAAAAAACAAGCTAGGAACTAAGACAAAGCAAGAGATATACTATGGAAAGTAATAAAGCATATTATAAAACAAAAAAAAGCAAAGGGTGTAGATAGTAGCTAAAAAGTTACATATACACCGTTAAAACCTCAAATCCAAGGTCTTAAGACCAAGGATAGGAAAAATAGTGCAAGAACACTACCTCTTGATTGTTGAGAAAAGATAGAAATTACATGTTTTTGGATGTGTTTGGGAGAGAATTTAGAGAGGAAAATAGAGAGAGAGTTTGCCCAGAAAAGTGCTCCAAAAATGCCTAAATATTTTTTTGATAGGCCAAGAATGTATTGATCCATTATGATGAATTAACAAATTAATTAGCCAAGTTAATTAATTAATTCAATTAGCATGTAATACACGTGGTAGCACAAACAAATCACCAATTAACTAAATGCAGTGGAAATTAAATTGACATGGTGATTTGTTTACGAATGGGGACAACCTATACGGCAAAAATCCCACTAGAAGATTTCATGGTCACCACTCCCGAGAATTCACCATTATCATAACAAGCAGTTACAAGTAAAGGAATCCCAGTATCATATACCAACCTACAATTGAACCTTTACCCCAATACCCAATTGGACTTGTTCTGTAGTGACAATCTCTCCTTTTCAATGCATGGCTTCCAGTATGTGATTAACCAATCGATGCGCAGATCCCAGTACGCGGCTTACTCACCAACTTGAGAAAGATGTTGGCTATAAAGTTCTTCAGTTCATCAACACAACGAAGATCACGAAGCTCCTTAGTTACAAAACCCTACGGTGTACAAACATAGCTACTTCTTCAAGAGAAAGATGAACTAGGGAAAATTCTATCTCTGGTCACAATTTGCATGAACACAACTTTGCTTCACACTTGTGCAACCTTTGACGGCCCTTAAAATAATCCTTATATATGTTTAGGGTTGTGAGAAAAGAAAGCCCAAACATATACCTACGGATTGGATTGAAATCAGCTTTGAAAAACTGAACTTTATAAACCTCGATAGATAGCTTATCTATCGAGAAGCTGTCAAGCATCAGGCTAGAACAACTTTTTAAACCTTAATAGAAACTAGCTGTCGAGCTTTAAAATCCGGCACTTCTTCACTTGTTTTTTGGATAGATTTGCATGTCTCTAATACTTGAACTTGAAACCTTGTTCCTTAAAGCATTAAACACATCCTAGATCTACCCAATTACAAGTAAAGTGTGTTTTGTCAAAGGATTAGCCAATTCAAATATGACATATGTTACTAACATTAAGTCACATATGTCCTAACAATCTCCCCCTTTGGAAATCTGCGACAAAACCACAACAAACAAATGAACATATGAGAGAAGTCATAAATCACTCAACTCATACTCACTTGTTGAATACAATAAAATCTATCCTAACACAAACTCTTGAAAAACTTTGCAAGAAGAAAGTTTATGGCAAGAAGACTTTGACAACCTGTATTTTTGAAACACTTTAAACAAAACTCATCACAACATCTTAGCGTGAAACAGAAAATAATAGATTACATACAATATATAAGAATCATGTGCATAAAGAGAGAAAAGAAATAACACATATAAAGATAGGTGAATAACATGCATTAGTAGATATAAACCAAATATAAGTACAGTGTATGTCAAATGGTCAGAAGACCAATATACATGAGGTAAATATAAAAGAAAGAAAGAAAAAAATACATAAAAACCTCACTATATCCCTCAAGGTATAAACACTCCCCCTATCACAAAAAATCTCCTATGCTAACTTTCCCCCTATGTATATGACTACTCTCATATCAAAACTATTCCCCCCTTTTTGTCATGAGTGACAAAGGGTAAGTACATCAAATAGACATCTCATCATCACTGGGTGAGCTAGCACCATCATCCTTATCAGCATCATCACCACTGGAGCCATCATCACTCTCATCCTCGGAAGTTGGTGGAGATGGAGAAGAAGCAACAGTGAAACCACCCATGACAGCATGTCGTCGTGTGATACGACTAACATGGGCGTTCACCTGACACAATTCATCACTGAGTGTGTCAAGGTGAGCATCCATGCGCACAAGCAGTGCCATGATGGCCTCAAGAGTCACTGCACCCACAGAAGACGAAGGAGTGAAGGTGGATGGAGCGGTAGAAGCTAGAGGAGTTGCCGTCTTTGTCTGGGGCCGCCTCAGTTTACGCTGTGCCTCACTCCGTTGAACGGTAGCAGCATCTATGGCACTCATAAATGTGAAATGAGGAGACTCGGGAATGGATACAGAAAAATGGCAAAGGATCCGTGTGATAGCTGAAGGAAAAATGAGCTTATCACGGGTCACTGCATCCCTATAGACATCTATAAGGGATAGAATGAAGTGAGAAGGGAAGTCAATAGAAATATCCTCTAAGAGTGATAACAAAAATAGAGCATGAGGCTTTGTAATAGAGTTATAGTGAGACAAAGGATGAAGAATGAATGTCATCACCATGTTAAGGAATCTCAAACCTTTTGCAAAGCTCAAGTAAGAGGTGTTTTGATGGTCACCCCAAGATGAAGGTGTCTCATAAAAGAGAGACGAGAGTTCGTCTTTGGACACAGTCCTTAGATGATCGTAGCTAGGGTAGTTAGGATACGCTACCCTAGGAACATGTAGTACCTCGTATACAATATCCGGAGTAACTATGATGCGCGTACCTCGAATGCGAGAGAAGAAATGAGGTACAAAAGTATTGAATCTGTGCATATTGGAGTAAAACTCCTGTATGATCACGGAGGGACAAGTGATCGGGATGTCACACAGTGACCTCCAACCCCGACTATAGATGACAGTGGGAAGGTCAATATTAGAGAAATCCGATAGGATGACTTGGTGTTCCAAATGAATGCCTTGTTGAGAAAAGTTCTCTAAAAAGTCGTTTTGGGCTTTATCATTACGGAACTGTACGTGAGAAGGTGTAGGGTTAGAAGAGGAAATGGATGCCCCAGAACGAAGAGGGTTCTGGGACAGAGTGGATTTGCATTTGGGTGCCATTGAGCAGACTAACGCAAGAAAAAGAGAGTGAGAGAGAGAGCCAATCAGAAAAGCACCAACAAGACAATATATAAGAATATAAAGAATTAAAGGTACGTATACATGAAAAATGCATGAACATGTGACATGCAAACTAAAATACATCATGGGCTCAGCCCAATCGAAACCTACCAACAGACAACAAATTATCATAGCAATCACACATCTAAAATGCATGAAAATATAGTTAAAATGCAAATGTGATACAATGCATGATGATTTAAAAACATTTTCACAAAAACCAACCCAACAATTTTGTGAAAAACCCAACAATTTTGAAAAACCCCAAATTTTCATCAAAAACCCAAAAGTTAGGTCAAAACATTGAAATGCATGATGAAAGAATGAGAAAGAGACATACCAGAAGCAGAAAATACTCTTTAAGACTGAAGAACACTTAGGTTTGAGGTTTGGAGTGTGAGAGAGAGGTTTGGGAAGATGAGAAGATGAAAATTATCGAGAGAGATCGATGGGAAATGAAGAAAAATTGCGCAGATCTATTATATAGAAAAACCATAAAACTCGACAGATTGAGAGGTGTCGAGATTTAAAATGCATGAAAAATCTGTCGAAGAGCTGTCTAGGATCTGTTGAGAGGTGTCACAGTAAAAGGATCTCGATGGATCGAGAAGCTATCGAGAATCTATCGAGCATCCAGAAAGTTTCTCGATGGATCAAGCAACTATTGAGAACCTATTGAGAATGCGATAAAAAGCAGCTGAAGTGGCTCGATAGAAAGCCTAACTGTTGAGAGGTGTCCAGAAGCTGTCGAGATTGCTTAAAAACAGTTTTTCAAGAAGAGAAAAACACAGATATGAATGCAATCAAGCATGCTAACAACCAAAGATCCAAATAACATTTTAATCTCTCAAAATTATCTCTCAACAAGAAAAAATGTCAAGCACATAGATCCAAAACACACATACACACTAAACAAGTCTAACCAATTTTATGTTTCAAAAACAAGTTAAAACAGTTTAGTGAGCATACATTAACACAAGTATTCCTTGTAATGGCCAAATCACATTGTACCTGCATATGTATTAAAAGTAGCAAAGAATATTACGTGTTATGTGTGAAAAACATTGCAAGATTGCATATGTGTCTTCATGTTATGACGATTTGAGATATGAGAAAATCACTTTAATTCACACACAATCATAACTGTTTGATGGGAACTATCACCTTCGAGGTACATCCTATAACTCTCACATCTCCTAGAATACATGCTTGCAATTATATATAAAGCATTTTGATTCTTTTTGCTTTTTATTTTTCTTTGCATCTTTTTCTTTTAAGCAAACCATGCATGGACATATAAGAGATAGAAAAGAAATACCTAATGATGTTAAGCATTTGACATTCCACTTTTGCTATGCCGAAGCATACAAATGTCATTTCATGATTGGCGTGCAACAGTGGTGAGATGGTTATTTATGCCTTTCTCTTAGGATTTTCTAGTCATTCCCGTCAAAAAGAGTGATACAAGTGTTAAGTACAAGAGATTACTTAACCTTACTCATCACAAACACGAGCCGCAAAGCTCACTTGCTTAGTTGTGCATAGAGATGCTCATCTAACTACAAAAGGTACAAAGTTTAGAAAACTTTGTTTCAATGGCCATCCAAGGTACACAAGTACCAATGTACACAAAAACACATTGTTTTTTGTATTTTTCTAATTTTTCAATTTTTTATTTTTATTTTTATGAAAAGCAAAATAAAGTAAAACTGAAAAATAAACACACAAAAACATGTTAAATAAAACAATGCATAAAAATAGATGCAAATGTATGAGGAAGAAGGAGAAGAAGGAGAGAGAGAGAGAGAAAAAGTGACAGAATCACTTGGAGCCTTTTTCCTTCCAAACCTTGGAAGAACCTTCCATTTAGCAAACCCTTGATCCGGCGGTGAGGGGGAAGAATTGAAACCGTTCAAGTTCGAAAGGAATATGAGGGCTTTGAGAAGATCTCCAAGAGGAGCAAAGGAGGATGGAAACTGATTCTAGTTTCCTAATGAGATCATGTTGTTGCTCTGTTGAGTGGTTAATCACTTATAGCAATTAGGTTGAGTATGTCCAGCTGCTCCACAGTGATGACAAAAATGCTTTTTTTTTTTGTTTTTTTTTTGTTTGGGCTTTTGAGTATTTCCCTTCTTAGTCCTAGGGTTCTTAATCTTTCTTATCAAGCTTAAGGGATGCTCCTAAGATAGATTTACCATTGTCTATGTTCTCACTAACTAATTCATTTTTAACATCATTGTTCTCAGTTTCAACATTATTAGTAGGAGGAACAAAAATAGTAGTACTATAAATAGCAATACTAGGAGAAGAGAAATCATACCCTAAACCGGTTCAATCGGAAGCAGATTTTTGAAGACTAAGCATCTCATCGAGCTTTGCACTTGAAGTCTTTCCCAACTGGGCTTTGACATGGAATAGTTCTGCCTCAAGCTTCTTGGTCTTCTTAGCTAAGAAATTATTCTCAAATCTCAGTGCTCCAATGGTCTGATTGGCTTCATCAAACTTTGTGGAAATTTCTTCTCGTTCAAGCTCCACTTCACTAAGTTTCTTGGTGGCCAACCTATACAATTTCTCATACTTTTTCGAGGCCTTGTATAACTTTGCATAGGCTGTGTGAATGTCATCTTACTCATCCATCTTTTCAAACTTAGACTCCACCAATTCCTCTTTTTCATCCACATCTTCAACAATCCCTTCAGTAGGATTTACAGTGGTAGTGAAGGCATTTAGGATTCCATCATTCTCATTGTCAGAATCATCTTCAGGCTCGGTGTCGCTCAAGGTAGCAGCAAGTGCCTTGCTTTTCCCAATGGTCTTGAGATATGTAGGGCACTCTTGTTTCATGTGTCCAAAGCCTTGACATCCAAAGCATTTTGGTCCTGAGGGAATAGTGTACTGACTGCCATCCCTAGTATCCTTCTTTCCGTTGGACTGCTTGCAGTCTTTGTCAAATCTTTTAGCATTGGCATTCTTCATAAACTTTTTGAATTGCCGAGTGATATAGGATTTCATCTTAGAATCTTCATCGTTTGAAGACTCATCAGTGTCACTGCTTTTGGCCTTCAATGCCATGCTATTGCTATTGCTTGATTTCCCAATCCTTGTCAAACCCAACTCATAGGTCTATAGATTGCTAACTAGCTCTGTCAAAGAAATTTTGTCAATATCCTTCGATTCCTCAATTGTAGTGATCTTGGCATGAAATCTCTCAGGTAGAGATCTAAGCACCTTTTTGACAATCTTGGGTTCGAGAATGGTTTCCCCAAGATCAAAAGCTGAGTTCACTATGTCCTTGAGCTTGGCATAGAACTCATCGAATGACTTATCCTCCTCCATCTTAATCTCTTCAAAGCTTGTAGTAAGCCTCTAAAGCTTTAAATCTTTGACAGCCTTGGTTCCTTCATAGGTTGTCTGGAGAATGGTCCATGCTTCCTTAGAAATTTTAGTAGAGGAAATCTTCTAGAATTCCTTATTCATGACTGCACTGAATAACGCATTCAATGCCCTGCTATTAAAGTTTGCTGCCTTGATCTTAGCATCATCTCAGTTGGCCAGCGCTTCTGTAGGCTTGGTTCAGCTAGCCTATCTCCATAGCTTGCCACACCTTTTCAAGTATTGACTACAAGAAAGCTTTCATATGTACTTTCCATTATACATAGTTAGTGCCATCAATTGTGAGGGATTTCACAATTCACTTTAATACCAATGGGCTTGCTCTACGATTAAATGCTATAAAAGATTTATGCCTCCTCATCCTTCACCAATTGGTCGTTGGATGGATCGGTAAGGCACACGGTCAGACAAGTGGTATCAGAGCCTGGTTATAGGTTCGAGTCATTGGAGCTGCATTGTGAGGGAGGGATTTTGAGGGGTTTCACAATTCGCTCCAATACCAATGGGCTTGGTCTGTGATCGAATGCTATAAAAGATTTGTGCCCCCTCATCCTTCACCAATTGGTTGTTGGATGGATCGGTTAGGCACATGGTCTGACAAGATTAATCCATGGAGATGACACCAATGTTTTGGCGACAGAATTCAAACTATTTGCTATCAAGAGGTTTGGTAAACAAATCAACCTTCTGATCATTAGTGTGAATGAACTTAAGAGTAAGAGTACCATCTTCGACAAGCTCCCGAATGAAGTGATGTTGAATCTCTATGTGTTTAGTTAGAGAATGTTGAACTGGATTCTTAGAGATGTTGATGGCACTAGTATTGTTGCAGTAGATGGTAAGTTGCTTTTGACAAATACCATAATCATGGAGGAGTTTTTGTATCCATAGAAGTTGGGTGCAATAGCTACCGACAGCGATGTACTCAGCTTCCGTAGTGGATAAAGAGATGAAATTCTGCTTTTTGCTCATCTAGGAGACAAAATTATTACCCATATAGAAACAAACCCCCAATGTACTCTTTCTATCATTAGCATTCCAAGCCCAATCTGCATCAGAATACCCAGTTAAGACATCATTTGTGTCCTTTCTGTACCATTTACCAAAGTCAGTAGTGGTTTTGACATACTTTATGATTCTTTTCAAAGCAATCATGCGAGACTCTTTGGGATTTGCCTAATATCTAGCACACACTCCCACACTATAACTAATGTCAAGTCTACTAGCAGTAAGGTAAAGAAGACTACCTATCATGCTTCTATAAAGAGATGAATCTACACTTTTACCTAACAAGTCAACAGTGAGTTTAACATTTGAGCTCATAGGGGTTCTAACAGAACTAGCAGATTTCAAACCAAACTTTTTCACAAGATTTCTTGCATATTTAGATTGAGATAGGAATATACCTGAATCTTGTTGACGAATTTGCAAGCCAAGGAAATTAATCAGCTCTCCAATCATGCTCATCTCGAACTTGGCCTGCATGAGTTTTGAGAAACTATGAGCAAGTTCATCCTTAGTTGACCTAAAGATGATTTCATCAACATAGACTTGAGCAACTATCAACTTAGACTTGAGCAACTATCAACTTGCCGTCTTCCCTTTTAATGAAAAGAGTTTGATAAGCTTTTCCTTTTATGAACCCATGTGACTCTAAGTATTGTGTGAGCCAATCATATCAAGCTCTAGGGGCTTGCTTTAAACCATAAAGTGCCTTATTGAGGTACTACACATGATCCGGAAAGTGTGGATCAATGAATCCTTTTGGTTGAGCCACATAGACATCTTTTTAAGGAACCCATTCAAGAATGTAGTCTTTACATTCATTTGGTAAAGCTTGAATTTCAACTGACATGCTAGGGCTAGGAGAATTCTGATGGATTCAATACGGGATACTAGAGCAAATGTCTCATCATAGTCTACTCCTTCCATTTGAGAATATCCTTGAGCTACAAGACGAGCCTTGTTGCGAATCACATTACCCTCCTTATTAGTCTTATTGCGGAATATCCACTTTGTGCTGATGACGTGCTCACCCTCAGGTCTAGGTACTAGAGTCCAGACATCATTCCTTTGAAACTGAAGTAGTTCATCATGCATAGCTTCAACCCAGTTTTCATCCTGAAGAGCTTCCTTAGTATAAGTTCATTTATCAACCCAGCTTTCATCCTGAAAAGCTTCCTGAAGAGCTTTCAACCTATAACAAGTAACAAGAATAAGACACAAAGTTAGCAACACATTTATCAACTGTACGCTTCCTTAGCGTAAGTTCATTCATGTTTCCCACAATAATTTCAAGAGGATGATTCAATTTGATCTTGGAGGTTGGTCCTTTCTTTTCATGGGATTTAGAATCAGGTGAAGTGGATATGTCTGCTGAATCTTCTACAACACTTGGAGTACCGGGAGTACTTGAAGATGTGGGCTCTTGTTCAACAATTTCTTGAACTTCCTTGGGCTCGGAAGGAAGAATCTCTTTAGGGATTTCCTTACTAAATTTCTCAAAACCAGACTTTGAGGATTCATCATTAACAACATTCACTGTTTCCATTACCTTCATGGTTCTTTTGTTGTATACCCGATAAGCCTTGCTTGTAGAGTAGTGTCCCAAAAATATTCTTTCATCGCTTCGGGAGTCAAATTTTTCCACATTCTCTCTATCTTGAGAATGAAACAAGTACTTCCAAAAATTCCGAAATACTTCACATTTGGCTTTCATCCCTTCTATAACTTATATGGAGTCTTCTTGGTATTGGGTCTAAAATACACCCTATTAATCGTATGACATGTAGTGTTAACGGCCTCTCCCCACAAGTTTCTAGCCACATCCTTATTGTGCAACATGGTTCTAGCCATCTCTTGAATAACCCTGTTCTTTCTTTCTACTACACCATTCTACTGAGTAGTAATATGAGCAGAAAATTCTTGAGATATACCTGATCTCGTGCAAAAGGATTCCATATATGAGTTCTCGAATTCTTTACCATGATCACTTCGAATTCGATCAATTTTCAAGCTCTTCTCATTCTGCAATCTTGTGCACAAGGCTTCAATGTGCTCAGGAGCATCAGACTTGGATCGTAGGAGTATGACCCAAGTGTACCTAGTGAAGTCGTCTACCACAACCATGATGTATCTCTTTCCACCAAGAGACTCGATTCTGGTTGGACCCATGAGATCCAGATGTAGTAGCTCCAATGATCTGGATGTAGTAGATTTTTGAGTACCTGGATTTTAGCTTTCATCAGTGTGAGAGTGCCTTTTCCGTAACACTCAGGCCCAAGGATCTCGGGCCGAATAGTTGTAGTTTGGTGGGCCGGACTTTGATTCACTGCAGCTAAATGGCTGTTTAAGAATCAAGTGGTGTACAGGGCATGCTTCCTACAATACATACAAACTGACAAACAATGATATTTGTATTGAACAACAAATCAAAACAGCAAAGTAAATGCAGAGAACAAAATAGTAAAAGCACAAAGTAACGGTTAGGGATCCTTAAATCAGTGGAAAGTATTTTATTGAATTTTCTTTATTATGATTACAGTACACTCACTAAGACGTGATACAAGGTTCAAGCAAGCTCAAAAATTACAATCTTAAATGGTCATTCTAACCTTTAAGACTTGCAAAGTTTGATTCTCTTTGAATCCGAGTACGTGCTATAGTGGCTTTTTTCTAGGATACCGGGAAGTAATTTTACTAATTTTCTCTGAGTTTTCTCTCCTTGACAGAATTTTATCGATGGTTCTCCCGTTTTCCAATTCTCTATATTTCTTCGCAATCCTTCCCCCCTTTTTATAGTGATATTCTGGAGTCCTAGGGGAACTATTGATTCCCCTGTTTTGCCCTCTGGTCACCAGAGCATGTATTGTGCCCATCGCTCAGCAGGTTTCGTTTCCTTGTTCTTCATCCTTTCCTTCCTTTTAGTTTTGTTTCTTTGAAAGTCTATGGCTGACTACCTATTTCAAAACATGCTGCGGACACGCCTTTCTCGATCCAACTTTTGGCAGTTCTTCTTCTTTATCTTTTTTCTCAAACGGGCCGAATCCTATTCTACCGGTTTGAAAGTCTTCCGCTGCTATTCTCTTTTTTATACTTCTTCATTCTGGTTCCCCGAGGCGCTACCCACTTGCGTCATGAGAGGTCGTTGATTCTTTCCTCTTTTCTTACTGGGTCATTTGGCGCTTGAGAAGGACGTGGCTTCTCCTCTGTTTCTTGTGTTTTTTTTTTGTCTTTTTCTTTCGAACTGTCTTAATCTTTTGTTGACTGTGCTTACACGCCTAGGGGGATCCGAGCCCTTTGGTGGTCTCTGAGGATCCCGACTCAGCTTTTTTCTTGAATCCTCTGACATGGGCTTCTTTTCCTTTTCTTTCTTCTTTTCTCATAAGCTTGTGGGCTTCCTTTTTTCCTTCTTGCTGCTTTTTTTGGGCTTCAAGCCTCTTTGGCTTACCATTTCTTCTCTTTTTCATGGCCCCCTTGCACTTATTTCTTTGGGCTTGGGTACCGTGATTTTTTAGACCTCAACATTTAGCCCCCCGAGCTCGTGGGTTGCCTGAAGGCCAGCGTGAGTAATTCAGGGTTTCTTAGATTCTGTAGGATCTTCTTTTAATTACCCCTGGGTTCCCTTCTTTCTTATTCAGGATCCGGGCCTTTCCTCCTGCTGTTTGGTTATCTTAGTCTTTTCTGCGTGTCGTGTTCCTTCATTTTACAATTGCCCTTTTGCACGGGACGTGGCAGTTGAGCATTTGGAGTAAAATTTACTTTACCCACCTTTTTCTTTCCCTGTAACTTCCATTAATAACTGCTAATTAATCTCTTCTTCAAAATTAAATATTTTGGCAATTGGCGCGTCTTTCTATACACTGTCTTCTCCAACTGCTCTTTGCGCTTTTATTGCGGTCGTTTCACATTATCTCTTTGCTTCCCTGAGTCTTTCATTCTTTGGTCCCTTTTCTCTCTTATCAAACAGTCTGCTATTCCCGTCTTCCCTTTTCCATTCTTCCAATCCCCCTTTCTTCTCATTATTCCCATTGTTTCAATGGCTTCTTCTTCTTCCCGAAAAAGAAGAGAGCGCACCCTAAGCTCTTCTGAGGGTGAAGGTTCTTCTGGTTCTACTTCGAGTGAATCTCACGAAGTCACTGAGCATCTAGCTTTTCCTTTACGGGACCCCTGGTACTCTCCTAGTCTATTTTTTCCTCAGGTGTCTCATGGCGAGGCTTCTCCGTCCCCTCATGCTTGGGTGTTTTCTGGTCAGGCTGGTTTTGCTGGTTCTGCCCAGGTTCCAGACCCTAGAGAGATTTTTGACCTTCAGATCAGGCAGGGACTTCGAGATGTGGTGCTTATCTTTTTTGATTTTGTTTTAGGGAAAATCCAAGGTTGGCCCATCTGGGTAGATAAGGAACTTTCCGATGATGAGTTCGTTGGTCGCTTGGAGTGCGCTGGTATCCTAAAAGCGGTGGCGATTTCCAGAAATCTCGAGGGTTTCAGAGACGCTAAGGGGCTCAGGCATCTGGTACGCCGTTGGTGCCCTTCTCTTCATACTTTTTTCTTTTCTGTTGTTGAGTTGACAATTACCCTGGAGGATGTGGTCAATAACTTCCTCCTTCCGATATTTGGGGATGAGAGTCCTTTTGACATTAGCCTTTCTTAAGAAGGTCTCGTGGTGGAAGATAAGTTGTTTAGCCATTTTGGTGGTCGCACTGCCACTCCCGGCGATAAGCCAGCCAGAATGGGGAGATGGGTCATGACCCTTTCCTGTGAGAAGAATAAAGAAGTCAGGCGGGCTGGTTTCCTAGCATTCTGGCTCAGCAAATTTCTATTCAGTGAGTTCCCAGGGTACGGGGTTAAGTCTACCTTTTTTCCATTAGCGATTAAGTTGGCTCGAGGCACTCAATACCTTTTAGCCCCTCTGTTTTTGGGCAATGTTTATTCTCAGTTAGATCAGCTTCATGGAGATGAGGCCGAGGGTGATTCTTATTATGTGATTACTTCATCTCTTCACTATGCTATTCTCCAGATATTTATGTGGGACTGTTCTTTAGCGACTTTGGCTAAGTGCAGGAATTTGAAATTTGTGAAGGATAAATTCCAAGGATCCCCCGATATAGTTAAGGGTCTTTGTGGTAATTTGATTGATACTTTCCCCATCATCTTTCGTTGGATTAGTTTGAAAGGTGGTGGCCTCAACCTTGTTGAGTTATTTGATCAAGCAGGAAATTTACAATGGAGATTTTCTCGTGAGTTTGGTCCTGGCTTTGCCTGCGACTTTGTGTTGTCTTCTTTTTTAACTTTTACAAGTAATAATTTTGATTTGCATCGTGGTGATGAGGGCAGTTTAGCTTACCTTGCTTGTATTAGCCCCTCTTGGCTTCTTGTGCCTTCTTCGAGCGGCCCAAGATATACTCAATTATTCAGCACACTGGGTGCTTCGACAGTTCGATTTCGACCAGGATATTCCCCCAGTTTTTAAGGATATAGTGCCGTCTCTCCCCTCTTTGGATCCTTTCTTGAGGCTGCAGGCCTTCTCCTATTGGTCACGGAGGAGCCCCCAGTTTGCAGTACCTAACTCCCAGAGAGGAGTTTTTGCTTCTAACGACTATACTGGCTTTGCCTGCGACTTTGTGTTGTCTTCTTTTTTAACTTTTACAAGTAATAATTTTGATTTGCATCGTGGTGATGAGGGCAGTTTAGCTTACCTTGCTTGTATTAGCCCCTCTTGGCTTCTTGTGCCTTCTTCGAGCGGCCCAAGATATACTCATTATTCAGCACACTGGGTGCTTCGACAGTTCGATTTCGACCAGGATATTCCCCCAGTTTTTAAGGATATAGTGCCGTCTCTCCCCTCTTTGGATCCTTTCTTGAGGCTGCAGGCCTTCTCCTATTGGTCACGGAGGAGCCCCCAGTTTGCCGTACCTAACTCCCAGAGAGGAGTTTTTGCTTCTAACGGCTATACTGGCTACTGGAGAAGAATACAAAAGTCTTTTGTTGATTATGTTGGCTTTGGTACAATTAGGGAAACCCCTAATCTTAGTATTTCCTCTGCTCCAACATCCAACAGGCGCTTATCCCTGCCCACTGCTGGGATTGTTTCCGGAGCTATAAATAGTAAGATGGGGTTCACAGAATGGCATGCCTCTAGGGGAGGTTGGGTAACATATGCACAAGATTTTCCCGGAACTTGGTTGGGCTGCGGTCTTATTATTGGTACTTCCTCCGGGGTATCTATTAAGAAGGGTGTAGTGGAGACAATAGGTGCTGCTACCTCCACGGGTAAAGGCAAGGAGTTTAGGCTGGAAAAAATGAAAACAGTTGATGTTGAGGAAAGTATAGAAGGCGTGAAGGCTGGTCTCGAGGCAAAAAAGAGAAAGACTGGGAAATCCCAGACACAGTTGGTATCCCAGGAAGACAAGGAAGTCGGGCAACCTTTGGCTTCAAGGACCCGGAAGAAGACCAAGGTAGAGTCTTCTTTTTCCCAGGTTCCGTGACTTCTTCAGCCCATGGTCCTTTAGGATCCTCTGATTTTGTATCCTAGCCCCCTTTAGGACCTTCTGGGCATACTCGTAGTAAGCAAAAGACCTACAAAGAATCTGTAGAGAGAGAGAGAGAGAGAGAAGGGCAAGACCTCTTTCCTTCTTCTCTCTTTTACATTTGTTAATATTGTTGCAGTTACTTCCTCTTTTTAGCTAATGAGCGATTGTTTCCTTTGCAGTCCAAACGCAAGTCAGACTTCAAGAAGGGCAGAAGTCAGTCGTTCGGTGATGATGTGGTATGGATTTCCCTTGTTCATGCCTCTCTGTTTGCTCTAGTACTGTGTTGTTTGTATCACCCTGCAGGTGTGGATACAGTGATGGGAGATTCTTTCAGGAGTGGCTGCTTTGGATCTTGATTCAAGGCTTTCTACCTTCATAGCCCGTTTTGATCTGATGGAGTTTAACAACCTTCCTGCTAGTCACTTTTATTCCTTTAGGTCTTCCTATGGCAGCTTCTTGCGCTTCTCCATTTCGGTTGAAGGTCTGCCATTGTTAGAGAGTTTGCTCAAAAGTCATGGGGACTTCACCAGTGGTTTTAGGGGAGGTGTTTTTCTAGGTAATATCTTGATGGAATTGCTATGTGCTGTGCTGGTTTCTTTGAGAGATTCTTCTATGGACTCTTTATTTGAAGAAAAGCTTTTGGAGTGGAGAAGGGTGGTCCAGAACCTTCTAGAGGCCAAGTTCAATCTGTCCTTTTTGCTGGATCATTTGCGCCTATTGGCCCATGTGCTATTTCAGAAGTAAGCCTCCAGGAGCATAGATGTTAAGATTGCTGTTGCTGAGGAAACTTTGGCTCGTGCTCACAAAGCTTTGCAAGATTTTAAGGTCAAAAGGCAGAGAATTCTTTCTTCTTCAGCTGTGCCTATTATTCCTCCAGATGGCTCCCTGTTGGCTGGCCTCATTTCTTAGCCCTCTTTTTTTTTTTTCTATCTAGATCCGTATAAACAAGTTGGGGTTGTATAAGTTTCTATCTTTTTTTTTGAACACTATCTCTTTTTTTCCCCGCATAGTTCTGTGTTTGTGTTTCAAGACTGCTTCTAATTTCTTTCAATAGCATGTGGATTTGCTTTTCTCTTTGATACATTGCCCCCTTTTTTTTTCTTTAATGAGTCCTGGGCCATGGTTCCTACAAGCTTTACTTAGGTCCTGGACTAGGTACCCGGTGGTTACTTTGTTGTGCAAGTACTGAACTGGGTACACTGGGTATCCTTTCCCTTTTATACATATATATGTTTTATTTTTATTTTTTTATTTTATTTTATAGATATGGTCCCAGTTCATGAACTTGACAGGTCCCCTTTTTGTCAAGTGCCAGGCTAGGTATCCTGGGCTCTTACTTTTACCTGTGATCCTAGACCATGCACTTGAAATCATTTGTGGGGAATTTTGAATCATCTATGAGGCGGATCCTGGGTCATGTGTCGAAAGGTATTATATATACTTCTTCTTTTTTTTTTTTTTTTTTTTGTCTTGACCCAGATATCCTCTCCCAATTCTGTCTAAATCTGGACTTTGTAATATTTAAAACTCAAAGATTGAAGGAAAAAGAACTTCATTAAAATATGGTCATCATTTAAGCAACATAAGGAAAATAATTAAAGATCGTATGGACCACAGAGTGTCAATCTATCATAGGTTCCTGAACAAAATCATTTAGACAAGAATTCATAACAAAAGCGAAGAAAAACGATAAAAGAAAAAAAAACACTTAGCGAGTTGTGAGGCTGGCAAAAGGATCCTGGCATGCTGAGATCCCTTCTTCCTTATGCATAGTATTGTTTCAGCCATTTCCCGTTTATGGGCTCTGTCAGGACTGTCCCATCTTCTTTTGTAAGGTAGTAATACCCATTTTCATGGGCTGTCCTGATGATGTAGGGTCCTTCCCATTTTGGGGTGAATTTGGAGGGCCTCGGGAGGTTCTTCCTTACGTGTTCCGCCATCCTTAGTACCAACTGCCCTTCAGTGAAAGTTCTTGGGCGTACTGCTTGTGCATATGCTCTGGTCATTCTTTGCTGGTACCTCTAGCTTCTTTTCTTAACTAGTTCTCTTTGTTCTTCTACCCCTTCCAGATCTGTCAATTTCCTTTCATTGTTTGTGTCCTCGTTTTTCTTCTTGGCTTTCTTCAAGGACCACTCTTGGTGTGGGAATAACTAATTCCACCAGGTTGATAGCTTTTGTTCCATAGACTAGGGAAAATGGCGAAAATCCCGTGGCTGTTTTTACAGAGCTCCTACATACCCAGAGTACATCTGCCAAATGGTCACTCCATTTCCCTACATACTCGTGTTTCATCTTTTTAAGAATCTTCAACATCACCCTATTGGTGGCCTTAGCTTGACCGTTTCCTTGCGGGTAGTATGGGGTAGACCTTCCATGTTTGATGTGATATGCCTCAGTTAACCCCTTCATGTCTTTGTTTATGAATGGGGTCCCGTTGTCACTGATCAATCTTCTAGGGATCCTAAACCTTGTAAAGATGTGGTCTCGAATAAAGTTTGCAATGGCTGCCCTAGTGGCTTTTTTCAAAGGGATGGCCTCCACCCATTTTGTAAAGTACTCTGTGGCTACCAAGATCCATATGTAACCATTGGATGGAGGGTTTATAGGCCCTATGAGATCGAGCCCCCAAGTGTGAAAAGGTCATGGTGTTGTCATATCCTGCAAAACATTTGGATGAGTGTGGATCGCATCTCCAAGGACTTGACAGGCGTGGCAGGTTTTGACTAGATCTTCAGAGTCCCTTTTCATCGTTGGCCAGTAATATCCCAACAGTAACAATTGCTTATGGAGCCTTATCTTTCCCGGGTGACTCCCACAATCACTGGAATGGACTTCCCTGACTACTTTTCTAGCTTCCTTTGGCCCCAGGCATCTTAGGGGATCTCTATTGTATCCCTTTTTGAATAAGATCCCGTTCTGCAAGAAATACCTGTCTACAAGTTTCTTGAGCTGGTGGGCTAGTGTCCTGTCAGTTGGCAGGATCCCTTGAGCCAAGTATTCTATGAAGGGAACTTGCCAATCTTCTCCAACAAACACAGCATAGCTTTCTTCCTTATCTATCGCAAGCCGACACTCCTAACATTTTTCCTATATAATTGCTGCCTCTTTGTTCATATTTGGCCAGTAGTATCTCATGCGTTGCATTCTTCTATATAGGATGATCTTTTCTGCAGTTCCATAGGCTTGGGTATGTAATTCTTCTAGCTTCAGCTTTTCTTCATTCTCGTTGATACACCTAGACAAGATTCCTCCTGGCAACCTTCTATACAATTACCTTTCTATCTGAGTGTAATCTTTTAGTTCTTTGATGTTCCCTTCGGGTTATGCCTTTTTCATTTTTTCTTTGACTTCGCTTCTCTAGTCCCACTGTTTGGACTCTCCGGGGTACATCCCTTGGAGGATCCTTACAATAGAATGTTCCTGCTTCCCTATCCTTACTAGAGTGTCCCTTCCTTTGAATGGTATTTGGGATCCCAGAGTGGCAAGCGCATCAGCAAATCTGTTTTCACTTCTTTGAGTGTACTCTACGCTAAAGGTTTGGAATTCCAATTCCAGCCTTTGTGCCCAAGTCCTGTAGGCTGCTAAACTTTATTCTCGTAACGTAAAGTTACCTTTCACCTGGGAAACTACAAGATTGGAGTCTCCCAACACTCTCATATGTTTTACTCCTATGCTGAGTGCTATAGTCAGCCCGGTCAAGTACGCCTCATTTTCAGCTACGTTATTAGAGCATGATAAACCAAGCTTGAAAGATAAGGGTATGGTGTCCCCATTCTCATAGCTTAGTACGACTCCCACTCCATTCGAAGTTGTTATAGTTGACCCGTCGAATCTCATTGTCCATTTCTTTCCTGGGATTTCTGTTACTGCCACCTCACTAGGGATTTCTTCACTCAGTGGGCTTTCTTCCTTTCCTGGGAACTGAGCCAGTAGATTTGCTATGGCTTGACTTTTGACAACCTTTGGGGTTTTGATGCCTATGTCATATTGAGAGAGCAGGACTAGCCATTATGCTATCCTTCCTGTGAGAAGGGGCTGGTGTGAGAGTGCCTTTATTGTGTGAGACTTAGTCACCAAAAGGATTTGGTGAGCTGAGAAATACCTTTTCAACCTCTGGGACACGTAGATGATTACTAGGCAGGCTTTCTCTATTCTGGGGTACCTGGTCTCGGTGTCCTTGAGTGTCCTGCTTATGTAATAAATAGGTTGCTCGTTCCCCTGGTCATCTTTCTATGCTAGCAAAGCTCCAATTGCTTGGGAGTTTGATGATAAGTACAATAATAGAGGTCGCCCACGCACCGGCGCCTGGAGGGTGGGCAAATGATTCATGATGTACTGAATTCTTTGGAAAGCCTCTTATAGTCCCGTTCCCCAGGTAAACTTAGTTCCCTTTTTCAACAGTTTGGATAAACCTGTCGTAACTGAAGCTAAACCAGGCACAAATCTCCTAATATAGGAGACCCTTCCTAGGAAGCTTTTGAGCTCCCTCACAGTAGTCGGTCTTTTCATTGTGGCGATGGTTGTGGCCTTGGCTGGATCTACACTTATACCTTTGTGATGTACCAGAAATCCAAGGAACTTTCCAACAGACACCCCGAAGGCACATTTCATGGGGTTCATGCATAGTTTGTACTTCCTGCATCTTTCAAAAACTTGCTCAAGTACTCGGAGGTGTCCTATTCTAGTCTTTGATTTGACCACAATGTTATCTACGTAATCTTCCATCTCCTCATGTATCATGTCATGAAAGATAGCTGTCATGGTTCGCTGGTATGTAGTCCCCACATTTTTTAGGCCAAAGGGCATTACGATGTAATAAAAGTTCCTGATTGGAGTTCTGAATGCCGTTTTCTCTACATCTTTGGCAGCCATGCGAATTTGGTTGTACCCACTGTACCCATCCATAAACAAGAACATAGAGCTTCCTGCAGCTGAATCTACAAGGAGGTCGATATTGGGCAGGGGGAACTCATCTTTTGGGCACGCTTTGTTCAGGTTGCGAAAGTCTACACAGTAACGGATCTGACCATTTTTCTTCTTCACAGGTACAATGTTGGAAAGCCATTTGGGGTGTTGATGGGTTTAATAAAGCCAGTTGTTAGCAGCTTTTTGACTTTTTGAATTATCTAAGCTTCTACCTTGGTGTGAAAGACCCTAGTCGGGTGAACTACTGGCCTTATTCCTAAGTCCACATTATGATAATGAACTACCAATCTCGGGTCTAAACCGGGCATTTCATCATAGGTCCATGCGAACACATCTCTGTATTTTTGGAGTAAGGCTACCAATTGTTCCCTTTCTTGTGCCATCAGCTGACTGCTAATAAAGACAGGCTTCTGGGATCCCAGTTCGGTTCCCAAATTTATTTCCTTTAATTCTTCCTTAGGCTGAATTTGGGTTTCCTTGATTGGTTCTTCTGGGATTTCTTCTTGGGCCATCATGCAACTTGGTGGTCCGGGACCTTTCTGCGTGATGCATTCAGGTCCCACGCACTTTCACAAACGATAAATCAACCTCCCTCTGGGTTTTCACACCACCACACATTCTCGGGATCCTGAAGAGCCGAGCTCCCTTTTTTGCCTTTTTCTTTCCAGAAGGTTTCTCAGGTCATGGGTGCCCCTTCCTCCTTCTTCTTCTTCTTCTAGGATAGGTGCCCCTGGAGTACCTGGGGCGGGGCTCTCATCATCTGGCTCTAACTTATCATAAAACATTGTTTCTGCAAAGTTCACTTCTCCCTGGCTGAAAAGGTTACGGTTGGTAGGGATTCTCACGGGCCTCCCATTCAGTCTCCCTTTAATGCACTGATGGTACGTAGATGGAATAAGGTGGTGTTTATGGAGCCATGGGTGTCCCAACAATACATGGTAAGATACCTCTGCATTAATCACATGAAATCTTGTCAGGGCCACTATCGGCCCTACCCTCAAGGCTAGCTGTACGTACCCTTCTGTTGATTCCACCTACCCCCCCAAATCCTGTTATCTCCATGGGAGCCCCCAGGATCCTTCTGTCAACCAGGCCCACAACTTCTAGGGTACTCAAGGCTATGAGATTGAGTGATGCCCCTGTGTCCACCAGTGCTCTTCTGATTTGGACACCATTTATGGTGGCCATTAGATAAAGGGGCCTTTGGTGGTCCGGATGCTCAACCTCCATGTCCTCGTCGGTAAAGGTTATTGCATTGGTTGTCTCCCGGAAAGCTTGACTAGCATGTGACTCTGCTGTGAAGCATTCCATTCCCGAATCTGCTGCTATACTCATGAGAGACTCTGTGGCCACCCTTCTTGCTTCTGGTCCAAATCCCAGTTGGTTGAATAGTGACCTGAACTTGGGATTCTTCTGGAGGGTCTTGACTGTGCTTGGGTGGAAGGATCCTTCGGATTCCCCTACTTCTGCCGGATTCCCATGGATTACTACTGCTACCATCCCTTTCCCTTTGTGGTTAAGCAAGGGGCTCCTCTACACTTCTAGCTTCTTCTGAGTGAGTTCCAGGGTTCCTTCTCTTAGCTTTTTGTGGAAGAGTCTATGGAGGGTCCAGCAATTATGGATCATGCAAAACAAAGGGTTCTTCCTTTCTTCTTCAGTTGGCGGCCTGGACACAGTAAATGGCCTAACAACTCCATCTCCGATCCATTTGTCCAAGACATGGTTTAACTTCTCAGTTGTACATGGGATCACCGGTGGTTCCTCGAACACCTTCCCGTCAAGCCTCTTCCTTTTCTCTCCCACTAATGCTGTTATGGCTTGGGATACTGGCATCCTTTTTGTCCTCATAGTTTGTGCTGTCCTTCTAGTTCTCTGTAACAGGTCAGCAAACTATGTGATACATAGATTTTCGAGGTTGAGCCTGTAATCAAAAAGCATGTTGGATATACAGGTTTCTACGAGCTCATTTTCTTCGTGGTCCCCATAGCAATCTAAGGACACATCTTCAAATCTTTTAATGAACTAGATGGGATCCTCTCCAGGTTTCTGCCTTACCATTTGAAGGTTCTGGAAAGTGATCTTGCCCTCACTAGGGTAATACTTGGAACAAAACCTTTCCATAATTTCATCCCAGGTTTTGATGGACTCGGGTCTCAGCGTGGTGTACCAAGTGTATGCTCTATCCACTAAGGATTTAGCAAATTCCCTTAGACGTAGTTCTCTGTCTCTTGCATAGGGGCCCATAGTGTGAATGAACTTACTCACATGTTCCACAACACTTCCATTTCTTCCATCGAAAGGATGGAACTTTGAGGGTTCATACCCCTTAGGGTATGGCTTACCAAGAAGTTCTGGAGGGAACGGGGGATCCCGAGAGAATTACTTAGGGATCCCCGAGAGTTTTTCCCTTTCTTGCTCTAGGAGGGCACTGACATCTGCCAATGTTAAGTATTGGGGGTTGGTTCTCCCTCCCACTGCTGACCCTCCTTCTGGTTACGTTCTGTCTTGGTTACCAACAGGGGGGACATTGTCCCTGATTTCCTGTGTCCAGCCTTCTTTGAGAAAGTGAACTTCTTGCTCCAGATCCTTCAACATTGCTGTCATCCGAGCCATGGGGTCTGGTTCTTGCCTTGTGTGCCTTTGTCCTGACATAACCTCCTGCTCTACCAGGGATACCTCGCCTCTCTATCCGGAAGCTATCTCGTTTTCTCCCACAGGTTCAGAGGCCGTAGATGGCACATTAGTTCCTTTGCTGTTCCTTTGTCTTGGAGGCATGCTCTGTGAAGGGACTGCTTCTTCCCTTTTCTTTACCCAGTCCCCAGCGGAGTCGCCAAAATGTGAGAGTGCCTTTTCTGTAACACTCAGGCCCAAGGATCTCAGGCCGAATGGTTGTAGTTTGGTGGACCGGGCTTTGATTCACCACAGCTAAAGGGCTGTTTAAGAATCAAGTGGTGCACAGGGCATGCTTCCTACAATACATACAAATTGACAAAAAAGGATATTTGTATTGAATAACAAATCAAACAGCAAAGTAAATGCAGAGAACAAAATAGTAAAAGCACAAAGTAACGGTTAGGGATCCTTAAATCAGTGGAAAGTATTTTATTGAATTTTCTTTATTATGATTACAGTACGCTCACTAAGACGTGATACAAGGTTCAAGCAAGCTCAAAAATTACAGTCTTATATGGTTATTCTAACCTTTAAGACTTGCAAAGTTTGATTCTCTTTGAATCCGAGTATGTGCTATAGTGGCTTTTTTCTAGGATACCGGGAAGTAATTTTACTAATTTTCTCTGAGTTTTCTCTCATTGACATAATTTTATCGATGGTTCTCCCGTTTTCAAATTCTCTCTATTTCTTCGCAATCCTTCCCCCTTTTTTATAGCGATATTCTGGAGTCCCAAGGGAACTATTGATTCCCCTGTTTTGCCCTCTAGTCACCAGAGCGTGTATTGTGCCCATTGCTTAGCAGGTTTTGTTTCCCTGTTCTTCATCCTTTCCTTCCCTTTAGTTTTGTTTCTTTGAAAGTCTATGGCTGACTACCTATTTCGGAACATGCTGAGGTCACGCCTTTCTCGATCCAACTTTTGGCAGTTCTTCTCCTTTATCTTTTTTCTCAAATGGGCGGAATCCCATTCTGCCGGTTTGAAAGTCTTCTGCTGCTATTCCCTTTTTTATACTTCTTCATTCTGGTTCCCCGAGGCGCTACCCACTTGCGCCATGAGAGGTCACTGATTCTTTCCTCTTTTCTTGCTGGGTCGTTTGGCGCTTGAGAAGGACGTGGCTTCTCCTCTGTTTCTTGTGTTTCTTTTTTGTCTTTTTCTTTCGAACTGTCTTAATCTTTTGTTGACTGTGCTTACACGCCTAGGGATCCGAGCCTTTTGGTGGTCTCTGAGGATCCCGGCTCAGCTTTCTTCTTCAATCCTCTGACATGGGCTTCTTTTCCTTTTCTTTCTTCTTTTCTCATAAGCTTCTGGGCTTCCCTTTTTCCTTCTTGATTCCTTTTTTGGGCTTCAAGCCTCTTGGGCTTACCATTTCTTCTCTTTTTCGTGACCCCCTTGCGCTTATTTCTTTGGGCTTGGGTACTGTGAATTTTTAGACATCAACAGTCAGTTTTCCAAGCTGACATGGTCCACACACCACATTGCTCACTCTGCTGAGCTTTGGTATCCCTAAAATTGACTTATGCTTAGATACAATTGAAAGATGTTTAAAATTAGCATGTCCCATCCTTTGGTGCCATAGATCTTCATTTGGTAAACGAATGCTATTGCACACAATATCAGCATCAGGAACCAAGCCATAACAATTGTCTAGAGTGCGAACACCACTTATGAGTTTCTTTCCAGACTCATCCGTGACAAGGCATTTTCCCTTTGCGAATAGTACCATGAAGTCTTGATCACATATCTGACTTATGCTTAACAGGTTCACTCTCAAACCTTCTACATATAGAACATCTGCAATGTCTAGCAGTCCAGGTAGAGAGATGATTCCCTTTCCTTTAATTTGTGATTTGCTCCCATCACCAAAAGTGACATTACCACCTTTCTTAGACTCAAAAACCTTAAAGAGAAATCGGTTTCTAGTCATGTGTCTTGAGTAGCCGCTATCAAGGTACCACAAACATGTGTCCATAACCTTAAATGCAGACTTCATCATGAAGCACACTTCGTGCTTAGATGATAGATCAATGAGAATGGTGTTTTCTCTCATCTGCCTTTTATGAACAAAACCTTTAACTTCACTCTTCACAGACGAACTCCTCTACACATTTTCATTCTGAGACAGTCTAGTTTCTTCATTATCAAACTGAGATCTTTTCCAATAGTCATGATAATAGAATTCAAATAACTTTTAGATTTGCATTTTTTGATACACGGAAAGAAGTAGAGATTAGAAAAACAAGATGTATTTGAAAAGAAAGATCTTTTCAAGCCAGTTGCAGCCATGACAATATGGGTCAATGGATCATACAGAAATGATTTAAACCTAATCAGAGTGTGCTTGCTCTGATACCACTTGATAGGCCAAGAATGTATTGATCCCTTGTTATGAATTAACAAATTAATTAGCCAAGTTAATTAATTAATTAAATTAGCATGCAATATGCGTAGTAGTATAAACAAATCACCAATTAACTATATGCAGCGGAAATTAAATTGACACAGTGATTTGTTTACGAATGGAGAAAACCTACATGGTAAAAACTCCACCGAGTCATTTTAAGGTCACCACTCCCGAGAATTCACTATTATCACAACAAGCGGTTACAAGTAAAGGAATCCCAGTACCTTATACCAACCTATAGTTGAACCCTTACCCCAATACCCAATTGGACTTGTTCTATAGTGATAATCTCTCCTTTTCAATGCATGGCTCCCAGTACGTGACTAACCAATCGATGCGCGGATCCCAGTACGCGGCTTACTCACCAACTTAAGAAAGATGTTGGTTGTAAAGTTCTTCAGTTCATCCACACGATGAAGATCACAAAGCTCCTTAGTTACAAAACCCTATGGTGTACAAACATAGCAGCTTCTTCATGAGAAAGATGAACTAGGCCAAATTTTGTCTTCGGTCACAATTTACATGAACACAACTTTGCTTCACACTTATGCAACCTTTGACAGCCCTTAAAATAATCCTTATATATGTTTAGGGTTGTAAGAAAAGAAAGCTCAAACATATACCCACGGATTGGATTGAAATCAGCTCTGAAAAACTGAACTTCATAAACCTCGATAGCTAGCTTATCTATTGAGAAGCTGTCGAGCATCGGGCTAGAACAACTTTTTAAACCTCAATAGATACTAGCTATTGAGCTTTAAAATCCAACACTTTTTCACTTGTTTCTTGGACAGATTTGTATGGCTTTAACACTTGAACTTCAAATCTTGTTCCTTGAAGTATTAAACATATCCTAGATCTAGCAAATTACAAGTAAAGTGCATTTTGTCAAAGGATTAGCCAATTCAAATATGATATATGTTCCTAACATTAAATCACATATGTCCTAACAATTTTTTTTTTTGAAATCTGGGGTCTTGTGGGGTTAAATAGAGGCTTGACACACTTTTTGAGGCTCAACGACCACTTTTTGTATGCTAGGTCAACTTGGCAACCACTTTATGTGCGCCGAGTCGGGTATGCTGACATCAGTAATTTCGTCTTTTTCCCACTTGACTTCGATAGCATATTCGAAGGTATTCCTAGACACCAATTGAGCTGATCTTGGTGTCCCTGGAAAGGTTTGGATGTTTAGTTTTCAGAAAATAAAAGAAATTGAAATTCCAATGGTCGGATCGAAGGTTACGGCCTCGGGAAGCGTGCTAACGTGCTCCACATGATTTTGAAGATATCTCAACCATTTTAACTCTGATTTCGACCCAAGAATAGTTGTTGGAAAAGGAAATAGATCAAAATTAGGATTTTTGGTGCCCCTAAGAGTCAACCTCACGTCAAACTTGGTCAAAGTTAACAAAATTCTCCAAGTAGCTTGGGTTTGATGTAGAAATATGAAAATTGTTGTTTTGGAGTGGTTCTGACTAATCTTTGACTTTTGGTCAACCTAGGATTGACCAGGGGCATTTTGGCTAATTTGTCTTGAAATGGCACTTTGAGTCTCTGATGCCTAAACAGGTTGTGCCACATCAATTTAGATGTTCCCATGGTCCCCTAGTGAAAGAATTGACATTTTTGGAATTTTCGAGGTTTAGCATGTAAATCGAGGGTGGACAAACGATATCTACAATCTCGACTATGCTTATGTATCTCCTAACATGATGCTTATGGTCTTCAATCCTATTAAATTTTTTTGCATTAGAAATCTTGAACTTGGGGCCCAATGCAACAGGAGCTTTGGAATTTAGACCACCCATGTTGTAGAGACAATCATCAATTCCTTGAGCCTTGTGAAAGGCTAGTTGCATCGTTTCCATTTTCTCCTTCATTGCTATGGTATCCGTGGCAAGCTTCTCAAATTGTTTATTACTTTCATAATCAGCCTTTTCCCTCTCATCCCATTCTTCCTTTTCTTCTTCCTCATTTATCTCCAAATGCATAGGCTTCTTGAGCTTGCTTTCTTCTAGCTTAGAGAGATGACTTCCCATCTTCTTGAGAACCTCGCCGTGATCTTCTATTGTCTTGTATATCTTTTCTGCAAGCGCGTTATCAATTGGAGCGACCATTTCTTCTCGAGGTGTTTCTTCTTGAGGTACTTCTTCTTGAGGTGCGATATCAACCATAACCGAATGCCTTCCATCACTTTGTCGAACTCAAGTTGAGGTAGGGATGTGCTTACTTGATCTTGGTGGTGCAATGGTGCCTAGAAAGAAGTCCCATCTTTATTAAGCCCACATCCCAATTAAAATCTTCTTTTATTTAGATACTCATAGAAATTTTTTAAGTCTATTTTAATGAAGGCCCAATTACAAAGTCACTCCCTTCCCTCTCATGAGCCTTGCCCCTTGTTTCATAGGGTTTGGCCCATCTATAATAAAACTCTCATCTTACACTCAAGGGCTTTCATTAGAATGTGCTTAGAGATTTTCAACCCTTTGTCTCAAATATGGGCCACAATGTATTCATCATCTTTGGGCTCTTTTTTTTTTTTGGTTTGTATTCATTGACAATATTTTTTTTGAAGTAGCCTTCTACCTAGAATAGAATGTGGCCTTCCTCTCAAGGCCCATGAATCTCTCATCATTTTAAGCCTTTACATACAACAAGGAGGCCTAAGATTTGGGAGGTTCATATTAACTTTGTAGTATCTTGGAGGCTAGGTCCATAGCATATTTGTTACCTTAGGCCCAAGACTTTCATTTTCAAGAAGCCTTTGATTTTGGGCTTACGATAGCTACTAGGCTATGATCTTATGAACATTGCAAGTTAAGATATGCCTTTGGATTTCGGAATAAGCCTCTTACATGTGAGAACTTCTTTTCTTTTCATCCTAATGTCTTAGGGTATGCCATAACTTTTGGGCCATCCATTCAATTTTACATATTTTATTTGTCCTTTAAAGTTAGGTGAATGCAAGATATATCTTTGAACAAACAAGAGATATAAAGGGTACCATATTTTGATGAATCTAAGATCTCTCTACATGTGGGTAAGCTCTTTAAAGCTAAAGGGATAGATTAATAGGTTACTTACAACTAGGTAGGCCATGATTCCAACCATACGCCTTATTGGATAGTAATGGATTGGTGGCAATCCATTAATGTACTCAAAGCCCATCATAGGCAATGCACGGATTGTGAGTTGGTGGGATGAACTTCGAAAAGTCTTGCTTCGAATGGAGCCACCACTTTCCCACTCATCACCAACCATGGCAAAGGGATAAGAGAACCAAGTGAAAGTGTGTGCAAACAATATTAAACAAGCATTTATCAAGATTAAGAAATGAAACACCTTGGAGTCAAACTTTCTATCCCCAATGGAGTTGCCACTATAGGCACAAGTGCTCGCAGTGGTGTGGGAGAGTATGCCTTGGCCTAGGGTGGACCATGGCGGAGGGTGTAAATGGAGTTGCCATTGAGTTTAGGTCTAAGAACCATAAATATAGTATCCTTGTGGAAGGAGTGATCTTTACTAGAGCACGTGTCCAGAGTTTAGGTATGGGAATGGGAAGTTCTTAGGCACCCAACCCCACCCAATCTATGGGTCGGCCTCCACTCATTGTGTTCCAAGTCTTAATCTCGTTAAAGGCATAGTTAACATATTATTCTAACTCTCTCTCTCTCTCTCTCTCACACACACACACACACACACACTAACATGCATCTAAACACAAAAAAACATGGCATATCATCCCTAAGCCTAGCATTCATCTATCATGGCATTAAGCATACATCACCAGGGGTAGAAACATCTCAAGGTAGATCTGAACAAACATATCTAAACACCCAAGCATCAAAACCCATGGTATTCAACCAAGCATATTAAGTAACTTCATATTAATAGCTAGAATGCATGGTAATGATATATGTATAACTTACCTCACTTACCTCACTGCAACACAACACCTATGCATCAATGCATGTTCATATTCATGTGCATGTTCATTTTTTTTAAACAAAACAAAACCCTAATCAACATCAAAAGGATAAGGCAAAACAAAACAAGACAAAACAGAAAGACAGATACTTAAAGATATGAAAACAAGGTTAAACTAATGCTAAACATGTAAGAGAAAACATAGAAAGAACAAACATAAGTGAATTAGGGTTTCTAGGCATGAGTATGTGTGCGCATACATAGGGTAAGCATACGCATCCCAACTATATGTGTACGCGTATGCATATACATGCATGAAGCATTCACATGCATACACGCCCCAAAACCCTAACCCAGACACTCAGAATAGAAAAACAAAGAAAATAAGAAATCTAGCAACCTAGCATGTTTTTAACATAAATAGAAAGTAATCGTAAACTAAACAGGAATATTATAAACACATAAACATATATATAAACACAAAAGCAAATAAAAGTGAAGAGCCAAAGTTAGAACCTTTACCTTAACACTAGAACTCTTTAGAGCTTGAATTTTTACCGTTCCCCTCAGTCAATCTATTCACAACCAAATCAAAATATGTTAGCAAACTTTAGAACTCGAAAATTAAGAACAGAAAAGGCCCCAATCAAGTGAAATTTGACTTGAGGATGTTTTATGGAAAACTTCCTCTTTGATTCACTATTTTCTAGTGATTCTTATGTATTTTTCCTCTATTTTTGTCCTCTTTCAAAAAAGTGCCTTTTATTCTTTATATAGTGGAATAATAGGGGTACGAGGAGGCTCCCAGACGATGTGGGATTCGTTCCAAGCCAGAAATAAGTGCAAAAGGCTTTCCTTACATGAATTAATAGCATTAGCTTCAGTTAGTGAAGAGGCAAACTGGCTTAGAGATTTGTTATATGAAATTCCACTTGGGAAAAACCAATTCCATCTATATTAATTCATTGTGATAGCACTTCCACAATTGGTAGAGTTAAAAACCGTTATTACAACAGTAAATCCAAACCTATAAAAAGAAAGCACAGTACCGTGCGATCTTATTTGAGTAATGGCATCATAACCGTGGATTATGTTAAATTTAATGATAATCTTGCAAATCTATTTACCAAGGCCTTGGAAAAAGATAGGATTTGGAATACATCGAGGGTGTTGGGACTAAAGTTCATAGATTCATGAGCCATGTATGAGGATACCCAACCCAAGGGCAAGAGATCTTGAGAATTGGATTCAATGAGAAAAACGAACCATATGATGGTCGTAAGAAAGGGACTTCTTATTTCTTTAATTACTTATTTTGTAAATAATTTTTCAATTGTAGCTCGTATGACTGGGGTGTAAGAATTATAGAAGCACCCTTGACAAAATTTCACCAATGTAAGTGTGGGGGGGGGGGGGGGGGGAGGGGGGGTGTGCGCTCCTATGAGATTTGGACTTAATCTCAAATACACTCATGAAACTAGGATCAACACACGACTGTAAAGTGTTAGCTATAAAAGTTCATGTCAACACCTGGGTTGTTATGTGTAAGTAGTGACACTTAATTTTCCCAAAGCAATCATAGTTCAAGTTGGGAACCACTATGACTTTGGAATTGGGATCACTGTTTTACTAAGTAAAAGTTCAATGTAGAGCACACTTTCATGATGCATAGTGACCCGTCTTTGCTTGGTAATCTCTCTTTAATTACTAAAATTTAATATTAAAATGAGTATAGGATTGTTGGAGCATTTTAATATTATTTTATTATAATGAATTTGTATGACAATATAAATGTAAGGATGTGGGAGTTAATATGAAAGATAAGGAGTTAGTGCAAACGTTTAATCCCACATTGAAAATGAGAGAAATTGTTTTATTCTTTTTAATTGTGGTGATTAATGGACTAATATGTATTGATTCAGATATTGGGCTAGATACGTGCGCAATGGGGAGGTGAAGGGAGTAGATGTCAAAAATGAAAATGATATTTTTGGTGGAGTTTTGGGCTTGAACACTTTGTGCAGAGGTTGTTTTAGTCATATGACATTTGTTAGACTGGGCTTGAATCTCCATAAAAAGAGTGAGTGCCTCGCCTTAGTTTAAATAGTGTTGTGTATTTTTTATCTTTAGATTAATAATATTTAGAATTATTATTTAGTTTCTCTTGGTGTTATTCTATTATCATTGTGTCTGCACCAACACTTCTAAATATCTAGTTCAAGAAGGGATATCAGGCTTGCACCTTATTTATTATATAACCTTGTTACCAACCCATGCATTAATTTGATTTGACATACCTCACCAACTATACTTCTTCCATTTTTTTTTTTGTGAATTCAGATAGAAACCCTAATCTAATGAAGCTAATATATTGCCCCATCCCTCTCTACCCAGGACCACTCGAACTTGGATTCTTAAACCCCACAAGCCTTTAAGGCTTGGGGAAGTACCATTCTGCCCAACGTGGGCGGTGGTAAACTTCTTCCAAATTAATCCTCCGCTTTTGATGCAAGAATCAGCAGATCTCCAAAGGTGCATTTATTTCCAAATATTCGGTTTTTAAAACTAAAGAACATTTAACAACTGCAACCAATATAAACTTTTTTGTGCTTGAGAATCAACCAATTATAAACTTGAAGTTACTGCAAGAAATTTGAATTAATTAATTAGTAAAATTACGGTGATATTCTTTTCTTAGTGCCATAATATGAGCTACCTTACATCTGTCTCAAAAAAACTTTTGGGCCAAAAAAAGAAAAAGAATATACATATATATATATATATATATATATATTATGAACTTATTCCCCCCTAACAAACATACAAGATAATTAGCGGAAGAAAATTGTACCATTTATCACGAATCCATCTCTAAAATGGAGAAGTTGTTCACCGTATAAACTTCCGGTTCTTTAATATCAATATTTGATCAAAGAGTATGTTATTTCTTTTAAATCTCTATGGATTATTTTCAACCCTGAATATTTATGGAAATATATCAATCTTTGAACAATTCCTTATATAAGATTAAAACATTTCTTCCAATCTTGTAGCTTGCTTCTATTTGAATCTGGCCAATATAAAAAGTTATATACTTTATATAAACTAATCTAGATTGATATATAATTTTTTTGGGGGAAAAAAATAAAAATAAACAAATGAAGCTTAACCAGATTTGTGAGTTTTTAGACCCCTTAAAACACAATTGGATTAACCTAGTTAATTAGCCAAGTTATTATTTAGTCCAAATTCCAGATCTAGGTTATCACAATCAAACAATCATATCATGCATAGCAGCGGAAATATAAATAACAGAATGATATGATGACCCAGGAAACCACAGCGGTAAAAACCTGGGAAGGATTTAACCTAGCTATCCTCAAGGTAAACTTGAATCCACTATGAAAGAATCGAAGTTTTACAATAGCGACTTAGATCACTAACATCCTATTGCTATCAACCAGTAGAAACTTACTGACACGATCACGTACAAGTTCCGAGACCACGGACTCCTTCTTTCTTGGATTCTCCAGCAAGTACAAGCACACCTGCTTGTGTTTCTTTAGGCTCTTTAGTGCAACAACTGAATGATCATCAAGCTCTCAATCAAATCTTCTTCTTGATAATTCTAAGTATGTGTGAAGGCAACCACCTCTAGATCTTATAAGAGATTCACACACACAGCAAATAGAGCGACCATGTCCTTAGAGAGCTTTTGGGTACAAAACCCTAAATATATAAGAGGCACTCAAATCTCTCTAAAAAACTTATAAAAATGTGCATAGGGTTTCCTTTATATACTAGGAGTAAAACACTTAACCCTACACATCATATGAGCTTAGGGCTAAGTTGGAAAATTCTGCAGAAAAAACATTCTGCCCGAGATTCGATCGATCGAGTCTAACCTTCGATCGATCGAGCCAGGCTGAAATGCACACTTAATTCTACAACAGCTCGATTCCAACTTTACATAAAAGACACAACTTTGACCAAGTCTAAACAAAACTAAACAACCTGTTTTGATAATGGTTTGCCAACAATACACATTAGAGTTCTAATACATTAGTTCCTAAGTACTTAGAACCTAACAAGATTGAATGTTAACATTCCTGAACTCAATTATTTCTTGCCCTGAATTTCTTGATAGTCACTTTTTGGCTACTTTTCGACTCGTTGGATGTTACTTGTCATCTCACGTGATTTGTAACAATTGAATCACTAGTTGTTGGATCAACTAGGTCTAGTCCTTTATCTTCTTTCCACAAATCCCATGCCTAAATAAAAGGTAATAGTTATTTAATATGTTGGATATACACAACTATGAAAATGTAGATGATCCAAAGTTTAGGTTCATATTACATACATATCCAACTAGATTGAGCACATGGTTAGATTGATTGAAGCTGTTGTTTCTTCTACCACTCATGATTTCAAGCATTAAGACATCAGATTTTATAGAGAACACATCCTTCATAGCGTATTCAGGAGACATGTAACCACTACACCAAAACAAGAAACAAATATTTGCATTTCACATATGAATGAATGAGCTTATAGGAGCATAAATGTTTAATTGGCAACCAAATAAACGCAAGTACAGGGCTTACTATGTCCCAACAATTCTATTAGTATTTGCTTCTAGTTCATTTTGTTTGAAAATTCTTGCCATGCCAAAATTAGAGATCGCCAGATTCATACTTTCATCAAGTAGTATGTTGCTAGCTTTTAAATCTCTATGAATTACTTTTAACCTTGAATACTTATGGAGGTAGATCAATCCTTGAGCGACTCCTTCGATTATGTTGAAACGTTTGTTCCAATCTAGTAACTTGCTTCTATTTGAATCTGTTCAATATAAAAAGATATATATGGTTAATAATACTTTACATAAAGTACAATAGATAATTATATATATTCATTGAGGAAAATAAATGAAGTCTTTAGAAAAAAAAAAATTAAATGCTTTTTAAACCAAATAAGAAGTAGTCCAAGCTTTCATTGGGCATATATTCATAGATTAACATCTTTTCTTCTCCAAAAATGTAACAACCCAGAAGTTTAACAAGATTCATGTGTCGGAGTTTAGATATGAGTATCAACTCATTCTTGAACTCAATTATTCCTTGCCTTGAATTTCTTGATAGTCGCTTTACGGCTATTTCTTGACCTGTTGGTAATCATCCCTGTTGTGATGATCAAATAAGGTATAAGCCAATGTTAGACATAAGTTAGTTTAAACGTTTCTCTTTAGAATTTTTTAGAAATTACCTTGTAAACAGTTCCAATGCTTGGCATCTGCCATCCTTGGCATCTTCCAATGCTTCCCAATGCTCCAAAAACACTCAACACTCTAAATGGGTGTGGGTAGTGTTTGGATAGAAATCTCCTCTCAATAGGTATGTCAATGAGAGAGGGAATGAGAAGAGACTACAAAGATTTCTCTCTAAGAATGAGTAGCTCTCTCTAATTGGGTGGGTGTTTTGAAGAAACCTCTCTTAGGGTTTTTCTTTCTGAATAGCCACCCATATTTTGTGGGAATGAGGGGTATTTATACTGGTGTGAGAATGGAATGCGATGAGTCAGGTTTTCCAAAACAGGGTTAGCTGGCGACTTGACCTCGTGACTTGACTGAGTCGCGAGTTCAAGCCGCGAGCTAACTGAGTGGCCAGTCTGGATTTTTGTCCTGTAGTGCTCCAACTGGCATGACTGTTCAGCTCCCCTGCATGCTCTGCACGTGTGTTGCTTCTGGCGGCTTGCAGCCATGAGTCACCCGCGAGATCCAGCCGCGAGTCCCTGCTTCACTGCACAGTCTTGAGCATTCAACACACTCTCTCACACACTACCCTTACATGATTCCCACCTAAATACAGGGTTTCTAAGTGCTGTATTACAAGAAAATTTGTCACGGAATAAAACTAACACATGGTTGATTAAATTCAACCTTACAATCTCCCCCTTTGGCTATTCCGTAACAAAACACCCTAAAACAGACTCTAGACTTAAACGTGAGTTTGGAAACAATGGAAAAACTCACTCACACCTAAATCTAGAAACTATGAAGCTCTTGAATCATATGAACATGAATCTCCTGAAACACAACAATACACTATGATCATTGTATGCAGAAAATATGAAATGCATATGAAACAGGCATAAAGTGATCAAGCAAAGATGAAGTGAAGAACCAAATCATGACTTGATCAAACAAGTAATCACTACAAGGTAGTGATCACAGTGCTAATTCACACTTGGAATGAACACTTGAATATACAAGTTAACAAAAACAAAGCAAGTTACTTGTATGCCCAACACTCAACCAATGCATAATACACTAAGTATATGCATCTAGGAACAATCCTACAAGGGCACAAGAGTGACAGTACTTAAAAGAAAATGCATGATATTTAGATAGAAGTACTGATTTCAACAAAGCATAAAAGGCTGCATAAAGCATGGTACAGACCATAAAGCCTACAGATAATGAAAACAAACCCTAAAAGCTTACAAAAGTAACATGGGTACAAAGCACAAAATACTGAATATAAACTTAAACAATATAAACTAAAAGTGCTTAAAATTTCTCTCCCCTTCAGAATGATGAGAAGCTGTGATGCACTTGGAACATATATACTTGTAACTTGAAACACTTGCACAAAACACATTAGACCCTCAAGGTAAAGTAAGTAATAAAATGACAAGTATAATGTAACAAGTAAATTGCGATCAAGTAAACATGATGTGAAACATGTGAGCAACTTGATCATACACCAAAACAGTCATATAGAAATGACTACAATGATCACATAGCAAAGCAAATGATCATCCGAACATGCATTCAATGAAGCACAATAGCATAGGGATATATGCATGTCCAAAGCACAAACATGATGTAATGAGAACAACAAAGCATAACTCAAAGCACCATAGAGCCAACAAGAAAACAAACAGAACAAAGTTTTCTAGTTAACACAATGTCTTCTCCCCCTTGGTATATGCATCTCCACTATGGAAAATCTCTCCCCCTACAAATGTGCACGAGAAATAGAATTTCTCCCCCTAAGGATGTGCACAAGAGTCATAACAAGAGTCATATAGAAATGACAAAATACTCTGGTATACTCTCTAGAGTATACTCTCCCCCTTTTTGTCAGGAATAGACAAAGGGTCAAGGAGAAAAAAGGGCAAGAGATGAATGAACGAACAATGATAATGATGCATAAGGGGTGCAAGATGAATGAGAAAATGAAACTCAAACTTAAGACAAAGTAACATGCTACAAAGCATTAGGTAAACATGACATGCTAGGATGAAGAAATAAGGTAAAGACCAATGCATGACAAGGGTAGTAAAGGTGTGTGCAAGAGGTGGCTAAGTGTAATGCATGACCAATGCATGAAAAATGCACATGTGGGGCAAGGTGTGTTAAATACACAACTAATGAACCAAACATGTTCCTAATGAGGAAACATGAGAAACCCCAAAGTTTGGTACTCATCGGAGTCCAAGCAAGTGAGAAAATGTCTACGAGGCATTTTATCAAACACCTAGCATGCACACTATGAACAATAATGTGAAACAATGCATGAACATAATGAAAACCACCCTTAATACATGTTCTTTCTGCTACAAGGGGCCAACATCCAATGAAAATCATCAAAAGAAACCAATCCCATGAAGAAATTTGACAAAAAATAAGTTTTCCCAACCCCTATGATAAAAATCCCAACTAATAGTACAAAACTCTCCAAAACATAATCTAAGGATCAAAATTAAAGAAAAGAGTTTATAATTACCTTAGAAATGTTAATAGAATGAAAAATCATTCAAATTGGTTGAGTTTTGATGTAAAAATATTGAAAGAGAGGTTTAAGAGAGGATGGGAGATGTTTAAAACAAGTTTCCCACAAAAAGCCCTTTAAAAAGCTATTTCTGGGCATTTCGCGACTAGGTGAGTTGCGAGGTTCAGTAGTGAAAATTTTCGCGAGTCGCGAGTGAGTTGCAAGCAAGCCGCAAGTGAGTCGCCAAAAGCTTCTGGATGAACTCGCGACATAAAATGATCAAAAATCTTTTTGGATTAATCCATATAAGATTGAGCACACACACATCACATTTAGATAAGTACAATCTAACAAATGAATAAGACATTCATTGAACATTAGGCAAGTGTGTTATGTGTGTGTATCAAATGTGGAATAGTCCTTAGTCTAGAGTGAAACTTCAATGATCAATTCAATCAAGTCATACACAACTAGTACTAAGTCAAGTGGTCTATCTCAATTATAGAAATGAACATATATGACCTCCCACAAGAAAATGATTACATACGATGAAGCTTTTCATTTGGCTTCTTTACAATTCATAACATTTGATCATTTTGAATCAAAACATCTCATTTTGAGATCGATGCCTAAAATTTGTGATATTTCAATTTGATGAACAAGCCTTTGGCTTTTTGGGCATCATACATTTTCATATAAGTCGCTTTCCCTTTTTTCCTAGTCGAATACTAGTGTGTACGACGGCTTTTGCAGCTCATTATCTCTTTTCATTTTGAGATTTACATTTATTGAGCTCTTTAAGCAATAAAAATAAAAGAGTGGGAAGAGATATAAGCACAAGTCTACGCATGTATCAAAACCAACATGACTATCGACTAATCATTCATGACAAGTTTGAAGATCGATTTACAACAATCACACAAAGATGTCAAGATTTTTCCCACAAAGATATAAGTGCAAAAATAACAAGCTAAGCTCGTAAATGCACAAAGCCATTTGTACAAAGGTACAAGGCCAAACTCACATGTGATATGTACTCAAACATATACGATCAAACTTTTTGAATTTTTCACTTTTTATGTGGTTTTGGATTTTTTACTCACATAAAGCAGAAACATAAAAGTAAGATCAAGAACAAAACAATGCATATAAATAAATGCAAGATGCACAAAATGCATGATGATATGACATTTAATGCATGAAGGGTCCTACAAAGATCGAAAGAATTAGATCAAAGACCAAAAAGAGCACAAGCTCAACCATATGAACCCTTCCTCATCCAAACAGAATGATTGTTTGGAATGAGTGTCTCAAGAGAAGTGAGACGAGGGTTAGAAGAATGAGAACCGGAGATGCACATAGTCAAGGAGTTAAGAGCATTAAACATTTTCTTTAACAACATGCTATTTTCACTCAAAACCGGTTTACTCTTTTTAGCACAACTTCCATGAAGCTCAAGTTTTTCTTTTCTTTTGATTCTTTTGACAGCATGAAACTTAGAGCATTGAGGTCTAAGATGACCAAATACACCACAATGATGACACACTATGTGTTTAGGTCCACTAGGCCTTTTGGGAAGGGATCTAGCAATATAGTTTTGTTCCCTCTTCAACTTATAACATTGAGGTCTTATATGACCAATCACACCACAATGGTGGCAAGTTGGAACAAACTTAGATCCATCCAAAGCCTTAGGTTGAGACCTAAACGGAGGCTTTGACTTAACAGCCTTTCTCTCCACCTTTTGATTTCTTTTATGTGGAGGAATGTACACCGATTTGTCCTCTAAGGTAGAACACACACTAGGCACAAAATCTGGTACCAGAACATGATTGCAACAAATATTATCATCATTTTTAGCAGTAGGTTCAGCAATCAAACACTTGGCATGCATCTTAAGAGATTCATTTTCACATTTTAACTCATCAACAAGTTTGTTAGACAAAACAAGTTTAGCATCCAAGTCCATATTCAAATATTCAAACTCTTTCAGCTTTTCAAGAGAAATTTTAGCAAGTTTTTTATATTTCTCAACCAATTCGTTGGATTCATTGAGCTTAGCAATCAAATCATCATTTTCACAAAATAACTTGCTCAAATTCTTTTGAAACTTCTTAGCATTTTTCTTCAAGAGTTTGTCAACAATACCCATAGATTCAAATAACATATCATCACACTTATGAGGATTAACACTCATAGAGGCATTTTCACAAACACGTGGCATGTTACATTTATCACCAACCAAATCATACAAAGAGGCATACAAAGCACAATCCATGGCAAATAAATACAAGGGGTCAAGGATCACACTTAGGAACATAAACCACAACAAGTGTACTCACTCTGATACCAATTGAAAGTTCAAATAGTGTGTAAAACACCCTCGAACGTTTAGACCCCCAATTGCAAAATAACCAATTCAAGCTTTATGTCAAACAACTAATGTGCGGAAAATGAACAAAAGCTATAAACAGAATTGGTAAATAATCTAAGCCAATTAAAAACACATCCACAGTAAAAAATAAAAGGCAAAGATAAAGGGAAGAGAGATGCAAACACAAGGACAACACACGATGTGTTATCGAAGAGGAAACCAAAGTCCTCGGTGTAAAACCTCTCTGTCGCCCTCCAAGCGGTCAATAATCCACTAGAAAATGTAGTTGGGATACATGAACAGCAATAGACCCTCCACGCCTAATCTACCCGATGTACCTAAGCCCTCCAAGCTTCTTGCTCCAACGAGGTTGCGCCGAACCTTTTTCTTTTCTAGCTTACCGGCTTTCGCTATAATCCATAGCATCTGCCATCCTTGGCATCTTCCAATGCTTCCCAATGCTCCAAAAATACTCAACACTCTAAATGGGTGTGGGTAGTGTTTGGATAGAAATCTCCTCTCAATAGGTATGGCAATGAGAGAGGGAATGAGAAGAGACTACAAAGATTTCTCTCTAAGAATGAGTAGCTCTCTCTAATTGGGTGGGTGTTTTGAAGAAACCTCTCTTAGGGTTTTTCTTTCTGAATAGCCACCCATATTTTGTGGGAATGAGGGGTATTTATACTGGTGTGAGAATGAAATGCGATGAGTCAGATTTCCCAAAACAGGGTTAGCTGGCGACTTGACCTCGCGACTTGACTGAGTCGCGAGTTCAAGCCGCGAGCTAACTGAGTTGTCAGTTTGGATTTTTGTCCTGTAGTGCTCCAGTTGGCATGACTGTTCAGCTCCCCTGCATGCTCTGCACGTGTGCTGCTTCTGGCGGCTTGCAGCAGCGAGTCACCCGCGAGATCTAGCCGCGAGTCCCTGCTTCACTGCACAATCTTGAGCATTCAACACACTCTCTCACACACTACCCTTACATGATTCCCACCTAAATACAGGGTTTCTAAGTGCTGTATTACAAGAAAATTTGTCACGGAATAAAGCCAACACATGGTTGATTAAATTCAACCTTACATATTATTTGAAATTCCATTTTCTCCAATAGATATCTCTGAACTAAGCAATTTTTTCTTATCATTTGTGTCATTATTACCTTTAAAAATTTAAATAAAATCATAACTTTCATTTGGGTAACAAATAATCAAGAAATAATCAAACAAGAACAATCTATATGGGAACCATCTACCTTGAAGTACAATTATTCTCCTTCTGTGTGGATAAAACAATATACAGATAAAAATTACAAGCAGAGCAATGGCACTGATGGCAATGGCAATTCGTAGGCACTTATTTTTTCCTGCATTTAGTCATAAGTAATAGACATTAATAATTATTGGAAAAACTTGCTCTTTCTCTCTCTCTCTAGTCGTGATTTTGAAAATTATATATTATTTTCTATCAACATTGTACAAATGGCTTTGAATGTTTCTCATCAATAATGTCCGCACTCTTTCATATTTATGTCAATATTTTTTTAAATCATGTGCAAAATGTGGAAATCTAGTGTGAAAGTGTGGATATTGTGTAAAACATATCATACTAAAAAGAGGCTACAATGCATTTAATATCATGTGCAAAACGTTTAATCTCATAGAGGCTACAATGTATTTAATATCATGTGCAAAATGTCTAGCCTCACAGAGGCTATAATGTATTTAAATACTAAAAAGAAATCCTTGTGCGGCTAAGAAAATGCTCCGGAAACCCTAATTTGTGCTAATCATAAGATTAGGTGGAAAAATAGTAAATTTTACCAAAAACGAAAATATTGAAAAAATTGCGGGATTCAAAACTATTTTCTCTAAGCGAAGTCTCAAAATAAATGAGACCTCATTCTAACTTTTAAGTTAAAAGTTATTAAGGAAACAAAAATTACGAAAAATAGCAAAACCTAGGATTCTAGAGCCTAAACGAAGGATTTTCCAAAAAAGTGACGTCGCTTAGCAACAATGGTGCAGAATTTTGTTCCCCATGTCATTTCTCTTCACATACGTCACCATATTTTATGCGATACCGTCGTTCTCACTCCCCTAATCCCTACTTTCTAGATTTCTTGCAAGTTGACTTATGGCAGTAAATCTGATCTAGGAAGGCATGAGCTGTCTGTTCTAAAATAGTTTTTACAATCAAATTCTCTCAATTTTAATTATGATACTAGACATTAAAAGCAGATCTGAAGATCAATTAATGATAAAGCTGGAGTCATAGTTCCAACCACAAACTTGCGGTTGTCAATCAAATTCTTAAAAGGTTTTTAGAGTTGATTTGAGGTTTCGATCATGAGTAATATTGGTACATCATCCATGAAGGCATTCATATATTGAATAGTTCAGAAGTTTTGAAGTGGTAGAAAGTTTCTGCTGTAAGTCATCTACAGGTTGTAGAGAGGTAAATGTTTTACTTATATTGTAAACATCATCCCTTCAATGTTTTACATATATTGTACATTTCTTTCAATTTAATGTTTTACATAACATCCATGTTGATTGTTTAACCAAAGCCTCGAGCATTATTTAATTAACTAATTACTTGGGTTAAAATTGGTTAACCGGTATAAATGGGGTCTAAAATCCCTAACAAACACTTTCTTGAATCCTGGAAGAATAGATATTGGAAATAAAATCGAAAGAAAACACAATATTAATTAAGAAAATCTAAGACACATAAAGACTACATCTTCTTAAATATGTTCTTTTTTTTCCCCCTTCGATGGGGTTTCTTTCATAACATTCAACTTAATATACTCCAAAAATACGAATAAAGAAAAACCCTGACCTTCATCTCAACTGAATTAGACCCGCAAACTAACAATTTTTTAAATCCTTTTATAAACATAAAGTGAAAACAAAATTAAAGAAAGCACGAACCTGAGGGACCTGAGGGAGTAGTTGAATTCTCTTGGGTTGGAATTGTGAGGAAAAAAAAAGAAAAAAAAAAACCTTAAATATGAAATTCATAACGCACTATCATAATTTTATTAAAAAGAAAATTAAAACAGACAAACACCCAAGAACATTGGCATTAGCCTAAAGAGAAGAGAAGGAGTCTTCATCAGTATTTGAAATAACATTGAAATGATACTTATATGTTAATGTTAGATTTGGTGAATTATTCTCAAATTGGTTTTCTCTCAAGACCCCACTTTTCCAATATACCACCTCTCTTAGCCGAATGATCAATTAGCGTCCCTTGGGGTCCCATTCTAGACTGAAAGGTCCTGGAACAGGGAGGTCCTAGTTAACCATGACCTGAGGGACCACGTTTGACCAGTTTTGTGGTTGATACCTAATTTCATACCCGGTAAAAGCGTGTTCCTTGGATTATCAAAACTTTGCCATAACACCGGCTTTGTAGATCCATTGGAGTACACTTCCTGGAAGATGAAATTGCCAGAATCCAATAAAGTAGCGACAGTGTTAGTTGTAGGCTGCGCGGAAGAGTAAGTGTCGTGAGGTTCCCACCTTGGCCCCTAATTATCAATGCTCCTGCGTTGTTTTCCAAACCAGGAACTTCGGAGTCGTTAGCACCTGAAAACCATAAATAAGTCTTGCTGGAACCTTCATTACTTGAAATCACTAAAGATGTGCAGTTACGTTCAAATAGACCAGACCACGTGAAAATCAAAGTGAACCCCTGTTTTGAAGAAACTAGCCTACTTGAGGAAGTGAGCATGTCGCCAGGTTTGAGACTATCAAGTATTTGCTGACCATGAGGAGTCCAAAAGGATGAGAAGAAGAGCAGAAGGAACAGAAATTTAAATAGGTGTACATTGGTAGCCATGAATGATCTCTGAATTCCCCTGTTGCTGAAATGGAAATGCAAATAAAAGAGTAATGTTAATTATGTTTTGAAATCGATACTGGACCGTACGGCCTGACCCGACTGATTGGGAATAGTTTAACAAGATATTCTTTTAACTGTAAAAATCGTCCTATGCAAGATAGTCAGTGAACCATTCAAACTGCGGTTGAACCACCTGGGTTTGAAAACCTTAATCAGTTCTTATGGTTCAAGTCAGAGCTTGAAAAAAAAAAAAGAAAAAAAGTTTCAACAGTAATATAACACCTTATCACCATTGTTAAGAAAAACCCCCCAAGAAAGAACTAAAAAGAAAATAGTAGTGCAAGAATAACTTAGGGCCCGTTTGGTTTAGAGCTAACTCAATTTTCATATCTCAGTTTTCAAAACCCATAACTCAAACCCAAAACTTATAACTCAATTCTCAAAACTCACCTTCACTCAAAAATTGCAAAACACATGTTTGGACTCAATTCTCAATTACATATTTCTACAACTTTTCCCCAAAATCGTGGACCCCACCACTGACACTACCCAGTGTTGCGTCTGTTGCTACCCGCATCTCATTAATGAAAAACCCACTTCCTCCACTTCTTCTCAGTTCTGCTTTGCTTCTCCCACTTCTTCTTCTTTACTTCTCCAGACTGAAAGAGTCACCGTGTTCTGCCTCTCGCCTCTCGCCTCCCACATCGACGCAGCCCACATCGACGCACGCCGACAACAAAGCAGGTATTTTCTCTAACGCTGTTCGCTTCGTCTCTCTGTCTCCCCTGCTCTGTTTCGATCTGTTTTTTTGTCTCTTGCTTTTTTCAATTTTTGAGAGATTGTTTTTGGTATTTTCACTTGGTGAACTTGTAATCCAAAGGATTCATCTCTTACATACATAAATCCACTGGGCGTAGCCCATAGGCAAACGATCCAGACCTCATAAGTAAATAGAGTTGCTGACCATCTTGCTAGGAAGGGAGCTACGCAAAATGCTAATTTTATTCTGTTTGAAAATCTGCTTGTGGATTTGCTAGCTATTTTCAATTTTGATCTTGTTGGGTTGTATTTAAGCAAGCGTTGTACTGTTGAGCCTTTGGCCGTTTAGTTTTTAATGAAATTCCTTTCTTACCCCAAAAAAAAAAAAAAAATCAAAATCTCATTTTTTTGTTTTGTGTCAAAATCTCCTAATTGGTTACTAAAGCTACATTTTGAGTTTTTGTTTGTTGTATCTTGTTTTTATCAAAATTATTTGCTTGGATTAGTTATGGAATTTTGTGTACTTATAGGTCAAATGTGATTGGGTTTGACAATGGCATGGTTGTGGGTACTGGGAGGTTTGGATTGGAGGTTTAAATTGCAATTTGGGTTTTCAAGGATTACATTTATTTTGTTCTTCTAGATTGTATACGCTTTAACATCTCTATTGCTAAATCCACTAAATAATAATAAAAGGAAAATAAAAAAAATAAAAAAGTAAAGAAAAAGAGATAAGTTCCCTTCAATTTTTGAGAGTGAAGATAATCAGTGGGCTTTTTTTTTTTTTTTTTAAACATTTTTTTAAGTATTCCTTATCAGACCCATTCTCATGTTCAAGTAGTGAACTCTTTTGACTTCTAGATTGGGGTACTTGTTACTGGTGTGTTCAAGGTTTGATATCTTATTTGTTGTCGATGATGAAAGAATCTCTAAAGGCAGGAAAATAAATTAAACAAATGACAATTTTAGTTCATCAATTAAACAAATGGGTCACATAAATTTCATACCACAAGAAATAAAGAAAGACACACTTCAATAAAACACAGATAATGAAAAGAAAGACCCAGGTGTAGATCAGTAAAATAGAAATTATAAAAAGAAAAACCCAAAGATCGAAGAGAGTCCATGGAGAAAAACCCACTTCAACACACTCACCAATACCCGTGGGCAAAAATCAGTAAAACAGAAATTATACTCATATGTCAAAATCATACAATGGTTATTGACAATGGAGAGGGAGATAGAGATATATGCACTTAGGAGAAGATCACAAACTGCATTCAAATGGTCTTTGCAACGGGCAAAGAAATGATTTCAAACCCACTTCAGTTCAGACCCAGTTGCAGAGAAATGACTTCAAACCCACTTTGTGCTTCGATTTGATGGAGTAATGAAATGTGAGAGGGAAGTGAGAAAGAGGGAAAAATTTTGGCTGAAAATTTTTGAGGGAACTGAGAAAGAGAAATGGTCTGAAGCCCTTGAATTTGCAACGATAATATCAAACAGGTCTGAGCTGACATGACAATACAGAAGCTGTGGGCTCCACAAAGGTAAAAAATTTTACAATCCTGCCACTGAGTTATGTATCTCAGAAACTGAAAAAACCAATTTGGTGTTTTCGGTTTTCATCACTCTCTCTCAAAAATTTTGAGTTTGTGTGATGAAAACAAGATTAGGAAATCAAACCAAACAAAAAAAATTGTGTTGGTCCCACGTTTTTTAATCATTGAGTTATGAGTTTCCAATGATATCACTCAAAATTGGCCTAAACCAAACAGGCCCTAAATCTCTGATAATATGCCTCCAAATGTCTCTAGATGCTAGTCAAAGCTTTTGTCCTTGTCAGCATTGTCACCCATTGCAACCTTTAGTTGACGACCAGCAATTGGACCTCTCCAAACTAGTGGGAGACTCTTTTTCTCACTATGTTGCTTTCTTTGTTTTTTTTCTAGGAAAAGTCTAAGATGATAAAAAAATTTACAACCTTTTGTCACAACTATGAATTGATAGAGTGTGATGGTAAATAAAAAATAATGAGTCCATGTAAAAGTGATGGTTAACCACTTATATTCTGACACATCAAAATTGTTGTAAAAAAAGTTGTAAAATAATGTGGTATTAGAACTAGACCTCTCTTTGTTTGAAGTCTGAATTTTATTGAAGTCTCTCTATGTTTGGTAAAGATGTAAACTAGTATATGCCTAGTAAATAATACTAAACCATCGTGTATCACCAAATACCACATAATTATTGACATATTTATTATATTTAGTTTTTATCTTTGTTGATATTAATGTATTACAGTACCACCACTACTACAACGGCTTTAAGCTTTATGAGCTCTCCTTTTTAATGTTTTAATAATATTTTATGTTAGATTTAAATTTGATAGTGATTTTTTTTTTATAAGAAAAAATTGATAGTGGTTTGCTTAAGATTTAATATTTTTTATTTGTCTTAATAAATTGTGATATGGAAAATATATTTGAAAGATAGATCTCATATTTATTTGGAGACTATTTTACTTAATTTTTTTTATTTGTGCTAAATTAATGTATTTATTTATATTTTAAATAATTATTAAATTAATTATGACATCATTATGATTCCACCTTGGTTTGATCCTGGTCTGACTTCAAAAATTTTGAACCTCTATCTTTTATGGTACATTGAACGGTCCGTGTAATACCCGGTTCCAAAATAAACAAATAAATAAAAAGGAGATTTATTTTTAGGGTAACTTAGTAATTTTAGGTATTGAAGTTAGCACCCTAATTGTATCATGTAAACCCTAGCCACCCTAAGGATTTTGCTTTTCACGCCTAAGATTTCTAAGTGGAGTTGACGTCCACCCCCCCCCCCCCCCCCACCCTTCCTCTCGCCCTTTCTCCTTTCTAAGAAGCCAACTTGTATGCACCCAGTTAGCAAAAATTTCATCACTAAAAGCACAACACTTTATCCCATGATTCTTATTGAGGGTAGTGTAACTAGATGCTTGTGGGCCATTATGGGCATTATAGATTTGTCTTGTAAGGTTCCTTATTGATGGATAAAAGATGAAGCCAATACCAATTATTTGAAGATTTCCAAGGACTTAGTCTTTTCACGTGTAAAGCATCTTTGCCTTGTTGTCACTGTGGTGTTGGATGGCAATGAGATTTGAGGTCCAAGGATCTAAGTGACAAACTTGTTTGGAGTATACTCTTTATTTAGTTTGCTAAAAGGGTTTGCATTGGATTGGTCTTGGAAAACTGCAAGGATTTTGAATTAACTTGGAATTGAGGTGGGATCTAAGGATTTTAGAAGAAGTGTTAGGGAGAAGTTCTTTTTGGTATGGCTTTTGGAGGTAAGTAATCTTATCCTAATTGGTTTTATCTTTGCGTATTTTAACTACTGAAAATTGTTTACATTTGTTACAATTTATTTCTATTGTATTACTGATTTCAAGTAAAGAATTATCACAAATATATTTGATTATTGAATATATGATGTATTTTATTTAATTGTTTTTAGCTATATTGATTTAAAGTAAAGAATTATAGAAAGATCACAAATAGATTTGAATATTGAATATATGATTATATAATACACACACACACACACACACACACACACACACACACATATATATATATGAATGTATTTGAATAAGATATATTTTGTTAGAAACTATGATTTCATATATATGATTATGAACAATTTAACTATGAATTTATTCTGATACCCAGCCATTGGGGGTTATTCATTAGTATTTTGATACCCCGCCAATGGGGGTTATTCATTGGTATTCTGATACCCAAATCAATGGGGGTTATTCATTGGTAGTTTGATACCCAGCCAATGGGAGTTATTCATTGGTACTTTGATGCCCAGTTACGGGGATATAGCGTAACCATAGTCATAAGATTGTTAATAATATGAATTACGTTTGAAT